>NC_090201.1:0-310000 GCF_033026475.1 Channa argus
CCTCCTAAAATGGCTGCCTACTCTAAACTACATTAGCCCCAACCAGTATATTTTCCTAACCCTAACCAGTCGAAACTATTGCCTAATCCTAACCAGACTCTCGAACTATTGCTCCAATTAGCCCTGATGTCTCTAACCCTAACCCTAACCCCTAACCCTAACCAGTCGAAACTAGTGCCTAACCCTAACCAGACTCTGGAACTAATGCTTAAACTCCAGTTAGCTCTGATGCCGCCAACCCTAATTGTTTCCTAAACCTAACCACTCGAAACCAATGCCTAACCCTAAAGACTCTGAAACCGTTGCCTAAGCCCCAACTAGCCCTGATGTCGCTGACCCTAATCGTCCCCTAACCCTAACCACTCCGTCTTCACGCCTAATCCCAACCAGTTGGAACACACTCGGCGCTGACAGAAACACTGGACGGACAATCCTCCTCCCATCAGAGGCATCCGAACGTCTACCGGCTCAACACACGACTGTCTCAGGACCTCCTCTATACCGTCTTTTATGCCAGTCTCAAAACAAGAAAATGATTCAACTCAAAGTCTATATGATTCCAAAACAACACAGCTGTCTCAGGGCCTCCTGGGGGCTGTGTATAATGTTAATGCCAGCACAAGTTAATGTAGTCAACTCCAAGTCTATTTGACTCCAAAACAGCATGGCTGTCTCAGGGCCTCCTGGGGGCTGTGCTTAATGTTGATTTCAACACAAGCTAATGTAGTTGACTAAAAAAACAGCACAGCTGTCTCAGGGCCTCCTGGGGGCTGTCTTTAATGTTAATCTCAACCCAAAAAAACTATTCAACTCAAAGTCTATCTGACTCCAAAACAACACAGCTGTCTCAGGGCCTCCTGGGGGCTGTCTTTAAACTTAGCTTCAACACAAAAAATCCCCCCAAAAATCTACTCAACTCAAAGGTAAGTGTCTCTCCATACAGCTGTCTCAGGGTCTCCTGGGGGCTGTCTTAAATCTGGAGAGTCTCATCAACGATTGGACAACTGCTCTTCAAACCCCCGTTACTGACCAGCCTGCAAACATCGACTTGGGAACCAGTGAAACTTCATCAAAAACTGCATCGGAGACTTGACCACTCCCACAAAAAACACATCAAAAAATCGACCAAAAATCAAGGACACAATGTCATCTTCTCATTAGGAAGACAGCACACAGTATCAGGGAACCAGAGTGACAAGCGTCGGCCCGTGCCATGCCTTTGACTCTCTACTCCAAACCGCCCAGTCGACGGACGAAGCGGGGAGAGTCATCGAGATAAATTCATTTCACCTAACCCCGCCTGTGCCCTCGGACAACCGGTTCCCTTGAAAACTAAGTGCTACCTGGTCTTCCACCCTGCACTGCCAACCTCCCTCTTCCCCCTCGGGATGGGAGAGGGAGGTGGGTTTCAGAGCACGCCTATCCCGGCGGGGTTGCGGTCTCAGGTATATTCGTACCTCTGCTTCCTTTCTCTGTCCTACTCTCCTTCGACCTCCCACATGGGAGTGATGAGGGAGGGGGGAGACAGGACACGCCTATCCCGGCGGGGTTTTGGTTCTTGGTATATTCGTACCTCCCAATTCCTTTTCCTGTTCGACCCCACCCCTTGTTTCTCCCTACTCCATTTTTTTTTTTTTTTTTTTTTTTTTTTTCTCCTCTACAACAGTCGCTACAATTTTTTAGAAAAAATGAATTTCAACAAAGAAGAATCTTCAAAAAGTGAGAAATGTTTACTCATGCCCATTAACCATAAGACTAGTAAGGAAATAAATCTCCAAATTATAACACTTAAAACCTAACAAGGATACTAACTTTAAGCTAGCTCATTAACTTATACACTAAGTTACAACTATGGTGAGGGACTCGCCCCCAACCACAATACCATGCCTGGATGGATTTTCTTCCCCTCTGTGACCTCCAACCACTGGAAATGGAAAAAGAAACAGGAAGTGGAAAATCTCCGCTAAGACGCGGGTAACGCCCCCTTATTTACATATTTCCAAAATTTCACCTTTTTTACAAAGTTCCCCAAGTCCAATACCCATAATATTGGTATCAAATGACTTGTCTCAACCTCCTCTTTCTATTGATACCACTTTCACCCCTGAAAAAACAACCTAAAAAGATCGTGAATTGACAACATAAGCAAGAATGGTGACCAGGAAAACAGACTACCCCACCAAACGCCTTGGGAAATCATCTCCACACTGGTCCTCAGCGGGCTAAATGGGACTGCAAGGAGCTTCAACAACCTCCAGCATCATCCCTACTCCCAGCTTCAACTCCTGGACTGGTGAGAAGACTCTGTTAAATTTCCCTTTATTTCCCTTTTGGTAGCCTAACTTTGGGTAGGCAGACAGGCGTTTAGTGTAGAGGGGAGCCTGGTCGAAGTCGTGGGGGCTTCCAGATTAGCTGGAGGTACGCTCCACCACCAGGAATACTCCTCTGGGTGGTTACCATAGGCTGCGCTGTTAGAATGGGTGTATGGGAGGCCTCGTTTACCAAGGGCTGGGGTAACCTTGCGGTGTTAACAACCGGCCTGAGGTTCACTGGGGCTTCCTTCCTCTAGGGGACGAGGGAAAGGCAGCCACTGCCGATCCTGGTAGTCCTCTGGGGGAAACACTCTGGGCTGGGGATGGGGTTGTTTACCCAGGGGGCTGGAAGGCAGCAGCTCGCTGCGGCTGGTCCTGGTCCCCCTGGGTGCCCCCCTCTTCCCCTAGAATCAGCAGAATGGGCACAGGGAATACCCCATTATTCCCTTGAGAGACCTGGGAAGGCAGCAGCTCGCTGCGGCTGGTCCTGGTCCTCCCTCGGGGGTGCCCTGGGAGGGGGTGGGTGAGCATTGAGGTTGAGCCGGGAAGGCAGCAGTTCGCTGCGGCTGGTCCTGGAGCTCCCTGGATGTTTACTCCACCTCCATTTCACTGAAAGAAGAAGAACAGGAGGAGGAAGAAGAGACCTATCTTCTCGACCTTGCCTAGGCAGATTGGAGTAACCTAACGGTGCCAACAACCAATCTGAAAACCTGAACAAGGAGCAAGAGAGCCACCCTCCACTTGGACAACACACGGAATGCAACGATCCACAGCTTCAGCAACCTTCAGGTCAGATTTTCTGGACAAAATTAATCTTCTGAATGCTTCTCTTTAAGAACTGTTGAACCTATTAAATCCTCCATCCCCTAGTCCAGCTTAGATGACTAGCCCGAGGATGCGCCGGTAAATACAATAACTAGAAGCAAACTTTCAATTTGATGATATCGAATTTAAATTGAATAACTTTAATTGGATGCCTAAAGCTAAAAGGTCAAAGGTCAACATCCCAGATTAATAACATAGTTACTTAATCTAAACTAACTACAATAACTAGAAGCAAACCATCAATTGGATAATATTGAATTTGAGGCATAAAGCTAAAAGGTCAAAGGTCAAATCACAGACACAAACCAACGTTACTTGATCTAAACTAACAACTAATTGACTATGAGACACACCCTGGGACTTGATCAACCCCAGCGGGGCCGCCCTCGGGTGAGGGTGTCTAGTGGTAATGGCCGAAACACCCGATGATCCTGAGGTACACTACTGATGATGTGTCTCCCAAACTAGACTCCCTCCTAAAATGGCTGCCTACTCTAAACTACATTAGCCCCAACCAGTATATTTTCCTAACCCTAACCAGTCGAAACTAATGCCTAATCCTAACCAGACTCTCGAACTATTGCTCCAACTAGCCCTGATGTCTCTAACCCTAACCCTAACCCCTAACCCTAACCAGTCGAAACTAGTGCCTAACCCTAACCAGACTCTGGAACTAATGCTTAAACTCCAGTTAGCTCTGATGCCGCCAACCCTAATTGTTTCCTAAACCTAACCACTCGAAACCAATGCCTAACCCTAAAGACTCTGAAACTGTTGCCTTAACCCCAACTAGACCTGATGTCGCTGACCCTAATCGTCCCCTAACCCTAACCTCTCCGTCTTCACGCCTAATCCCAACCAGTTGGAACACACTCAGCGCTGACAGAAACACTGGACAGACAATCCTCCTCCCATCAGAGGCATCCGAACGTCTACCAGCTCAACACACAGCTGTCTCAGGGCCTCCTGGGGGCTGTGTATAATGTTAATGCCAGCACAAGTTAATGTAGTCAACTCCAAGTCTATTTGACTCCAAAACAGCATGGCTGTCTCAGGGCCTCCTGGGGGCTGTGCTTAATGTTAATTTCAACACAAGCTAATGTAGTTGACTAAAAAAACAGCACAGCTGTCTCAGGGCCTCCTGGGGGCTGTCTTTAATGTTAATCTCAACCCAAAAAAACTATTCAACTCAAAGTCTATCTGACTCCAAAACAACACAGCTGTCTCAGGGCCTCCTGGGGGCTGTCTTTAAACTTAGCTTCAACACAAAAAATCCCCCCAAAAATCTACTCAACTCAAAGGTAAGTGTCTCTCCATACAGCTGTCTCAGGGTCTCCTGGGGGCTGTCTTAAATCTGGAGAGTCTCATCAACGATTGGACAACTGCTCTTCAAACCCCCGTTACTGACCAGCCTGCAAACATCGACTTGGGAACCATTGAAACTTCATCAAAAACTGCATCGGAGACTTGACCACTCCCACAAAAAACACATCAAAAAATCGACCAAAAATCAAGGACACAATGTCATCTTCTCATTAGGAAGACAGCACACAGTATCAGGGAACCAGAGTGACAAGCGTCGGCCCGTGCCATGCCTTTGACTCTCTACTCCAAACCGCCCAGTCGACGGACGAAGCGGGGAGAGTCATCGAGATAAATTCATTTCACCTAACCCTAACCCTAACCCCCTAACCCTAACCCCTTTTCATAAATTTATTCCTAACCCTAACCCTAACCCCTAACCCCCACCCTAACCCCCACCCGCTTTCTTTCTCCTAACCCTAACCCCCACCCACTTTTTTTATCCTAACCCTAACCCCTCACCCATTTTCTTTTTCCCGAGCCCAACCCCTTCCCCTAATCCTAACCTTGGACTTAAAGAAAATAAGGAACATAAATAATTATATAGTAGACTAAAGAAAGTTGGAGTTTAAAAAGAGAATAAAAATAACAATTTTACAATAAAAATAACAACTTATAACTAACATAGTAGAATAAATATAATTACTTAAATAGATTTAAATATTTGAAGGCATAGTTAGGTTAAAAAGTCACAGGGATTTATAAATTTGACAGAAAACAAAGCTTAAACTGGGGCTGACAAAAAGGAAACACGAAAAAACAATTGAGGTGGGAGGGCCTATATAAAGGGAACACCTTAGCCTGCAAGCATATTAGTTTTGCATTGTGCCCTGGCCTGAAGAAGACCCTTCGGGTCGAAACGTTGCATATGGGCACATTTTTCTTTTACTTTCTTTGGAAAAGGGAGAAAAAAATATTGACACACACACACACACACACACACACACACACACACACACACACACACATTTTAATTTTAGTACAAATTTTATTTTTCTTTTGGTTTAAATCATTGAAAAATACACTTTTTGATTTATAATTTTAGTCAATTTTTGATATTTCCTTATTTGATTAGTTTATTAATAAATATTTAAAATAAAACCCTATTAAAATGAGCTACAGAGCTCAAGAACAGTGGACAGAGGTCCACTATGGAAAGCGGGGACGGCGTCCCCTCAACCTCTCTAACCAGACATGGTGCAGGGACGGAGTGGGAATGAGATCCCGGGGGATGGCCCGTGCATTTCCGGGTCCTCGTGAGGGGGCACCGGTTTCTTTCTTAATTCCTAACCCTAACCCCTAACCCTAACCCTTTGGGCAAATTGAAGATTTCTTCAAAACATCCATCCATCCAGCCATACCTATGGACCACACTTTATCTCTACTAGAAGGAAACAGAAACAATTGGACCCACACTGCTCTACAGATTTTGGAGGAACACTACAACTGTACAGTAGAAAAAGTCAAATGGATGATACAGTCATTACCTAAAGAATCCTGGAAGGATGCAGGACTGACTATGGACCCAAACATCAGCCCTTCAAAAACCAAACCTGTCTGAAGAAGGCCCTTGGCTAACACAAATAGCTCTAAACCAATCAACACCAAACACACCTCCCCTAGATCACTCAACCAAACAACCATCCAATGATCAATGGAGCCCTATCATTACACCTTCCTATAGCCCCCTAACAAGCCACTCCCAGACCAACCAATCCCAACTTATTTGGAAGACACTATTCCCCACAGAAAACCACACCACAATTCCTAAACCCTCCATAGAAAATGAGGATACACCGTCCTCCACACCGTCAAAACCAACAAACTGCCAACATTTCTACAAAGACTCCCAAAATCTCCAATAATTAAACACCTGAAAAAACACTACATAACCCAACTTCCATGGATGAAGACCTGGATGAGCTCATTGCTTTAATCAAGGGAATGGAAAACAACACCAAATACACCAGACACGAACATGGTGGAAACAAACCCAGAACTAGGCCGTAAAACCAGAACGACCAATCCTAATCATAGGGGACTCTAACCTATCCAGAGTACTGCTCATCAAAGACAACAGAGTCAAGGTTGACTGCTACCCTGGAGCCAACCTAACACAGGCAACACACCTATTACGATACAAAACTCCAAAACTCCAATCTCAAAAGATGCCCAAATGGTCGTATTGTCCTTTGGCCTTATTGATCGGCAACTCAGCATTCTCATCCCCCTCATAAACTACTCTGACAAACTACAACCACCCACACAACAAAACATCAGGACCCTCAGTCAGATCATCCTGGAAACAGAACAACATATCCCAAGAATACCCCGTACACTATTTGATACGGAAAAAGATAAAATACATTGGACAACCCAAACTGCAAAGGCCATGTGGGAGCACTGGAAGCGTTTTTTTGGACTCTGCCACTAAACCCAACCATCAAACCTGACTAAACCCACTTCAAATACGGCAGTGGTCAACCTATCCAAATTCCCCCTAATCTCAGGAAATCACCTCCAATTCCTAAGCAAAGGCCTTTCGTTCATACCCACGACAACAATTTTCCCAGACATCTCTGGCAGGACACCTACAACAATACCACAGGAGACTGAAATTAACCACCTTCTACAACCCCTCAACACGTAAGAAAATGCTTCCATTTCACCTTAAATTCACATGGGGACCCAGGGACCACTTCCTGCCAAAAGTTCTCCTCAGTCTAATCTTGAAAGACAAAAATGACTTGGCAAACCTAAAAATACAAACAGAAAAATCAAACATGTCTCCACAAGAACAAGAGGCATTTCAGGACTTAAGACAACTAACAACAGTAGTCATCAAAATCAAGTCATCACCCAATCCCAACTTTCTACCCAGATACCCGAAGATTCACAAACCACCGAAAACATGGCCTCCTGGAAGACCCATTATCTCAGACTCAGGAAGTGAATCCTATGGGTCAGCAGAATTCATTGACCATTTCTTAAACCCTCTCTCAAACAAACATCCCAGTTACATCAAGGACACCAATGACTTTGTCACCAAAATCAAATCCTTAACACTACCAGAACCTTGCCACCTATTCTCTTTGGATGTTTTAAGCCTATACACCAATATAGACACCGAAAGAGGAATGAGAACGGTTAAAGCAACCCTGGATAAATATCCAGACACAACACATCCAGACAAACAAATAATGGAACTATTACACCTGACATCATCTGACCCGCAATGACTTTGAATTTAACGGTAAAAATTCCTACAAATAAAAGAAACGGCAATGGGCAGACAATTTTACCCAGCCTATGCAGACATGGCAGAATGTATACAGTATTTGAAAAATGCCCCAAACTACCTACAGCCTACTTCAGGTACCTGGAAGAACATCTGGGGAATCTGGACACGCTCCAAATAAGAGTTCAGCCAATTTGTTAAAATACTTAACAATCACCACGACTCCATCAAACTGAAACCTACTCTCCATGAATCAGAAATAAATTTCCTCGACACAACCACATTTAAGGGCCTACAGGAAAACTTGACATCACAGTCTTTTTCAAGGAGACAAATTCCCATGCTCTACTCCACAAAACAAGTTTTAAGCCCAAACACACATTCAAAGGAATCCTACGATCACAGCTACGTAGATTCCATAGAATCTGCGCAAGACCAAGGGATAGGGACAAAGCAACTAAAATCCTCTTTCGAGCTCTACAGCAAAGGGGCTACTCACGCTCACTTCTCAGACAAGTAAAAAATTCAATTCAATTCAATTCAATTCAATTCAATTCAACTTTATTTATATAGCGCCAATTCCCAACAAAGTCATCTCAGGGCACTTTACAGAATAAAGTCAAGATTATAAAGATATATAAAGAGAACCCAACAATTCCCCCTGGAGCAAGCCATAGGCAACAGTGGAGAGGAAAAACTCCCTTTAACGGAAGAAACCTCCAGCAGAACCAGGCTCAGGGTGGACGGCCATCTGCCTCGACCGGTTGGGGTGAGTGGAAAGGGGAGAGAGAAAAGAACAGAGCAACAAAAGCAACAACAAAACATCTGGCAGATTGGTAGGATCAGTAGCTTCACGCTGGAAGACACACAGCTTCAAAGCCGGGGGACACCTGCAGAAAGGGACAGAGAGAAGGGGACAGAGGAGGACAAAGACAATTACGGGAGAGAACACACAGAGTTAATGACATACAGTGGTGACAATTGCTGGATGAGAGGAGAGGAGAGATGGTCAAGAGGAGGAAAGGAGCTCAGTGCATTGGGGGGTGGGTCCCCCAGCAGTCTAAGCCTATGGCAGCATAACTATAACTAACTATATGCTTTATTAAAAAGGAAGGTTTTAAGCCTAGACTTAAAAGTAGAGAGGGTGTCTGCTTCCCGAATCTGAACTGGGAGCTGGTTCCACAGGAGAGGAGCTTGATAGCTAAAGGCTCTACCTCCCATTCTACTTTTGGAAATTCTGGGAACCACAAGTAGGCCTGCATTCTGAGAGCGAAGTGGTCTACTGGGATGATATGGTGCTATGAGGTCTTCTAAATATGATGGAGCCTGACCATTCAGAGCTTTATATGTAAGAAGCAGGGTTTTAAATTCTATTCTACATTTCATGGGAAGCCAATGGAGAGAAGCTAGTGAAGGTGAAATATGATCTCTCTTGCTCGTTCCAGTCAGCACTCTTGCTGCAGCATTTTGGATTAATTGCAGGCTCTTTAGGGAGTTACTGGGGCATCCTGAAAGTAGGGAATTACAGTAGTCCAACCTAGAGGTAACAAATGCATGGACCAGTTTTTCGGCATCACTTTGAGACAGGATGCTCCTAATTTTGGCAATGTTCCAGAGGTGGAAGAAGGCTGTTCTAGAGATTTGTTTTATATGTGAGTTAAAGGATAGATCCTGATCAAAAATAACTCCAAGGTTCCTTGCAGTAGTACTGGAGGCCAGACTTATGCCATCTAGTGTGACAATATGGTTGGACATCATATCTCTGAGATTTTTGGGCCCAAATACTATGACTTCAGTTTTGTCTGAGTTTAAAAGTAAAAAATTGTGGGACATCCAGGCCTTGATGTCTTGTAGGCATGCTTGAAGCTTTATTAAGTGATTATTTTCATCTGGTTCCATAGATAAATATAGCTGGGTATCATCAGCATAACATTGGAAATTTATGGAGTGTTTTCTAATAATGTTGCCTAAAGGAGACATATATAAAGTAAAAAGTATTGGTCCTAACACAGAGCCTTGTGGAACTCCATAGCTAACCTTTGTGTGCATGGAGGATTCATCATTAACATGAACAAATTGAAATCTATCAGATAGATAAGATTTAAACCAACCTAGTGCAGTTCCTGTAATTCCATTTTCATGTTCCAGTCTCTGTAATAAAATGTTATGATCAATGGTATCAAATGCAGCACTAAGATCTAACAGAACAAGTATAGAGATGAGTCCAGTATCTGAGGCCATGAGAAGATCGTTGGTGACTTTTACCAGTGCTGTTTCTGTACTATGATGAACTCTAAATCCTGACTGAAAGTCTTCATACAAATTATTCCTATGAAGGTGATCACATAATTGTTTTGCGACTACTTTTTCAATTATTTTAGAAATAAAGGGGAGATTAGATATTGGTCTGTAATTGGCTAAAACACCTGGGTCAAGACAGGGTTTTTTAAGTAATGGTTTAATTACAGCTACCTTATAGGCCTGTGGTACATAGCCTGTTTCTAAAGATAGATTGATGATATCTAATATGAATGTATCTATTAAGGGTAAAGCTTCCTTGAGCAGCTTAGTTGGAATAGGGTCTAGCAGACAGGTTGTTGGTTTAGATGAGGTAATAATTGAAGTTAGCTCAGAGAGATCTATGGGTAAAAAGCAGTCTAACAGGGAGTGGGGCCTTATCGATGACTCTAGCATTGTTGAACATGAAGATCTATCTGTAATTTTTGGGGGGAGGATCTGGTGAATTTGTTCTCTAATAGCTACAATTTTATTCATAAAGAAGCTCATGAAGTCATTGCTGCTCAAAGTTAAGGGAATAGTAGGCTCAACAGAACTATGGCTCTTAGTCAGCCTGGCTACAGTGCTGAACAGAAACCGGGGGTTGTTCTTATTTTCTTCTATTAATGATGAATAATATGCTGTTCTGGCATCACTGAGAGCTTTTTTGTACATTTTTAAACTATTTTTCCAGGCTAAATGAGATTCTTCTAACTTTCTGGAACGCCACTTCCTTTCTGACTTTCGTGTTTCCTGTTTTAAGTTGCGTGTTTGTGAACTATACCATGGAGATCGCCTCTGCTGGTTTACTGCCTTCTTTTTTAGAGGGGCAACACTATCGAGTATTGTACGTAGTGAGGCGGCAGAATTGTCAACAAGATAATCTACTTGTGCAGGAGTAACATTAAGGAGACTACTTTCCATTGTATTAACATATGGTGAAGCAAATGATGAAGAAATAATTTCTTTAAATTTGTTGACAGCTTTTTCACTTAAGCATCTGCTATAGTGGAATTTTTCCCTACCTGCTATATAGTCTGTTATTGTAAATTCAAATGTTATTAAAAAATGGTCAGACAGAAGAGAGTCGTGAGGAAATATGGTTAAATTATCCGCTTCAATTCCATACGTAAGGACAAGGTCTAACGTGTGACTAAAACAGTGAGTGGGTTTATTTACATTTTGGGAAAAACCAATTGAATCTAATAATGAATTAAACGCAGTGCTCAGGCAGTTACTGTCAGCATCTACATGGATGTTAAAGTCACCCACTATAATGACTTTATCTGTACTAAGCACTAAATCAGATAGAAAATCAGAAAATTCAATCAAAAACTCTGAATAAGGGACTGGAGGACGGTACACGATAAATAATAGTGGTTTTTGAGTTTTCCAGTTTGGGTGTGAAAGGCTAAGAGTAAGACTCTCAAATGAGTTATAACTATGTTTAGGTCTAGGAATTATTGATAAGCTACAATGGAAGATTGCTGCAACTCCTCCACCTCGGCCTGTGCTTCTAGGAACATGGTAATTAATATGACTTGGGGGGGTTGACTCATTTAAACTGACATATTCTTCCTGCTGCAACCAAGTTTCAGTGAGACAGAATAAATCGAATTGATGATCACTTATTAAGTCATTTACTAACAGAGATTTAGAAGAGAGAGATCTGATATTTAATAATCCACATTTAATAGTTTTGGGGTTTTGTTCTGTAAGAGGAGTAGTCTTAACTTTTATTAGGTTATTATGATTAACTCCTCTTGTTGTCATATTTACTTTATGTAATTTAGGTCGGGGAACAGACACAGTCTCTATAGGTATGTTGGAGTTGTGGGGGGGTGAGGGTTGTAAGGACACTGCAGAGAGGCATGTAGGACTGGATCTCTGCATCCTAGGCTCAACTCTGGATTGTCATACTTTTGGTTGTTTAATAAAACCAGCCATATTTCTGGATAAGAAAGCTGCACCATCTAAAGTAGGATGGATGCCATCTCTCCTAATCAGCCTAGGTTTTCCCCAAAAACGTTTCCAATTGTCTATGTAGCCCACATCGTTTGCTGGACACCACCTAGACAGGCAGCGGTTGAATGACGACATGCGGGTGTACATGTCGTCACTGGTCAGATTTGGCAGGGGACCAGAGAAAATTACGGAGTCCGACATTGTTTTGGCAAAGTTACACACTGATTCAACGTTCATTTTAGTGACCTCCGATTTGCGTAATCGGGCGTCATTAACTCCCACGTGAATAATAATATTACTGTATTTACGTTTATCCTTAGCCAGGAGTTTCAAATATGATTCAACGTCGCCCGCTCTGGCCCCAGGAAGACATTTGACTACGGCCGCTGGAGTCTCTAACTTCACGTTTCTGACTATGGAGCTGCCAATTACCAGAGTTGGTTTCTCAGCGGGTGTGTCGCTGAGTGGGGAAAATCGGTTAGAAACGTGAACCGACTGGTGGTGAACCTCGGGCGTCTGTTTAGCATTAGATCTCTTACGAACCGTCACCCAGCCGGACTGGCTTCCCGGCTGCTCGGGAACTGCCGGGGGACAGCTAGCAGGGGCTACGCTAGGTCGGCCCGCACCAGCTACCGGGGCCTGACTAGCTGAGTTGTTTTCCATGGTGCGGAGCCGTGCTTCCAATTCCGTGAGCCTCGCCTCCAAAGCTGCAAAAACCTTACACTTATTACATATACCATTATCACTAAAGGAGGCAGAGGAAAAACTGAACATAAGACACACCGAGCAAGTGAGAAAAGGAGAAACAGAGGGAGACAGAGAAGCCATTGCTAATGGATAACCGCTAAGCTAACGAAGCTAATATAAGATAAATGTGGAATTTGTAAACTTTAGCTGGTTATGTTTTGCAAAAGCAGGTGCTTGTGTAATACAAGCGTATGTTACGACTAAGTATTAATTCTTGTGCGAAGAAACCACTTATTTAAGTAAAAATAACAGCTACAATTAATCAGTAAACAATCCTTCGGTAGAAACCCAAGAGTGTGCAGAAACAGGAAGTGACGCGATACGCTTACCGCACGAGCAGCCAATCCACCAAAATACAATAAAAAAGGAGACCTTTGAAGAACACAACAAAGGACCCACAAACCCAACCAGAAAAAACTTTAATCCCAATTGTGTCAATCTATTCATCCAACAGCACCCAAATGCATCGAAAAACTAAATAAGAACTTCCAAACAATAATGGAAAAAAGCCAACTCCCCAGCACACAAGCTCATATCAGCTTTCAAAAAAACCCCAACCTTCAAAACCTCCTGGTCAAAGCACGCCTCCCATGTTGAGATCAAAAAACACTCGACCCACCGGGCCACAAATAACCACCAACCACACCTACTTCTTTGCTCCAAAAGGCCTCAACCTCTCCTCCACAAACTGTGTCTCCAAAGGTAGTAGGGGAACTGTGTAGGGGAAACCAAAAACTCACTGAGAACCAGACTATATGCCCACAGACACAACATCAAACAGGGTCGCAAAGCAGAAACTGCACTTGTACAAAATTTCCAGGAACATGGCCTGAACAACCTGAGAATCACTGACTTGGAAAACTGAGCAGGAACAGTGACAAAGAGCAGAACAAATCTGGATCCAAAAACTGAATTGTAGAGTCCCATACGGCCTAAATGAGTATTAATGACATTCAACGAATACAGTTCTATTGTAGATAGTTAATTACCCTGTTATTAGCCTGCAACCATTTAATTACACTATTAATCTGCAACCACTTAATTCCACTGTTATTGATCTGCAGCCATTTATTTTTGCATAATAAAATGTATTCTACAATCATTAATCCCAATGTTTGTGTTCAAATGTTCAAAATGAAAGATTCAAAATAAAATAAAATAAAATGGACGGGGTTTGAATGAGGACACCTGACTCAATGGCACCTGGAGTCTAGTTCTGACAAACCCTAAGCTTAAAAACACCCCTAATCCAAACAGAACTCAAATCCTGCACGATTAAACAAAAGAGAAACTTTCACTGAGAAGGTCAAATATCTCAGTTCCAACATCTGATATTTATGTTCTATTGTGAATAAAATATGGGTTGATGAGATTGGCAAATCATTGCATTCTGTTTTAATTTACGTTAACATGTCCCAACTTCTTTGAAATTTGGGTTGTAGATAATAATTGTGTAGAGATTAAATATTTCAGGAATGTTTCATATTTCCTCATAGTCCAGGATTTCTTTATTATAGGGTTACATATAACATGTTCCAACCTTTTACTTTAACTTTACCAGAGAAGACATGTCCAAGAAGAAACTCAGTCATAATGGCAGGCTGAACTGTCCTCTGTGTAAGGTTAAAACCTTGTAAGACTGGATAAACATCTGGAAAATGTCCACATCAAAGTCAAGGTTATTACTTACAATGGTTAAAGATTGACTCAGGAAGTAAATGTTAGACATATGCATTTAGTACTGTATTTTAACATTACTGATGTGCCTGCTATTTCAGATAGATGACTATGACATTATGCAGCAAGCAAAACATAGGGCTAAATTGAAAGCCCTTAAGGAGCTAAGACGGTCCAATCTCCAGCCTTCAATGGTTAGTAAACTGGACCTAGAATAGTTGACCAGTGACAGTGATGAGGAGGGTGAACGTGAAAGCTCTGAAAAGGAGAAAGTAAGTGGAGACAACAGAAGACATTCCATGGCCAAGTCATTCTTCTGTCTCTAGACCAATTCAACAACACGTCCTGCATTGTGAGATACTGAAGCAGAAACTGTGCAGCCTGAAGAAAAGAATGAAAACCTTTCAACCTAAACCCATTAGTCCAACACGGAAAAAGTATCAGAGAGCAGAATTAGACAACACAACTAAACTTCCCTGCTTTGATATGAATTATGTGACACAGTTGTATGTATTATGTAGATGAATGTTGATCTTATATTCATTTAACCAGCAGATGCTTTTATTCCAAATGTAAATGTTTTTCTGGGTATTGAATCCATAATTTTGTTATCTCTGGTTGGGCTAAAGAAACACTGTCTAACACTATGTGTTGGCAACATATAATGCCACTGACTATTACTGCTTTACTTTTTTACCTGTTACAGAGAAGGTGCTAAACACATGGATTCAGCACATTACTTGGCCTGGAAAGAAAAAAGAAAAAAATGCCAAACAGCGTATCAGTCGTATCCGCCAATGGGTCTATTTTATGACAGAGAAACAAGTGCCTGGGATGACCTTAACCTTTTTGCAGAACAGAGAAAAGCTACTTGAGTGAGTAAGTGTGTGTGTGTGTGTGTGTGTGTGTGTGTGTGTGTGTGTGTGTGTGTGTGTGTGTGTGTGTGTGTGTGTGTGTGTGTGTGTGTGTGTGTGTGTGTGTGTGTGTGTGTGTGTGTGTGTGTGTGTGTGTGTGTGTGTGATGTCTCCACTAGATTCAATTCAACTTTTATATAGCGCCAATTCACAACAAAGTCATCTCAGGGCACTTTACAGAATAAAGTCAAGATTATAAAGATGTATAGAGAGAATCCAACAATCCCTCCTGGAGCAAGCCATAGGCAACAGTGGAGAGGAAAAACTCCCTTTTGTGAGGGAAATTTCAAAATCTAGGTAACACTGCTTTCACACTTCTCACAGACCCACTATCAAACCTGCTTACACCAGTCCCTCCTTGCCGTTTGCTCCCCAGCAAGACATCATGTCTCTGGCCACACAAAGAAGTGTGTTAGGTAGATATCAACTATAAAAATACCTACACCTGAACATTTGCTTCCCAGAAGGGAGCCCACGGGAACCAGCACAAATGATCAATCTCAAGGACTTAAAAGACCATGAAGACAAAAGGACAAAGTGACATGAACTTGCTAATTAAGACTCCTGACCACATTGTATGATGGCTGATTTGCATTGACTCATCCCTTTGTTCTTTGTGTGAACCCAGCTGTTGAGTTGTATGTATAAAAGGCTGAACAACATACACATCTGGGTCAATCAGATTGGCCCGCTCTAGAGTGTAGCTCTGTTCTGCTTTGCATGTTTCTCTATTTTGCTGATTAAATTCACCGTTATCATTCACTTGTAAGTTGCCTTTTTGCCTCCTAACTTGCCTTACAGTTTTTGTCACAACACCTTTAACGGAAGAAACCTCCAGTAGAACCAGGCTCAGGGTGGATGGCCATCTGTCTTGACTGGTCGGGGTGAGTGGAAAGGGGAGAGAGAGAAAAGAACAGAGCAACAACAAAACATCGGGCAGGTTGGTAGGACCAGTAGCTGCACACTGGAAAAGAGGGGGACAGATAAGGACAAAGACAACTACGGGAGAGAACACACAGAGTTAATGACATACAGTGGTGACAATTGCGGGGTGAGAGGAGATGAGAGAGGGTCAAGAGGAGGAAAGGAGCTCTGTGCATCGGGGGGTGGGTCCCCCAGCAGTCTAAGCCTATAGCAGCATAACTATAACTAACTATATGCTTTATTAATGAGGAAGGTTTTAAGCCTAGACTTAAAATTAAAGAGGGTGTCTGCTTCCCAAATCTGAACTGGGAGCTGGTTCCACAGGAGAGTAGCTTGATAGCTAAAGGCTCTACCTCCCATTCTACCTTTGGAAATTCTGGGATCCACAAGTAGGCCTGCATTCAGAACGAAGTGGTCTACTGGGATGATATGGTGCTATGAGATCTTCTATATATGATGGAGCCTGACCATTCAGAGCTTTATATGTAAGAAGCAGGGTTTTAAATTATATTCTAGATTTAATGGAAAGCCAATGGAGAGAAGGTAGTGAAGGTGAAATATGATCTCTCTTGCTAGTTCCAGTCAGCACTCTTGCTGGAGCATTTTGGATTAATTTCAGACCCTTTAAGGAGTTACTGGAGCATCCTCAAAGTGGGGAATTACAATAGTCCAACCTAGAGGTAACAAATGCATGGACCAGTTTTTGGCATCACTTTGAGACTGGATGCTCCTAATTTTGGCAATGTTCCTTATGTGGAAGAAGGCTGTTCTAGAGATTTGTTTTTGTATGTGATTTAAAAGGACAAATCCTGATTAAAAATAACTCTAAGATTCCTTGCAGTAATACTGGAGGTCAGACTTATGCCATCTAGAGTAAAAATATGGTTGGACATCAGGGCGACTGTGGCGCAGGAAGGTAGAGCGGTTGTCCACAAATCTCACAGTTGTTGGTTCAATCCCCGGCTAGTCTGGTCACATGTCGAAGGGTCCTTGAGCAAGACACTGAACCCCAACTTAGTTGCTCCCGGTGAGTGTTGGCCAGCTGCAAGGCTGCTCCCCCATCGGTGTATGAATGTGTGTGTGATTGTGAGTGTGAATGGCTAAATAAGAAGCAGTGTAAAGCTACCAATAGGTAGAAAAGCGCTATATAAGTGCAGACCAATTACATCATATCTCTGAGATTTTTGGGCCCGAATATTATGACTTCAGTTTTGTCTGGAGTTTAAAAAAAAAATTGTGACATTCAGGCCTTTAGGTCTTGTAGGCATGCTTGAAGCTTTCACTGATTATTTTAATCCGGTTCCATATATAAATATAGCTGGGTATCATCAGCATAGCAGTGGAAATTTATGGAGTCCTTTCTAATAATGTTGCCTAAAGGAGACATAAAGGATATATAAAGTAAAAAGTATTGGTCCTAACACAGAGCCTTGTGGAACTCCATAGCTAACCTTTTTTTGTATGGAGGATTCATCATAACATGAACAATTTGAAATCAGATAGATAAGATTTAAACCAACCTAGTGCAGTTCCTTTAATTCCAATTTCATGTTCTAGTCTTTGTAATAAAATGTTATGATCAATGGTATCGAATGCAGCACTAAGATCTAACAGAACAAGTATAGAGATTAATTATTATCTGAGGCCATGAGAAGATCGTTGGTGACTTTTACCAGTGCTGTTTCTGTACTATGATGAACTCTAAATCCTGACTGAAAGTCTTCATACAAATTATTCCTGTGAAGGTGATCGCATAATTGTTTTGCAACTACTTTTTCAATTATTTTAGAAATAAAGGGGAGATTAGATATTGGTCTGTAATTGGCTAAGACACCTGGGTCAAGACAGGTTTTTTTTAAGTAGTGGTTTAATTACAGCTACCTTATAGGCCTGTGGTACATAGCCTGTTTCTAAAGATAGATTGATGACATCTAATATGAACGTATCTATTAAGGGTAAAGCTTCCTTGAGCAGCTTAGTTGGAATAGGGTCTAGCAGACAGGTTGTTGGTTTAGATGAGGTAATAATTGAAGTTAGCTCAGACAGATCTATGGGTAAAAAGCAGTCTAACAGGGAGTGGGGCCTTATCGATGACTCTAGCACTGCTGAACATGAAGACCTATCTGTAATATTTCGGGGGAGGATGGGTAGAGAGTCTAAAGAAACATGCCGTAAGAACCCAGCTCATCCATATTGGAGATGTGAGGACTTTTTTGGTTTCTCCTTGAAGCGCAGCTGCCAGAGGTTAAAGCTCCCCGTA
Source organism: Channa argus (assembly GCF_033026475.1). NCBI lineage: Eukaryota > Metazoa > Chordata > Actinopteri > Anabantiformes > Channidae > Channa > Channa argus. The sequence continues at coordinate 18,502 of NC_090201.1, forward strand.
AATATTTACAAGTAGCTATGTTTATACTTCAGTCCATGGGGAGAAACAGGAGAAAGAATTTACAAAACCACAGACAAAACATCAGAATTAAGAAATCCAGTAGGTTTCCCAAGTCTCTATTTTGGCAACTTTGCAGAATCCTTTATTGATTGAAAATCTGTAATGTGCAACATTGTTTGTTGATGAATTTGCTTTTGAATGTAGTAAATGCTTCTAATCAGCACAGGCACCAAACTAGGACAGGAGATATACTCAACAAGTAAGTACTATTTAAAAATTTTTGGTTGGTTTCAGAGGTAGCTGAGTTACTGTCATTTCTCTTGAGTCTGCTGATTTAGTCTGTTTTTAATAGAGTTAAGAACTGTAGGTAGAAAGTTTTGCTCTTCTGGTGAAGTGGATATTTGGTCTGTTGTTGGTGGTCGTTTCAGTTTAGTAATCACCGAGCGTTCAAACCTTTGACCTAACAAAGGCACATAAATTAGGTTGGTTTCAATGAGGGGGGGCGGTTTTAGTTGTAGCCAATTAAGACCATATATAAAAGGCACCTGTTGGGCTGCACGAATCCACTGATCGAGGACATTAGGTAGTTTATTTCTACCTTCTTTTACTTGTTCTGTTTCTCTAATTTGCTTGACATTAATCCTTTCTACTCCGGAAAGCCTTTTTTCTTTGTTATACCATGTGTTTTTAAGCAGATCCCTGTTCTCCTCTGCAGACGCAGGACATTTTCCTCACCTGGCACTGTCACCCAGACCACTTTGTCACCAGCCTCTTTTTCTCTTGCCCTGTGGAACTGCCAGTCTGCAGTGAACAATGCCGACTTCATTCCAGCTTTTGCTACACAGTCAGCTGTTCAGTTGCTTGCACTTACAGAAAACTGGATCATGCCACATGCCGCATGCTCAGCAGACTCTCTCCCAATATTCAAAAAACTGCTGAAAACAGAACTCTTCCGCATCTTGCTATGCACTTGAATCTATTAAAAAACAAACAAACAAAAAAAAAAACTTCCTTTCTGCTCTTTCTCGCACTTGCATCTCGTGAACTGTGAACACTTTTCTGATAGGACTTTGCTTTGATGTTGTCTCCTTGACTTAGTTCTTTGCTTGCCTTGTACCTCACTTGTAAGTCCCTTTGGATAGAAGCGTCTGCTAAATGACTAAATTTCTAAATGTAATCCAAATGATCTATAATATTGAACAAATTTTCAATTGTATTTATTTGTGCTGCCTGGATATTGAAGCATGACCTCCATATTGGTTAGCCTCCAGGTCAATTAGCTAAGCTAATGCTTACTAATGCTTGTGAAACCTGCAGACATTATTTAATTCTTGCAGAAAGTACAAAGGCCAGCTCTCAGTAAGCACATAGTGAGTGACATTTATGGAATCAGTTAGTAGCAGGAGAGCAGTGTGTAACAATATCCTTTTACTTAACAGTCAAGCTTGAGAAAGACTCAACAACTGGAGTAAAAAAAAAAAAAAAAAAAAAACTCATGCCAAATAAACGTGCAGAACACTTCCCGCTGTGGTGGCTCCTGAAGGCACTGATTTATCAGGTGTGACTAGGGTGTGCTCCTTGAGCCGGAGTGGAAAGTCCTGCCTAATACAGAAGTGTGGATAATTTAGTTTGTGAGGTTAGCATGATTTCAAATACATGTCAGTGTGTTTTTCTTTTGTTGCTTTCACAGGTATGGGAGCACAAAACCAAGGAAACATTTGGTCATGCCCTGATTCCAGTTTCAAAGTCTGAGTACAGGTGGTTTTACCACTTCATGTACAACCGACACAAATATCCTTGTGGTCAGTCAACACTACTATTCTCAAATACCAATGGGGGCCCATTGCATGGGGTACTGCATGCATTTCAGAACTGCTGGAAGAAGTCTGCCTTGCGAGGGAATCCAACCTTCCAACCCAACTGATTCGCACAAGCATCAGTACTTTCGTAATATATTTATTTTTCTTCAAATATTAGCCAAATTTTGCAGTACTTTCCATTTATGAAACATATTTCATATTTTTAATTACTATAGATTGGAAGATCCTTGAGGCAAGACAAAAGATCCACTGTCCAGAGACTGATGTGTCACTCAATGCTCTGACAGTAATGAGGAAAGGACCGGCAACAGTAAACAAAACAGTGACAAAGACAAAGACAGTGATGTAATGGATCAATGCAGAACCGCTCGATTTGAAGAGAGTGAAGACATTAACCGATCATCATCCTCAGAAGATAACACAGAAACATCTCCAGAGTCAGAGTGACACCTGACACAAAAGAAAATTACAATGAAAATCAAAATGAGGGAACAAAGAAAATACAAATCATATGGCAAACTCAACCAAACAATATCACTACACAATCTGGCAGTGGGGAAAGCTGGGTATAAATAGACTGGGGAACAGGTGAAACCAATTAGGACAAAACGAGGAAGGTAAAGACACTAAACAGACTCTCAGGAAGGGACACGGGAGGAGCAACAAAATAAAAGCCAAAAACAGGAAATTAATTTAAACTAAAGCAGTCCAAGAACCAGGGACTGTGACAAACAAAGCCTTGAGAGCAGAAGAGGGGGACCAATGCAAGATACATGCTTTGAAAAAGACAGGACATAAGAGGGAAAAAGAGACCACAAGTACAACAAAACAATATAGGTTGGAAATTTTGTTCACTTTATTGTCTTTTTCTTTACCTAAAGGCTTCTCTCCTTAGTCATTTCTGCTATCTCCTCTATCTCTGTTTCATTCTCTACCAGATTACAAATCATCAATCTCAAGGACTTAAAAAAAAACGAAGTCAAAAGGACAAAGTAATATGAACTTGCTAATTAAGACTCCTGACCACATTATATGAAGGTTGATTTGCATTGACTCATCCCTTTGTTCTTTGTGTGAACCCAGCTGTTGAGTTATATCTATAAAAGGCTGAACAACCTACACATCTTGGTCAATCTGATTGGCCCGCTCTAGAGTGTAGCTCTGTTCTGCTCTGCATGTTTTTCTATTTTGCTGATTAAATTCACCGTTATCATTCACTTGTAAGTTGCCTTTTTGCCTCCTAACTTGCCTTACAGTTTTTGCCACGACAGAAGATATGATAATTGGAATGTCCTCACCCTCTTTAAGTTGACTGTCTCGCTGCACCTTTGGTTATTGTCTGCCTGCTCTTGTTCCCTCTTATGTCCTGTCTTTTTCAAAGCATGTATCTTGCATTGGTCCCTCTCTGCTGTTGTCATGGCTTTGTTTGGTTGGTGACCCAATGCGTGGAAAAAAGACACTATCGAGTCAAAGTCCCCCTTCAAAGTATTTCCACGTAAAAGGACACAAAGGTTCATCTCCACAGTCAGCACTGCAAGACTTTATTTAGCCCTAGAAGATTTGTGGCATAAAGCACCAATCGTTGCAGGACATTAAACAAACAAACAAAGCAAAAGAACAAAAGAACTTAAACATGAAAGAAAGAGATGCACAAGTAAGATAAAAGACAAGACACTGAACAAAATAAAATATCACATTAGAAACAGAACTGATGTGACAAACAAGGCAGAAAAACAAACCAGGGAAGGAGAAATTATGAAACACATTGAGGAAGTGTGATGGAAAATCAAGTATGATTGAATGATTGCATTTTACTCTTAGCATTTTACCTAGTTATAATGGCAACTTGTACTCACTGTACTTTTAAAATGTTGTTCAAGCTTTGTCTCATATACATGTTTTGTCTTGAAGTGTTTGCAGAACTGCTCCAAGGTCAGTTATTGTCTAACAGCAAATTATCCCAAACTGTATTTTCAGGAATGTGCTGTGGGATGGTGGCATTTACCTGTCCAATATACCTTCTCAAAGCTGTCTATTAAGACTTTCTAAAGAGAGTAAACTTTTCTCGCTGTCACGCGTTGGGTGACTTGTGGACAACTGCTCTACTGCGCCACAATCTCCCCAGTTGTTGGTTTGATCCCTGGCTCCTCCGGTCACATGTCGAAGTGTCCTTGAGCAAGACAGTGAACCCCAACTTAGTTGCTCCCGGTGAGCATTGTCGAGCTTCATAGCAACTCCCCCATTGGTCTAAGAGTGTGTGTGTGATTGTGAGTACGAATAGGTGAATAAGAAGTAGTGTAAAGCGCTTTGCATGCCAATAGGTAGAAAAGCACTATATAAGTGCAGACCATTTACATGTCAGGAAGCCGAGCAGAATCCCAAAAAAGTCTGGGCATCTCTGTGCTGTTCATACATACTTAACATTCTCAACTCAACTCAACTCAACTTTAATTTGTCATTCACACATCATGAAAAGACATGAGGAAAATAGAATAAGGTATTCCAGTCTTGGTGCTAGCCTATAATAAAAAATAAATAAATAATAAACAAATTTCATTCTAAAAACCATACATATTATTATCTAAGTTTAAGTTGATATTTTAATAGGTATTTAATTTTGTATTTTACTGGGTACCTTTTATTTGAGAAATGTGTAGTTCTATTCAGAGTTTACGGGTTTGAATGCATAATGCCATCCCCTTATGAGTCAGATAACCAAAACTTAATCCACATTTAAAATAGATACTGCGCAATCCCAAAAAAAAAATCCCCATTCCAAACATGTGTACATTCCAAGATCATGTTCCAGCAACCTGAGCAAATTTCCAGATCATGATCGACATTCCAGTAAAGTGATCTAAATTCCAAGATCAGGATTCAAGTTCAAGCAAAGTGATCCACATTCCAAGATCACGATCCAAAATCCAACATCACGATCCACATTCCACACACATGATCCACAAATCAAGATCATGATCCACGTTCCAAACACATGATCTACATTCCAAGATCACGTTTCAGCAACATGATCCACATTCCAAACACGTGATCCAAATTCCAAGATCACAATTCCCATTCCAAACATGATCAGATTCCAAGATCATGCTCCAGCAATGTGATCCAAATTTCCAGATCACGATCGACATTCCAATAAAGCGATCCAAATTCCGAGATCAGGATCCAAGTTCCAGCAAAGTGATCCACATCCCAAAATCACAATCCATTTTCCAAACACACGATCCTCTTTCCAAACATGTGATCCACATTCCAAGATCATGATCCAAATTCCAAACACATAATCCACAATACAAGATCACGATTTACGTTCCAAACACATGATCCACATTCCAAGATCACAATCCACATTCCAATAAAGTGATCCACAATCCAAGATCACGATCCACATTCCCATAAAGTGATCCACATTTCAAGATCATGATCCACATTGCAATAAAGACAGCATGCTTCTAATTTTATCAATCTTCCGTAGATGGAAGAAAGCTGTTTTAGAGATTTGTCTTATATGTGACGTAAACACCAAATCCTGGTCAAAAATAATTCCAAAGTTCCTCACCGCAGCACTGGAGGCCAAAGTTAAGTCATCTAAAGTAACTATATTGTAAGACAGCATATTTCTCATCTTTCTAGGCCCAAAGAGATTCATTTCAGTTTTGTCTGAATTTAGAAGTAGGAAATTGTATGACATCCAGGCCTTTATGTCTTTTAGGCATGCTTGACATTTGACTAATTGGTTAGTATCTTCTGGTTTCACAGCTAAATAGAGCTGGGTATCATCTGCATAGCATTGGAAGTTTATGGAATGTTTCATAATAATTTTAAAGGTGACAGATTGAAAAGTATTGGACCTAACAAAGAGCCCTGTGCAACTCCATAACTAACTTTTGTGCAGAAAGAGGATTCATCATTAACATGAACAAGTTGGAATCTGTCTGACAGTTATAAAAGTTTAAATCTTATGATTTAAACCAACCTAGTGCAGTTTCTTTAATCCCAAATCCATTTTCCAGTCTCTGTAATAAAATGTTGCGGTCAATGGTGTCAAATGCGGCACTAAAGTCTAGTAAGACGAGTATGGACATTACTGAAGCCAAGAGAAGATCATTGTTGACTTTTACCACCAATGATCTATCTACCAATGTACTATGATGAACTAGGACAGCATTTATCATTTTAAATCCTTGGATGAAACAATTAAACTAAGATTTGGGGAGCTGAGTTCACTCACCCCGACCTCTTCCATCATAATGAATTTGTCTCTAACTTACTATTGGACCGAGATGGAACAATTTCTGTTGGAAAGGGGACTCTTTTTTTTGTTCCAACACCAGCCGTTGAGGATAAAAACTGCCCTAAAAAAGACCTGTATGAGTATCAGGTGACTTAAATTGTTGCATTATTTTAACTATAGTCAAGATTTTAAACATGAAATGTGTGTGGATTCCTCAGGATGGGAGCCTAATCAGAACAGAGTCCATGCAAAGATCCAAATATTGATCCATCAGGACCAGCAAGGAATGAGTAGATTTCCAAACAAACATAATTTGAATAATAATTTATACGATGGTGAGAGAAACGCTTTGGATGACCTTAGAAAAATAAGGATAAAGGTATAAAACCTGCAGATAAGGGACCAAACAGTCATATTAGATCAATAGCAATACCTTATGGAGGCAAATAAACAGCTAAATAATTCTGCACACTATTGTCCTCTGACACACTCTCTACAGGACAGCATCACTGCGTGGTATGGGGCCTGCAGCGCCTCCTGCCAGAAGACTCTACAACGCATAGTGAGAGCAGCTGAGAAGGTCATTGTTGTCTCTCTCCCCTCCCTCCAGGACATTTATGGTACCCGTCTCACCCGCAAAGCCCTCTGCATTCCAAGTGATCCCACTCACCTGTCACACAGCTTTTTCAATCGGCTGCCATCAGGATGGAAACTGCGGAGTCTCCAGGCCAGAACCAGCAGACTGAAGAACAGCTTCATTCATCAGCCTGTCAGGAAGCTGAACTCGCTCCCGAACTTGCCCCACCTTCCCTCCTCTGCCCCGCGCACCACAGAACTATGAGAGTCTATTTTAAACTGATGCCTACTCATGCCTTGTTGCATAAAAATAGTCATCATCCTAAACATACATTTAGAGGTATTATTAAATCTCAATTAATAAGGTTTAGAAGAATATGCACAAGGCCAAAGGATGTGGAAGTTGCTACGAGCATCCGCTCTAAAGCCCTTAGAACTAGGGTTCATAGTTGTAGCGTTTTTTGCTCTTTAAAGAGAGAGGTACAACAGTGCTCTTGCCAGGAGCGAAGGCTAAGCGGAGGTGAGGGGAATAAAAACATCAACTCTCTGGTAACACACTTTTCCACAGCTGCAATTAAATTGCAGGCAATTGCAAAAGCATATTTTAGTAGGCTACAGGATGCTATTGAACCTTTCTCTGATTTTAGTTATATCTGCATTTAGTAGTCATAAAAACTTCATGCTTCAATTAAAAATTAGAGAATTAAAAGATTATACATTTTAGATCAATACAGTATATTGAAAATAAATATACTTGGTTAGGATAAAATCTTTCAGCTGGAAACCCATACTGATATAATGCTTTAAACAACACTTATACTATAGTGAGCAAGCAAACAAAAGAACTGAGTTTTATGTTCACTTTGGTAGTCATGGCAAAGACAATTTGGTGGTTTCAGGTTTAGAGTCCAGGGTAACCTGGTCAACATCTCAAAGACTGGCAGCAGAAAGATGTTGGATTAAAAAAATATAAACTAATAACCCTAAATGGATTGAATTAAGTTTAAGGTGGATCTGCAGATTATTATTATTTTTAGTGTAGATTCAACCCAGAGAACTTTGAGTTGTGGAAGGCTGAGTCAGCCTGGTCCAGTCTACCATCGATGGTATTCTGGACCCTCCTTCTTTTGCAATACTGAATCACTGTTGGTAATCTTTATAAAAGTGGAGGGAGAGAGTCTGCAAGCCCGTGCTATGGACTTCCACTTTATAAGGTTTTTTCTTTCCTAACTCCTAACCTGCCAGTGCCACAGGATTCTCTCCTATTTCAGATGTTTTGTTTTTAATGAATCATTCGATCACAATGACTTCAAGGCCTATGTGCCATGTATTTTCCATCAACTGATCTGTTGGATATACCAATAGAAAGCCTTGTGGATCGGGTTTTTTTTTTTGGTTGGTTCATGTGATATGTGTGTGAACAGGTCTGGTAATTGTCTCCTTTTGTTAGCTTACCCTTTATAGGGGAGGTTTGTCTGTTAATTTCTTCTTGTTTCCCTCTAAAGAAGTGACGTAGTCATGAAACGTTAGGATATGTTGTTTCATTTTCTCTTTCCTTTCCCTTTTTTTTGGAAAGTTTAGTGGAATGTTTTGTTTGGTTTCTCTTTATCAGGAATAATTGATATAAATTACATACATGTGAATATGACCATACCACCATACCTTTTTGGAGTTGTTCTTCCTCGTTTTATAGTAAAAGGAACAAAGCAATCGACACCTGTTCTAGTAAACGGTGGTTCATCAGGTAAGACCCTACTATGAGGGAGGTCTGCCATTTTTTTGCTGCCCAGTTGCTCCATGTAATCTTCGACAGGTGCGACAACTGGATAGAATCTTTCTGATGGCTGAGATTGCATTTGGTATCCAGTATCTTTGACGCAAAGTAGACAAGACATGATTACGACCACCATGGCCTATCTGTTCATAGATGTCCTGCAGTATAAGCTGAGATACTCGATGATTTTTAGCCAGAATAGCGGGATGCTTGGATTCTTCAGGCATGGGAGCTCTGCTGAGGCGTCCACCTACGCGAAGAATTCCATCCTGACGCACGGGATTTAATTTATGTACGTGACTGCTCCATTTTACTGCTTCACCTTTTAGCAGAGATGAGATTTCATCCGGAAAGCTCTTCCGCTGGCAATGACGAATTATGTCTACCTCTGCTTCCTTGAGCTCATCCACAGTTAGGCTCTTTTTTTTGTTGTCTTGTAGTTCAGCTTCCAGTGGTAGTTCCAACTCCTTCCTTAGCATTTTGTCTATATGAACTGCTAAGGTTGCTGCAGTAAGCTCCAGACGAGGGATAGTCATGGGTTTTAAGGGGGCAACCCTTGCCCATTCCCAACACAAAGGCACTGTGAGCTTGGTTACTGATGTTACGCTGGACTGAGTATGTTACTGTCCCATAGCCATTCTCAATAGAGTCTGCAAAATGATGCAGTTCAGCGGACACAGTCTGACCAAAGTCTTTTGGCTTGAAACATCTCTCAATTCCAAAGTCAGTTAGCTGCTCAAGACCTTGCACCCACTGAGACCACATTTGGGCAAGATGTTCAGGCACCGTTTTATCCCATCCCAACTTCATTCTGCAAAGCTCCTGCTTAATGTTCCTAGCATAAAAATTCACAGGTGCAAGCATTCCCAATGGATCGTACACTGAGCTCAACATGGATAAAATCCCTCTTCTTGTGGGGGGCTTACTTTGAATTACGACCGTGAACTTGAATTGATCAGACTGAATGCACCATTGCACGCCCAATACCCTTTCTACTGGAAGTGCATTTTTGTCCAAGTCTAGATCCATTATTTCTGTCGCTTTCTCCTCCCCTGGAATGGCTGCTAACACCCTACTATCATTGTTGATCCTTTTGTTTAGCCTAAAGCCACCCATCTGACACATAGTTTTCAAACTGTGGTAAAGAGACTCAGCCTTTTCAACAGTCTCCACCGACTTTAGACAGTCATCTACATAGAAATTTCGTAGCACTGTGTTTACTGTGCAGTCATCGAACAGATGTGTATTGTTTTCTGCGCATCGGCGGAGCGCATTGTGAGGGAAATTTCAAAATCTAGGTAACACTGTTTCACTGTTTCACACTTCTGGCAGACTCGGTATCAAACCTGCTTACACCAGTGCCTCCTCACCGTTTGCTCCCCAGCAAGACATCATGACATTTTTTGTCACGAGGGACATACATTCGACCATTGTCAAAAACTAAAGAATATGCCTTACAAGGAGAAGATAGAGTTTCTCAGGAAGGAAGGCTTATGTATCAGATGTTTAAAATCGGGGCATACGAGCAGGCACTGCCAGGAAGTGGTAAACTGTCAGTTATGTTCCAGAACGCACAACACGTTGCTCCACGTGAAGCCTAAGGAAAGCCATTCCGTGGATCGTGACAATCCGGCAGTGTTCAACGGATTGGTGAACAGCAAACGTAAACAGAATTTCAATGACATGCCCAAGAACACCAAGGGCATCCTTGCCATCATTCCTGTCCGTGTAAAAGCAAAAAAGGGCAACAAAGTAGTCACTTCATATGCGTTCTTGGATACTGGCAGCACAGCTACATTTTGCACAGATAAACTTCTTGATGAGCTGAATCTACGTGGGAAAAAGGTTAGCCTTCTTCTTACAACCATTTCAGAAAGCAAAGTTGTGAACAGTACTATGGTGACAGAGTTGGAGGTAGGCCACCTGAACTCAAATAACTTCATAGAGCTAAAGGAGGTGTTTTCACGAAAGGACGATGTTCTTCTGGGTGTAATTCCTTTTCTGATTCAGGTGTGGGGATCTTCTTGGAGTGGCTGGCTTGGACCCACGTGGCGCGTCCCTCCACCTTCACAGCTGTACTGGAAGTCAGCAGTACTTGAGGTGGTCCTGTGAAACGTCTCTGCCTCCAGTGTTTCCTCCGGTGGTCTTTGATTAGCACCCAGTCACCCGGTTTGAGATTGTGCAGGCTGGTGTCTGCGGGGGTGGACAGGGCTGCTTTCACCTGGGGACAAAGGACTTAGAGAGAGGCAGAAAGTTTTGCACAATAATCCAGCATCATATCTTCATGACGCCCAGTCATCAGACTTTGTTTGATGGGATCAAGCCCTATACTAGGAGGTTTTCCAAATATGATCTCAAATGGACTTAACCCATGTGTTGTTCTTACTCTTGTACACTTATAGAACAGTACCAATGGTAATGCTTCAACCCATGTCAAACCTGTTTCTTCACAGCATTTTGTTAGTTTTGTCTTGAGGATGCCATTTTGTTGCTCTATTGCACCTGCACTCTGAGGGTGATAAGAGCAATGATATTTGAATTAAAATCCAAAATAATTTGACGAATCCTTCAACACTTTGTTGGCAAACCCAAGACCATTGTCGCTACTGATCTTTTTTGGAATACCCCAGCGAACAATGATGTCTTTTGTTAGCGCTTTTACCACTGTGGATGCATCCTGTTTGGAAGAAGAAAAAACCTCTACCCACTTGCTAAACATGCAAACCATGGTCAAGCAATATCTTTTGTTTTGGCCTGGTGACAATTCAATGAAGTCAATCATCCAAATTTCAAAAGGCCCATCAGGTGGGGGGTGACCTTGCAGTGGCATTCTAATGGCACCAGAGGGATTGTTTGCAGCACAGATTATACATTTTCTGCATTATTCAGCTACATATGTTGAAAAACACATCCCCCCCTTGCAAGCATGATCTTTACCATGAGCTAATTTTGCATACAAATGGAAATAAGCCTTAGGTAAGCAAGGTTTATGATCTGGGCCAAGCCATAACCCATTTTGTAGTGTTGCACCTGATTTTTTCCATAGAGTTTTTTGAGATATGCTTGCCAATGACTGCATGGTTGACAGGTCAGCCTGTGGGTTGAGTTCCTGTGGAAGAGAAAGCAGAGTTAGGTGAAACATTTGTCCCGTCCTGGCTGCTGCTTTTGCTGCGGCATCTGCTGCTGAATTTCCTGTAGAAATGGGATCTGTTTTGTTAGTATGAGTATCAAATTTTATTACTGATATTTGTTTAGGCAACACGATTGCATTTAAGAGTGCTGCAACCAGAGTGTGGTGTGCAATGGGTGTTCCGGCTGATGTCATAAAACCCCTTTGTCTCCAGAGACAACCAAAATCATGGACGACACCAAATGCATAACGTGAGTCACTGTAAATATTAACAGTTTTTTCTTCAGCCAATTTACAAGCTTCCGTATGGGCTATCAGCTCAGCTGCCTGAGCAGACAGGTGAGAGGGTAGTGTACCACTGGAAATGACATTATGTTTGGTGACAACAGCAAATCCAACTAGGTTTCTAACCGTTTTGACATCTCGGGAAGCAGACCCATCAACAAATAATTCTAAGTCAGCATTCAAGATTGGTGTGTCTGTGAGATCAGGTCTGGACGTACATATGGTTTCCAGCACCTCTGTGCAGTTATGAGGATCTCCATTATCCACTGTAGGTAGAAGAGTAGCAGGATTCAACACATTACATCTTTTCACAGCAATGTTAGGCATTTCCAGCAATACAGTGTGGTATCTCAACCAATGCTGAGTTGACAGATGTGCAGTTTTCTGTGTGTGTAATATGTGTGTAACAGCGTGCAGAACCATAAGTATCAAATCAGAATAGCCAACCAAATCACGTGACGCCAAAACAGCTTTTTTCTGCTGCAGCAACTGCTTTCAGACAGAGGGGCAGACCTGCTGCTACTGGATCCAACTTTGATAAAAAAAAATAAGCAACAGTCCGCAGTTTACCCCTGTGAGGTTGGCGTAACACAGAGGTCAACAAACCGAGTAAAAGGCATGTTAGGATTAGGCAGACCCAGAGTGGGAGCTACAGTAAGTGCTGCCTTAAGATCACTAAATGCTTCTTTTCCTTCAATAGTCCACTTAATTTATCACGTACTGAAAGTAGTTCACCATGCACCAAAGCAGACAGGGAAGCTTCGCGCAAAGAGTAATTTGGGATCCACTGTCTGCAGAATGATGTCATGCTCATCATCTGTTTTTTTTTTTTTTTTTTTTTTTGTAACAGGCTTAGGAATATTTAGAATTTTAAGAATTTGTTTTGGTGACAGTGTTTTGCCCTCTGGGGTGATCACATTGCCCAGACATGTCACTTTTGCTGCACAAATTGCATTTTTTGTAAAACTTATTTTATGGCCATTATCTGCAAGATGTTTTAAAAGGTGCACCGTATCAATTTTGCATGCGTCTTCAGTTTGGCTACAAATCAGCAGATCATCTACATATTGTAAGAGCGCTGAGTCGGCCGGCAAATTAAGATCTTTTTTTAAACAGGGAATATGGGAGTGCGCACTGGGGAATTGTTACATCGAATTATTACACATGCTTTTAGCAGAGAATTGAACACAGGCCTTATGCCATCGATGGCTTCCTGCTTTAAAGAATATTGCTTCTGACATGGCCTGTACTCTGATTTTGGATGTACTGTCAGAGGTTCTGCATCTCTCATAAGACCTACATCATATTTATGGGCTGCCCAGAGAGATTTTGGAATTTGCTCGAGCTCTGGTGGTAAACTAGTTTCTGTGATGGTATAGGCTGCAGCCTGCGCGGTGTCATGGCCATCAATGAGCTCAACTGTTCAACTATCAGCTTGTACAACTGATAACTGTGTACGATGTACATCACCCTTCCTACTGTATTCCGTCCTAGGACCTGATGCTGTTGGTTGGAAATCCTCGAGGAGCAGCCGCTCTGCAACCATGGGCCCAGTTCTTGCCAACTCCAGTCAGAAGGTTTAGCCAATGGGATATGTGGAGTATCCCACTTAAATAGTACTACCTGTTTAGAGGAGAGTGAGACAGAGGCAACCGCAGCAGTCCTTGTCCAATACACATTTATCAAACACATCACTTCCGATTCCCCATTTACAACATACCACTGACTTTCCCAATTCAACATACCACTGACCTTCATATTCAACATACCACTGACTTTCATATTCAACATACCACTGACTTTCATTTTCAACATACTATTGACTTTCATATTCAACATACTATTGACTTTCATATTCACCTTCTGGTCCTTTACGTGTGCTGTGCAGTGTAGTGTAGTGACTTATGATGTTGGAATGTTTCTGCTTGTGTGTGTGTGTGTTTGTGTGTGTGTGTGTGTGTGTGCAAAATCTGCAAGCTGCTGTGCAACAGGTGTGTTGTCAACAAGTTGCCATTTATATGCATCATATTTGTCTTTTTGTGTGTGAATGTCTGCGTGTGGGTCACCTGATCTGATTTCTGCTCCTGTATGGGTGTCACCTGATCCAGTGTCTGCTCCCCCTGCTCTCCCACTCAGTCAGCCAATTTCTGGTTTCGTCCTGTTTAGAAATGCATCCTTAAGATGGTCCTCACAGGAAATCATGGGGTTCCTTCCCAGTGAACACTGTGTATGTGCCTCAGTGCGAGAAATGCTCCCACTTTTGGCTCCTGCTGTATGGCACTGATCACACTCATGTCTTGCTTAAGCGGAAACATTGCTTGCACACCCTGCACCAGTAGTGTTACAGCGTTCCTGTATAAAGCATTGTCCTCATGTTCCCAGTCTTGCTGCTTCAGACGAAGCCTGAGATTGGAGTTGGTAAACAAGTGTCTGACCTTGTGAAAATCACATCGCAGCTGTCATTTCAACAGGCGTTCCAGTTCCAGAAAAGTTGATTTGTAGTCCTGCACCATGTTCTGGAAGTCCTCTCCCCACTTGTTTGCATTTCTTTTTGGGTGAGTGACTTTCTCAATTGCTTCCTTAATGTCCAATTCTGTCCAGGGGCGGAAAACAAGTTGGGGGCCATGAACTCCTCCCACCTCAATCATAGGAAAAGTCAGAACATGCATGCCATCTCCTATTTGTTCTTCAAGATTGGGGGGAAAGTTCTGTCCTTTTGATCTGGTGTGCATGGAGTGTCCTTTCACACTTCCAGGGCTGGGCTCCAGGAGTGATGACTTAGAGGTGTTGCCCCTTTGTGCTCCTTCTGTGGCTGCTGCATTTTCTGATGGGGGAGGACTGGCTTGGATTTCCCCCTGCTGTGCTGCTTGACTCTGGTATGGTGGGGGAGGCAGTGGAGGAGCAGAGACCAGATCTGGATCCACCTTGTGAAACTCAGACAATACAGGATACAGAGGTTCAGTGTCAGAACAATCTTTTGTATTCCATAAACTATATGTTCTAGTTCTATTTGTTTGAGCCTTTCATGTACATTTGTATTCTGTCTTCTAAACATTCTACTCTCCCTCAAGTGACATTCATCCTTCCACATGCTAAACACCTTCCAGTCAGGTTGTAACACCTTGTGCTTTCTTTGTTTGGACAAGGACTTGTGATGCTCTGTGCTCTCCCTTTCTTTCCTTTCCAGTTTATCTTTTAACTGAGCTAACTGTCTGCTACTCAGACTACCCTCTTTAGGAAAACCCCAATTCCCACCATTCAGTCAATTGATTACAATTACCCTTATACTTTTTACATTTCTTTACATAATGGTGACAAATCAGTTGGCAGACTGTGCCCAGGCCAGGCGCTCATTTCTCTAGTACCCAGTACTAAACCCATTCCTCTAGTTGCCGTTCCCTAGCGCTACTTTTCCTTGTGCGACTCAGAGTTTACTGCGCTGCATACAACAGTAGTCAATAGCACAACGGTTCAACTAAGACAACGTCTTGTCAACTACCCAACCAGTAGTGAGTTTTATAGAGCTCTCTTACCAAGTTCTGGTCTGCTCGCGTTTTTCTCCGTTGCTGTTTCACTGCCGTATTACGGTCCGTATCACTTCTGGATTGGATCGGCGGGTGGGCTCCTCAGGAGAAGAGCTTCTCAACCATAGGGAGGAATCAACTGTTACTTGTGTACACTGCTACTGTTCATCCATCAGAGTCCAGACCACGCGTCCAATCCCACGTTTCAATTCTGTCTTGGCAAAAACTGTAAGGCAAGTTAGGAGGCAAAAAGGCAACTTACAAGTGAATGATAACGGTGAATTTAATCAGCAAATAGAGAAACACGCAGAGCAGAACAGAGCTACACTCTAGAGCGGGCCAATCTGATTGACCAAGATGTGTAGGTTGTTCAGCCTTTTATACATACAACTCAACAGCTGGGTTCACACAAAGAACAAAGGGATGAGTCAATGCAAATCAACCTTCATACAATGTGGTCAGGAGTCTTAATTAACAAGTTCATGTTACTTTGTCCTTTTGTCTTCATTGTCTTTTAAGTCCTTGAGATTGATGATTTGTGCTGGTTCCTGTGGGCTCCCTTCTGGAAAGCAAATGTTCAGGTGTAGGTAGTTTTATAGTTGATATCTACCTAACATACTTCTTTGTGTGGCCAGAGACATGATGTCTTGCTGGGGAGCAAACGGTGAGGAGGCACTGGTGTAAGCAGGTTTGATACTGAGTCTGCCAGAAGTGTGAAACAGTGAAACAGTGTTACTTAGATTTTGAAATTTCCCTCACAATACTCAAAACTGAAATTGAACGACGACCATTGCAACTTTAGCCAGTAATTGTCCGCTCAGTCAAAGGCACACAGCCTTTATTCAGCGACTACTCTGGCGTGACTGCAAACAAGCAATGCTTTTGCAGTCCTCGTTAGTATAGTGAACAGTATCTCAGCCTGTCACGTGGAAGACCGGGGTTCGAATCCCCGACAGGTAGACTCTTTTTGCCTTTGTCCCGGACAGTTGAAATTTCCCGCAATGCGTCTTCGGCTTAGGTGAGGAGGCCTGTATTTGGAAATGATGGCCAGAAGAACTCGCCGGTTGTTGTGCCGAAATAGCTCAGTTGGGAGAGTGTTAGACTGAAGATCTGAAGGTCCCTGGTTCGATCCCGGGTTTCGGCATTACACCACCTCCTTCTGGCGTACGATGCCAAGAGGCCCCTAATCTTTTGTTTTTGTACTTAAGACGGTTCGGAAGGTAGTCTATGTGTGCCATTCTGTGATTTCAGTTTGTTTTACGGAGCAAGCATGTGTAAGAACTTAATCAACCCACTGACACAGCTTGAGTGTGAATGTCATCTTAAAATAACAACAATTGTGTTTCTGCCTGGTTTCAGGCCAGGGACCTTTCACGTGTGAGGCGAACTTGATAACCGCTACACCACAGAAACCGGCAACTTTGACGAGCTACTTCAGAGCGTAGCTTCCCAGCAAGGAGAATAACACGGTCGTGGAAGATTACTCCTCAGGGGCTTTGGGATAAAAGGATCTTTATCGAACTTTGTAACACTAAAACCAAAAGTGTTGCCTTTCTAATTGTTAGAGCTGAGACAACCCCTTTTACAAGGCAATCCACCCAGACATACTGTGCACATGATAATGGATAGCAAAAGGGTTTCTGCCTGATATGGAACGAGGGACCTTTCGCATGTTATGCTAACGTGATATCCACTACACTACAGAATTTGGCCACGTAGGGTATTACTTTTAGAGGGTAGCATCTAACCACAAAGCGACACATTATGCTGCCAGGTCGACACTAAGGGGCTTTCCAAAATCCTAGTGCACAATAGGTACTTTCTCAGCTTAATGGGGACCAAGCTCATATGTGAAGGCTGATTGGTCCAATGCTAAGCTGGTGTAGCGTGGAGAGGAGATTGAAGCTGTGGTAATTGACATCCTAGGGCTGCTGCTGCAGTGCAGCTGTTTTTCATGGGAGAAACAAAGGCTGTTTAGAAATTGGTTCTTAACAATCTTTTGTAGTCTCGCAAAACCCTTTTCGATTTCTTTGACCAATTTGCACATGCTGTTTGCCATATCGCGTCCAACAAGAAGAGGGCATGCAATTGTAGTCAACAGATACTCAAAACTGAAATTGAATGACGACCATTGCAACTTTAGCCAGAAATCGTCCGCTCTGTCAAAGACACACAGCCTTTTTTCGGCGACTACTCTGGAGTGACTGCAAAAGATCTAACAGGCAAAAGTAGGCTTTCACATTCAGGCCCGTAGGTAACGTTCCTTTTCAATTGCAGATTGCCGGAGAACGTATGGGCGTAATTTGACAAGTGATGCATTTTTGTCCAACCTTGAGCGAGTAAAAGTAATGGCATCAGAACGGCGTAACTACACCAGGGGCATGGCCGGGGGCAGTGCTGTTCCAGTCCTCGTTAGTATAGTGGACAGCATCTCCGCCTGTTGTAATTGACATCCTAGGGCTGCTGCTGCAAGTGCAGCTATTTTTCATGGGAGAATGACATTGTCATGGCAAAAGTGACAATTTATGGTCCTAGATACCTCATGTGTAATTAGTAAAGAAGCTTCAACAGCCAAGATGTCTTTTAGGGTTTTATTATCTTGCAAGAGAGAAGTACATCTACAGAGTTTCAATTCTCTATCGTATGTAGATCCAAACTTTATACATTCAAACATGGTTTTATAACCTTCTGTTGCTGGGCGGACCATCCTCCACCCTCAGGACACTGCCCCTTGCCCTTTCTCCTTTTATGGAAACCAATTCTCTTTCCAGCACTTTGATAAGCACCTGTGAGCATGGAGTAACTCTGGGTCAGAGTCAGAGTGGGTTGGTCTGCTTTTAGACAATATCTGACCTTGTAGCAGTTCTGCAAACACTTTGAGACAAAACATATATGAGAGACAAAGTTTAAACAACTTACAATCTTTTAAACATTTTTCAAAAGTACACTGAGTACAAGTTGCTATAATAACTAGGTAAAATGCAAGGATTAAATTTAATCATCATTTAATAATACTTGATTTTTCATCACAATTTCCTCCTTTTGATTACGTTTTAATAATAAGACATACAACAATGGTCATCAAATGTATAAATTCACATAAATTCAATATACATCGTCATAATGTTGTATTGGAAATTTAGGCACTGTTTTTGTGTGACATAGATATCACTTGGGTACAGAGCTAAGCATAGATTATAAAGTATTATATAGCTTGTGTAAATCACCTTACACAAGTTTAAGCATAGTAATCTTCGTCACTAGAGTCTATGTACAAGTCAACATCAGGCTGTAAAAGAGATGTATTACCATTAGCAGATCTCACGTCAACAAGTGCCATTTGATGAGTGATAGTACTTTCTGTGGCTCGCATAATTAAACCTCTTACACATGGGATAAAACAACAGCCGCAAAATGCAAAAATTGTCAGGCCAGCAAGTACAGAAGTAAACAGAGACAATATGACAGATTTCCATTTGCCAAATATCCTGTCAAACCAGTCAGTCCAACTAGAATTTTCACTGGAGTTCCTTGCAAACTCTTCTCTGAGGGATCTAAGACCCTCAAGTGCCTTTGTGACACTTCCATCAGGTGCAGTATTATTTGGAATAAAAGTACAACATGAGTCCCCAAACATCACACAAACACCCTCCCTCTCAGCAAGAACCATGTCCAGGGCCATCCTGTTCTGCCAGGATATTAATGAAGTGGGCGCCAGCTGTCCTGCCAGGCCCTCTACAAACCATCGCCTAAGGCAAACTGACATTAGGAGGAAGGGCATGTGCTCCAGGGACGTTTGCTGTTGACTGATCAAAAGGAGGGAGGTGATGCACACATTGCATTGAAGACATGCTTACACACACATACACTGATCTTCTATCTAACTGCAATGAAGAAATGCTTGCTCAGACACAAACTGACAATTTGCAATGAAGAAAGCTTGACAAAGCTCGCACATGCTGCAATAAACGTGGATTTGCTTGAACAATGTGTTTGCTGTGGAAGCTGTGGAAGCTAAGTTTAAACCACCTGTAGAAACATATACTCAGTATAGTCAAAGTGAGAATAAATTTCCTGAATACACACTGAAAATAAATGGTCAAGAGGTAACATTTTCGGTAGACAGTGAAGCAACTAGGTCAATATTAAAAGCAACTGAACTTGCAATATCTCCTAAAATGACTGGTAACTGTGTGTACAGTGTTGGTGTTTCTGGAAAAATGCAAAAAGAGTATGTAACCCAGGCATTGCCTTGTGTTGATTCTAAAGATGTCAGGATCTCTCTGCACTTCCTGTCTGTGGACTTTTATTTTGTGGCCCTTCTCCCTACTTTCTTGGTTGCCTTGGTTCTTTTCCCCAGCTTTGCTTTCGTTTGTCCCCTGATGGTTTGCACCTGTTCCCTCCTCTATTTAAGTTCAGTCTTCCCCTCACTCCCCTGCCAGATCCTCGTTGTTGTTAATGTGGTCACTGCGGTTCCTGTCTTCAGTGTCATTGTTGTTACCGTCGTTATTATTGTTACCGTCGTTATTATTACCCTCACCAATCCCACATCTGTATGTATGTTTCATGGTTTGCTTTTTTTCTCAATCAGTGTTTCTTGTTTTAGTCCTGTTTTCCCCGCCAGTTGCTCCCGGGTTTTTGTGTTTTAGGGTTGCCTTTGTTTAAATCAGTGTTTGGCCCAGTCTCTTGTTTTCTCCCCTAGTTTTGATTCTGTTTTTTTCATGTTTAGGTATGCTTGTGTGTTCTTAGTTTGCCAGAACTTTATGCTTAGTTTGTTCATGTCTGCCTCCCCTTAGTTCGTGTGTTTATGTGCTCCCCCACCTCTGTTACTTTGGTATCTTACCCTTCCAGTGTGATTTAAGTTGTGCTTTGTTTTACTCTAATCTTTATTTTGTGTGTTCCTTTGTTCAGTAGTTTGTGTGTTTTTATATTTCTGTTAGTCTCCTTAGCCTTACCCTTGTGTTTATATGCTTTAGTAGTTTAATGTTTATCTGTCCCTTTTTCATTTAGTAGCCTTTGTTTGTTAATTTCCTTGTCTAACTTGTCCCTGAGTCTTAGCTGCATTTATTTTGGTAAATTCTGTTCTGAATCCGGGTTCTAGTATCTTCTTGTTAGGAGCGACTCCTGTTCACCATTTTAGTATCTGTTAAATAAACCCTTTTTTTTTCGTTCATCCCTCGCACTGTCTCCTCTCTTGGGTCCACCCCTTAACCAAAACCGTGAAAAAGATCAACCTTTCAAACATGCATTTATGTTCTCAAAATTGTGCCCCGTCACTCTATTAGGACGTGATTTAATGATTATACTTGGAATTTGTTTGACATTGACATCAGAGGGCATACAAGTATTCAGTAATTTGGATTTGCAAACACACACCATGGTGAAGTACAGTCCTGATTCTTTATGAAGAATGTGTATGAATGGAAGTTGCAGCTGTCTGTTTTGTCTGGAGAGTTAGTCTCTCGTGTATGTGCTTTGGTGTCTCCGATTAGCAGAGTTCATGTCAGACGGTGATTTACATTGTACAGCGCATGTTTCACATGGCCGTGCTGTTCCTTATGAACAGAGATCGGATTCAGTTAGGTCTGCTGTTCCCCACATCTCTCTGGGAAAATTTAGGCTCTCTTGTTAGTGTTCTTCTGTGCATGACTGGAAACTACTTGGGACTGAATCAACTGATGTTTTCGTCATCTGCATGACCATGTAGACAGTCTTTTACCTCTCTTCAGAAAGCTGCATGCACTGTCTTTCTAATGCCTGAACAGAGAAAATACACACAGCTCTTCTTATCAGAAATAAAGGCAGTGACCATACCAGCATTAAAGAGTGTGCCTGAAACTTTGTGGGCAAAACACAAATATGATGTAACCAACAACCTGTCTGCTAGACCCTACTCTAACTAGACTGCTCAAGGAAGCTTTACCCTTATTAGATATGTTTTCCTTAGATATCAATCTATCTTTAGAAACAGGTTATGTAGCACGGCCTATAAAGTAGCTGTAATTAAACCACTAGTTAAAAAACCCTGTCTTTACTGGGGTGTTTTGGCCAATTACAGACTACATCTAATCTGCCCTTTATTTGTAAAATACTTGAAAAAGTAGTTGCAAAACAATTTTTTGACCACCTATTACAGGAATAATTTGTATAAAGACTATAAGTAAGTATTTAGAGTTCATCATAGTACAGAAACAGCACTGGTAAGTCACCAATGATCTTCTCATGGCCTCAGATAATGGACTCGTCTCTATACTTGTTCTGTTAGATCTTAGTGCTGCATTCGATACCATTGATCACAACATTTTATTACAGAGAGTGGAACATGAAATTGGGATTAAAGGAACCGGACTAGATTGGTTTAAATCTTATCCATCTGGATTTCAATTTGTTCATGTTAATGATGAAGCCTCCATGCACACAAAGGTTAGCTATGGAGTTCCACAAGGCTCTGTGTTAGGACCAATACTTTTTACTTTATATATTTCTCCTTTAGCCAACATTATCAGAGTGACCAGCTATATCTATCTATGGAACCCGATGAAAAAAATCAGTTAATCAAGCCTTAAGCCTACATGACATAAAGGCCTGGATGTCCCACAATTGTTTTACGTCTAAACTCAGACAAAACTGAAGTCATAGTATATTTGTTTTGTGATTTATAGTAACTGAAGTAAAAGTGATGTCGAAAAGTAAGTCCATGCATTTGTTACCTCTAGGTTGCACTAATGCAATTCCCTACTTTCAGGATGCCCCAATAACTCGAGTAATTAGCTAGAGAGATCATATTTCACCTTCACTAGCTTCTCTCCATTGGCTTCCTATTAAATCTGGAATAGAATTTAAAACTTTACGACTTGCATATTTGTATAAAGCTCTGGTCAGCTACAATTATTAAAAACTCTGAACCAACTTAATGCACAGTCACAGTACAAATGGAGTACAGGCATCGTCTAAAGAAACCATGTGTGCACATCGAACAAATTAATTTCTGGGGAGATATGTTTAGTTTTTGTTGTTACTTCTAACAAAAAATAATTCCAAAAACGTATCTCGTTTTAACATCTTGTCTCATATTTTGTTTAGTAAATTAAGAACAAAAGAATATGGGCTGTGTGTTGTACTTTCAGGCCCATTTTAAAGGCATGACATTTGACAAACATACACATGGCATCATGTGCAACCAATTACTTAGGCTTTAAAACATAGTTTGAAACAGACAGGAGAGCTGAAGAAAGGAGGGTGTACTCAAGCAGGCGGGAGGTTAAGAGGCAGCTGGGTAATCCCTGTTGGGGCGACTGTGGCGCGGGAAGGTAGAGCAGTTGTCCACCAATCTCACAGTTGTTGGTTCAATCCACAACTCCTCCAGTCATATGTCGAAGTGTCCTTGAGCTTGTATATCGCTTTTCTACCTATTGGTACCCAAAGTGCTTTACACGGCTTCTAATTCACCCATTCACACTGGCAATCAATGGATGCAGCTATGCAGCTGGCCTAAACTTACCAAGCGCATTTAAGTTGGGGGGTCATTGTCTTGCTTAAGAAGAAAACGGGGATCAAACCAATGACCCTGGGATTAGTGGATGACTGTTCTTTCTCATGCACCACAGTTGTCCTGTTTTTCTTCTCATGGTGAGCATAACAAAGTGGATCCTGCCAGTTTGTAATCCTCACTTTAGTTTAAACTGTCTTGCAGGATTTTACAACCAATCAACAAAGTTGGCACTTACAAAGACATCGTGAAAACATTAAAAGGAAACAAAGATCAGGATCATCATCATAATCGCAGCCACAGCAAGAAATTAACCAAGATTACCTCCTGGTACATCTGTATAATTAGTTACATGACAGTGTATAAAAATAATTCTCTGTATTTTCTTTACCTGTAACATAGACATTGGTCTTTGTAATAGGAGGTTCTGAGCCTTGGAATTTAGCTATTGATCATTGTTTGGGCATTTGAGGTAGCATATTTAGCAAGTTATGTGTATGGTTGATCAAATATATTTATGAACTTATGGCGTGTGGATGTTTCTATATGCCAGTGCTTGACAATATTTTTGTACCTGCAAACATGTTTGTAGGTCATCTAATGACAAGAAGAGAAGAAATAATTGTAAATAATTTGTGAACATCAGGGAGCCACTATTAAAATGCAGGAGATGGCTGGCACCTCTAGAAGAGGTAGGATGACTTCAGAAATGATTAGATTGTACAAGGCAACTCCCTGATGTTCTGCATAGAATCAGGCAGTTAAACACTTCTATGGCCTGAGAAATGGCTGAAACAAGAACAGCAGACAAGACAAAGTATTGTGACAGAGGCTGTTGCCTCCAAATCTATTGCAAGTTCTGAATGAATCATTAGTGTAGTATTAACCAAAGTTATAGAGGTGTGCTTGTTTGTATGACTGTGTGTGTTACTTAAACTACTCAGAACAGTGAAGTTCATTCTCACAGATCAAGTTGCAAAAAAACATCCCAACATGCAATGCAATTTTTAAAAAGCTGTGACTATATTAGTTATTTTAGGCACTTACTCGCAAAATAATCCATGGTTGTAACTGGCTTTACTGAATGAGTCTTGCTGAAGTAATATCTTAATATTTATTATAAGTGAAGTCTGTAATAGACAGCACAACATTTGTGTCTGAATGTAGGAACAGATCACTCTTTGCATTTTATCTGTATTGTCTAAAACTGTGGAACAACAACAGGAAACAATGGGTATATACCTAAACTTTTTGGAAAAGGCTCAGCAGAATGGTTTGCTACATGTGGAGTGAATTAATGATCAAGTCTTATTATGTTACCAGTCTATCAAGTAATGGAGGGAGTTATGACTTTAAAATGACCAGTCAATTGAGCCTGGTAATGATAGGAAGTGAGAAGGCCACTGAGAACTCATGAAATCTGTGATCTTTCCCGCCCTGTAGACTTGCCATTACAGCCTCATCCATCCCTCGGATGTTGTTCTCCCACCACCAACCTCCCCAAAGTCCTGCTGTGCCCATAGGGCTTTGCTTACAGTTGGTGATGGATGCCTGTCCCAGCTGTCATAGGGCAAGAGGCAGGATACACCCTGAACAGGTCTCCAATCGGTCACACTCACAATTACACCTTTTATACCGCATTCACATGGGTAATTTTGTTACCAATTAACCTAACCTGCATCTTTGTGGACTGTGGGATGACACCGCAGTACCTGGAGGAAAACACGGGGAGAACATGCACACACCATACAGAAAGGCCACAGCTGGCTGGGGAACACAAAACCACAACTTACTAGCTGTGAGGGAGCAGCATTAACCCCTCCACCACTTTTCTGTTTTCACCATATTTTTTTTCTAGCTTTTAATACTCAATAGCAGGGCACGATGATGATGCTATGTCAATCTGTTATTTTGTATTATATATTGTATAGAATTAGGTAATGTTTTCGATAAATCCCTTTATTTCCTTTATAATTCATTTAAACAGAGTTTCTGTGCTTGCTTTAATTATTTCTTGTTCAATGAAATTCAATGGGACAGTCTCAGTACACCCACTTTTCATTTTACTTTGAAACTGTTCTCTGTACTCTGAGGTACGTCGATGCATACATTTATATGCTGGACATATTTGTGCACAGTTTGCTCCTGTATGGGAGATGTGTATGTTTTACACTGTGCACACATGTACACATTCATACTCATCATAAATCATAACTACACTTTAACCAAGTTAGTTTCATGTCCATGCTCTGACTCCTGTTTGAATGATTGAGGTGCAGTACAGCTGAACTTGGCGTATGTTCCTTTTTTGTATTACACACAACCAAGAATACAAATCTGTGTACATTTATAAAGTCAGACATTCTCTGTCCTCTTAGACTACTCTTTACCCATAGATCACTGAGCTAACTTCAAGTATTACCTAATCTAAACCAACAACCTGTCTGCTAGACCCTATTCCAAGTAGACTGCTCTGTAAAGGAAGCTTTACCCTTAATGGAAACGTTTGTATTAGATATCATTATTCTATCTTTAGAAACAGGCTATGTACCACAGGCCTATAGGTAGCTGTAATTAAACCACTATTTAAAAAATCGTGTCTTGACCCAAATGCCATTTACAGGCCAATATCCAATCTCCTCTTTATTTCAAAAATCCTTGTAAAAGTAGTTGCAAAGCAATTATGCAACCACCTGTACAGAACTAATTTGGTAATAAAAATAATTTAGAGTTCATCATAGTACAGAAAAAACATTGGTAAAAGTCACCAACAATCTTCTCTTAGCATCAGATAATGGGCTAGTCTCTATACCTGTTCTTTTAGGTCTTAGCGCTGCATTCAACACTATTGATCACAAGATTTTTTTTACAGTGACTGGAATGTGAAAATGGGATTGAAAGAAATGTAATTCTTTAGTTTGGGGGACCCCAGTAACTCCCTAAATCAAAAATAAAACATACAGTTAATAGCCGTAAAAAAACTTTAAAAATATAACTCCTGTTCTCAGTTTTTACTATAACTGTACAGATCATTGTATATCATTTATATATACTTGTATATTATTTATTAGTAGAATACTGTTATAACATTATAGTACAGTATGTACACTATATTTACTTGACTTACCTACTGTTTTTCATTGTTTCTAATGACTATGTGTTGCGTGGCAGCAGTCGTGAGTTGGACAACCAGAACAAGGCTTAGGGTGGCGAGAAGAGGGGAGAAGCTGAGTGTGTCAGGGAGGCGGTCCCCCAGCATTCTAAGGCCCAACCTCAAGTCATTTGTCATGTGTAGACAAATGCACGCTGTATTGACTATGATTTTTGCAGATGACATTGTGATCTATAGCGAAAGCAGCGAGCAGGTGGATGAAAATCTAGAGAGGTGAAGGTCTGCCCTGGAAAACTGAAACTGAATGAAGGTTAGTCGTAGCAAGACAGATACATGTGTGAATGAGAGGGACCCAGGTGGAACAGTGAGGTTACAGGGAGCAGAGGTAAAGAAGGTGCAGGACTTTAAGTACTTAGGGTCAATGGTTCAGAGCAACGGAGAGTGTGGAAAAGAGGTGAAGAGGCGAGTGCAGGCAGGTTGGAACGGGTGGAGAAAAGTGTCAAGAGTATCAGTGAGAATGAAAGGAAAGATGTTCAAGACGGTGGTAAGACCAGCGATTTTGTTCGGCTTAGAGACAGTGGCAGTGAATAAAAGACAGGAAGCAGAGCCGGAGTTAGCAGAGCTTAAGATGTTGAGGTTCTCTTTGGGAGTGACGAGGACGGATAGGATCAGGAATGAGGACATCAGAGGGACAGCTCATGTTAGATGTTTAGTAGATAAAGTCAGGGAGGTCAGATTGAGGTGGTTTGGACATGTTCAAAGGAGAAACTGTGAATATATCGGTAGAAGGATGCTGAGGTTGGAGCTGCCAGGCAGGAGGTCTAGAGGAAGAGCAAAGAGGAGATTTATGGATGTAATGAGAGAGAACATGAAGTTAGTTGGTGTGAGAGAAGAGGATGCAGAAGATAGTGTTAGATGGAGGCACATGATTCGCTATAGCGACCCCTGAAACGGAACAGCCCAAAGGAAAAGAAGACAAATGCACACTATGAAGTATAGTTATGTGTACATAAGCATGTAAGCATAGATGTCATGTCTCACACATACACTAAGCCCACACATTTCCCGTACTACGTTTTCTTTTATTTTGATTTAGATCTTTCTCATTAATTTGGAATTACATTCATTGCATGACAGTAAGAAAGCAACGTTAAGAAATGTATGCTTTTCAGATATTTATTTTCCTAAATGTGCTGTACGTTTTGTAACTTCTGTGTTCTTTGTCGAGTGGTTGTTGTCTTGGTCCGTATACTGTTGTAATGAAAATTAATCTCAAAATATAAACTATTAATAATAATAATAATAATAATAATAATAATAAAAATATATATTTTATTTAAAAGCACCTTTCAGATCACTTAAGGTCACTGTACATAAAGAGCAACAAACGATAATATACAATAGTATGAAGAGAGCAAAACAATAAATACCTAAGGATAAAAATTGGTTTATTAATTAGGTAAAAAGTCATATGAATTCACAAAGAATATGAAAGAGTACGGGATAGGGGTATATTAGTGTTGAAGCGGTAAAAGGTGAGGTGGCCCAAGGTTATGAAGGACTTTAAAAGTAAGGAGGAAAATTTTAAAATCAAAAAAGCCTCTGTGTAAAACAAGGGCAACAGCAATTGTATTATGTGTCAGCAAGATGGCCAATGCACTATTTATTTATGGTCCTTTCATTCTGAAAGAGCTTCATCAAACTTGAACACACACAAACACACACACAAACACACACACACAGTTGGACAACGGGTTGAATGAAAGTTGTACACAAAGTTGTAACACCCCACACCTGCACTGCAGAGGAAGAAGCTGGGTCTTGTAATGTTTTCTAGCGGCATATATTGTGATGAGGCATGAAAACCCCAGTTCATTGATGTTTTGTGTTGTCACTCAGCTTTAAATCCACCACACTGCCTGGGCAGTGGGACAGGAGGTGCTATCACAGTTCCACTTTGACTTGGAGGCTGTACCTCATGCTAGGGAGCACTCAAGGTTTCTAGATTTGGTCAGCCTCACATCAAGCAGGACTCTGGACAACACTCCCTCTCCCTCTTGTGCATTAGTGACTGAACTTCCTCTTCTCTTTATAAAACACTTTTATTAAAAGTAACAGCAAGTTGTTTTTTTGTGTTGCAGTGTCTTTGACAGAAAGACCACTGGCTTGTATGGAGAGACCATTGCCTTACCGTGCAATCAAGGAGCTCCACCACCACAGGATCTGATGTTTATCAAGTGGAAAGATGTAAGTATATACTCTAGGTCAGGGGTCACCAACCTTTTTGAAACTGAGAGCTACTTCTTCGGTACTGATTAATTTGAAGGGCTACCAGTTTAATACACATTTTTGAAATATTAACTTTGCTCAATTAGTTATTACTAATCATTAATTAAATTAATGATATTCATCCACGTGAAGACATGGATCATGTTAATAATTTCTCACAATAACTATCAAATGTGATTTTAAATAAGAATAGCAACAAAAATAAATCAATGGAGCTCATTGCTAAGTGGCGCTATGGTGAGCTATTTTTAGAACAGACCCATGGGCACCATGTTGGTGACGCCTGCTCTAGGTTTTGTCTGTGAAGAGTTTGTGGTTTGCTGAATGCACCTTTTCCCAAGCAGAAAATGGGTGCCCCACATGCTCAAAGAGGGACACATTAGGAAAAATACTCAACGATAAAACCATGTTTACAGGAAATAATCAATTATTTCATTTTAGAAAATATCAATAAATAAGGGCTGGCTTCAACTCCAGACAGCTGCAAAAGTATACATAGTGTAGGTACTTTTTTATTTTTAGTGGTACAAAAATCAAGTTGAAAGATGGATGGAGAAATATATGTAACCACTTTCTCATTCCCATTTCTGTAACTGTCTGTCATGTCGTCCTACCCACAATTTCTGTTATATTTTTATTTCTATGAACAGTAAATGTAAATCCCCATTCATTTTCTGTAATTGCATATTCGGTGTTGGCTCAGTCTATACAAGTTGCCTTAGGGCAAGGGGCAGGGTACACGCTGGCCAGTATATCTTTGGGACCGAGACATACACAGACAGACAATTTAAAGTTGACAATCTATCTAACACGCATGCCTTTGACTGTGTTTAGAAACCCACACAAGCATAGAGAGAATGGTAAATGGTCTGCATTTATACACGTGTATCGCTTTTCTACCTATTGGTACTCAAAGCGCTTTACACTGCTTCTCATTAGTAGTCACAATCAAACACACACTCATACACTGCTGCAATGCAGCTGGTCAACACTCACCGGGAGCAACTAAATTGGGGTTCAGTGTCTTGCTCAAGGACACTTCAACATGTGAGGAGCTGGGGATCAACCCAGCAGCTGGGGGATTGGTTGACGATCGCATTTCCTTTCAGCACCACAGTCGCTTGCCAAAGAAAATATGCAGAACAGCACATTCACACAGAAAGGCTGCAGTTGGCCAAGGATGCAAACCTGCACTGTGCTTTCCATTAAAAATTAATAAATTAATGTCACTGATACATGTTTGGTGCAAAAATAATGAATTTATGAATTTACTGTACATAACTTGGACCCAAAAATATAACAGACAGAACTGTTATAAAAACAACTTAACTGGCAGCTTAGTTAAATTTCTCCAACTATCAGTCAACTGATATTTGCACCACTAGAACACACATCTGGGTTATATGTAATTTGTTATTTCAAATGATTATGTATTTCATTACAAAATGCCATGATTATGATTTAAATATAAATGTACATGACATATTGCCTTAGCCTTTAGCATCTTTTATACATCAAATGATGGAAGATGGTATCATAACTATAACCCTTCTTTTAGGGTGGCTGTAGCTCAGTTGGTAAGGAAATTGACCATGGACCACAGAGTCAGTGGTTCAATTCCCGCTCCTCCCCGCTACAAGTCAAAGTGTCCTTGGGCAAGAGACTGAACCCCAAGTTGCTCTCGGTGGGTCAGGTGAGCACCTTGCAGCCACCGCCGTGTGTGTGTGTGTGTGTGTGTGTGTGAGAGAGAATGGGAAGCAACATTGTAAATCGACTATTTTTATAGTCAAAACTGTGAGTGCAACTAAATGTAACATGTTTGCATTTCAAGAGGGAGCTGAATCAAGTCTGCAAGGGGAACCTTCAGTCTTGGACAGTGGACAGTGATATTGACACAGGTTCAGTGCAATTTAAGACAAATTAAATCAGCTTGGCTCTCGAAATATTTTGTAAAAAGTTAAATAGTGAAATCGACTATAAACAAGGTTTTTTAGATTCAGTAAGTACCAAAACTTAAAGTTAAAAGTCCTTCAAAGTCTTACTCCTGGAGAAGTTCAATTCAATGTCAAAGTGTCTCTTTGGGCAGTTTTGAATAACACTTGTAAAATTGCCTTTTGTTCAATCAAATTTAGAGGACGCTTAACATGTAAGCAAATGTTGTTATAAAATATTTAAAGTGCAGAGGTCTCTTGTGTGTAATGCACAGCAGTCAGAAGTTAAAAAAAAAAAAAAAAAAAAAAATCTTTTGTCATTGTGTCACTGCACCTTTGTATTGCCCCCACAATTGCCATGTATCAGTGCTTATGCAGTTAATTGTCCTATGGAGTTCGGTGACAGTGCCTGGGTGATAAAGGATTTGTGATCACACTGGGTGGAGAAAAAGTAGTAAAAGATGACTGAACCCAGTATCAACATGTCCTTGATGGTTGCTACTATAATGAAGAAAGAACTTTTGAAAAGCTGTGGGCAGCACATTCACAGCGATCATCTGCCTCATCTCTCTAGCAAGCAACTCATATTTCTTACACCACAAGCAGCATATACACATTTATTATGGATCAAGTGAGTACTGAGGTCTCTATTGCTATACCCACCTAATATTCAGGTGCTCAGGAGACAAAGACCGGGAGAGATGTGAGGAATATTGAGTAAGAAGTAAGACTAGAAGTGGAAGATTTCAGTTTTGGTAGCTTGCATGAAGGATGATGGAGCGCATGGTTACTTAATACTCAAACTGAATTCTAAATCAGGTTGTATTCAGATAGATATTTACCCTGCTTTAAGAAAAAGCAGTAGGCTGCATTGGTGGGGGTGGCAATTCTTTTGATCCAAGTTTACTTGTGAGAATTTGACCACCAGGTGGCTTTAAAGTTGTGACTGATGGTATCAATACTATTAATACATAGTATAAATTCCTGACCTTCTGTGTAAATTATTTTTGTTCACTCACAAAGCTGCTGCTATGTTATAGTGTTTAACTTAAGGTGTGTGTGCATACATTTCTGTGTACGATGCACTGAGCTCCTTTCCTCTTGACCCTCTCTCCTCTCACCCCGCAATTGTCACCACTGTATGTCATTAACTCTGTGTGTTCTCTCCGGTAGTTGTCTTTGTCCTTCTCTGTCCCCCTCTCTCCATCCCTTTCTGTGTCCCCAGCTTTGAAGCTGTGTGTTTTTTCAGTGTGCAACTACTGGTCCTACCAACCTGCCCAATGTTCTGTTGTTGCTTTTTGTTGCTCTGTTCTTTTCTCTCTTCACTTTCCACTCACCCCAACCGGTCAAGGCAGATGGCCGTCCACCCTGAGCCTGGTTCTGCTGGAGGTTTCTTCCGTTAAAGGGAGTTTTTCCTCTCCACTGTTGCCTATGGCTTGCTCCAGGGGGAATTGTTGGGTTCTCTTTATACATCTTTATAATCTTGACTTTATTCTGTAAAGTGCCCTGAGATGACTTTGTTGTGAATTGGTGCTATTTAAATAAAGTTGAATTGAAATAAAAGCATTTTCAGGCCGAATGAGCTGATATGCTTGTTTCTGCCAATTGCAGCAAAATACTGAAGGGAAAGTGGGTTTGCCTTCATATTTGACCCAGAACAACTCAGTTCAGCATGGAAATATCATTGCAACAACTTTTATTTAGCCACAAATCAAGAGAAACTTAAAAAAAAAATCACATACACTACTAAATCAAAATATTGTTGTAAAATAAAATCAAAACCATAATTGGTTATGTCTATGTCTATAATGTTCAGCTGTAATTTAATTTAAAAAAAAAAGCGACATTGTGAGAACACTGGTTTTGCTATAATGCTGTTTTGCTGCTGACACATCCTTGCCACTTCTAACAGGTTGAGCTCTCTGAACTCTAAGCAAAGACAGAAGTAAATCATTTCACAAAAAGTCTTTACTCTTAGTCCTGGAAATAGAACCCAAAACACATCATTAACAGGTTTTACTCAGTTACGATTAATTCCCTGTTCTGATGCTTAAATATAGGCCTGTATTAACAATATTTATTAACACTGTGGGGATGATATTGAAGTTAAGGAAATGCCAGTGACGTGATGTTTCTGTAGGAAAGATGAAACTCTGCTTCTCGTTTTCACTGGTTGGACACAGTTTACTCTCAGTGCTTTCAGTTAATGACTGTCTTATAATACATATTCAACCATGTGACAAGACCGAGGAAGTTCAGCCTGTATTTATTTTAGATGTTTTCCATTTCTTACATGTCAAGAATAGATTTGGGCTTTATGTCAGTAACAGCCCGTGTAAAGGTAGTGGTTTTGGACAGTGACAGATCCTGGTCCAAAAGGAAGTTGGAGTAGGGTGGATTCTCATCACTCTCCTTGTGACTGCATCTGTTTACAAAAAGCCTCGAATTGCTGCTGCTCCAGCTCTGTCATGACCTTATTTAAAGCATAAATCTGTAAATAAAGGAATGAAGGAAAGTAGATGCTGCCGATTATAATATGTGCCACTGGGTACATCACTAAAACAAACTAGACTGAAGACATGCAGTACATTTGTTGGGTATAAAAACGGTTATTTAGTCACCTCTGCTCTCTGTCGCTGTTTGAGCTCTTGCTGTGCAGATTTCTGCTTGGCTCGGTCTCCTCTGGTCGGGGTGGAGTTCAGCTTTGGCTTGTCTTTACGGCAGGCAGGCTCCATGGTGAGAGTCTGAACCCAATGCTATCGCGAAACAGGTCACTGAAAAAGACAGTCACACTGTGTGCTGCAGTTACTTGCACGGTGCAAAGTTTAATTGATTAAATAACTAAAGCTGATAGTACTCGGAATACAGTACTGCTGGACCTTTATGCTAACCTACCATTCTGACAGACATGGACCTTATTAACTTTGGTATGATTAATGTGTAGTAGGAACAGTTTTGTAATTTTTTTATGATAAGTTAGCTACACTACCACGCCAATAAACTCAAATATCATTCGGCCAAGGGCGGCTATAGCTCAGTTGGTAAAGGCAGTTTCTTCTGGACCACAGGGTGAGTGGTTCGATCCCCGGCCCTGGCTATATGTCGAAATGTACCTGGGCATGACGCTGAACCCCTAACAGCCCATTCCCCCTCCCCAGCGATGCAGTGCCGGTCCAAGCCCGGTAGAAATTGGAGGGTTGCGTCAGGAAGGGCATCCGGCGTAAAAACTGTGCCAAATCAACATGCGGACAATGATCCGCTGTGGCGACCCCGAACTCACGGGATAAAGCCGAAAGGAGAGTAGTAGTAGATCATTCGGCCAAGTGCTAAACGTCTAGCATCAATCCATGCTAACGTTAGCTACACCTGGCTTACTTTTTACAGGCTAATAATCCTAAAATAAAATATCATGCTTACCTCTACAAATACAACAGGCTACAAAGATTAATATAATCAACTGGTCAACACCTAGTTAGCCAGTAAATTGCCTGTAGCTGAATGCTATCCGATCAGAACAGCTGTTCCCGAGGTCCAACCGCAAAACAAACCCGACTTGAGTGCTGACCCTCTTGCAAAAGGTTCCGGAGTGTACTACCGCTTTGTGCATGCCAGTCGAGAATTGCATACGCGTTTGTTTCCATCGATTCAAATTTGGTTTCATGTTCCGCCCTCTTAAGAGTTAGGGTAAGTTTGGGCTCAGCTTAAGCTTAAGGGATGTGGGAATAACACCGGTCCCGTTTTCTGTTATGTTGTGATTCGACACCTTAACTGCCCGTTACCCAGTGTTGTAAAGTGTAATAAATCATTAGTATACTTTTGATTCTGGGAATAAAAAATAAATTACTACCATTTTTCTATTAGTATTTTTTCTCCTCTAATCTGCTTCACAAGTTTAGAAGTGTGAATCTAGTCAACGAATCTTATTTTAGGTCCATATACTGGAACAGCATATGTGTAGGCTACTTAATTTTACAGTAACAGAAAATACACAGCAAGAATGAGGTCGTTTTAGCCAAACGGTGCATGCTCAAAAAAGAGCATCTTTACCATACTTTTACTTGCAAGACAGGTCTGTTTTCCAATAAAAATGAATGTGTACAGCAAACTCTGAGGATGGTTAAATTCCTTTGGGAAAAGACACAATGCTGCTTTTATTGCTGTAAGCTCTACACATTACATTACATTTTTTCTAAATATTTTCCTCTTTTGTATTGAAAGGTGTCAAAAAGCTCAGATTTGTCAATTCAAACCATCAATAAACTAATATGCTTACCTCTATAACTGGTCAACACCATCATTGTAAAATATGAGGTGTAAAATAAGGCCTATATTGTGTGGGATGGGTGAACTGAACCATTGTTATCAATGTTCCATCATATATTTTTCCATTAGTTTTGTAATGTAGCAACAGCTAATGCTCCCCATTAATCAGAGATAATAGTTTCACTATAAGTTTTAGCACTGCCAGTTTTTTCTGCTTCACAGTTCACCTCCAATCAGGTCTGACCACAGGATGTCACCCTTGTCCAACAGTGAAGTTTTCTTATGAAAGTGGGACTGTTTGTACTTTTGTATCATTCATCATTATTCAGTACTAATCTGATGTGTGTCTGACTGGGACTGTGTATTCACAGGAATGCAGTGCTCCTAATGAATTGCTCCTGCTGAAGTCTTTAGTGCCACTAAGCCTGACAGTTGCTTATGGAGGAAAAAAAATAATCATTCGGTCAAATCAAAGTACATTTTGAAGTTTTCTTTCCTCATTCTCACTTTAAATTTAGTGGTAACTGAGATTACTCAAACCAAACACACACACTGAACAGATTCTCCTCCGTGTACCTCTTAAGTGCATAAGTCAACTTAGTGAGGAGTGAGCCTGACACCAGCAGAAGGGTGGTCCAGAACATATGTATCACCTCAGAAACAAAAACAGTCATTATGAATGGACAGATTGACTAAACACTCACATGAGAAACGAGAAAATTGTCCTCTCAGACCCAGCTACCTGACAGCACTGGTAGTCTCCAGTGTGTTGTTGTGAGCTTGTTGAGGTCCAAAAGTGTGCATGTGTGCCCTTCTGGCTGTGCTACACCACAGAGATTTACCGCATGGCATACCAGTGGTTTACCTGGATTTATCCTTCAACTACAGGAGAGCGCTCTCCCTCGGAATAATATCCTGCCAAGAACAACTCCGACTGAACGCTGCAAACAACAGACAGACCTGCAGCTCCATTTGCACAGCAGCATAAGGGGAAATATAACCCTTACAGTATGTAGGGCTGGGCTTGGTAATGTTACAGACTATCAACGCAAGTGTTTTTCTTTTGTCAAGCACTGCATCTCAAAGCTTCATTTCAAAGTTTTTGTCTGCTTTGGTGATCTTTATTAATAGCTGGTGTAGTAAATCCCTAAATAGGGGGGCCTAGTGCCTCAGTGGTAGGGCATTGGGTTGTGATGCAGATAGCCACGGGTTCAAATCCCACCCCACCAGCTGTGGCAGGAAAAGCATCCGGCGCATACCAGACCAATGTGGGGACCACGTTCCACTGTGGCAACCCCCGAAGGGGCAAACTGACAGCAGTTGATCTTTAGCTGAAATAAATAAATCCCAATAGCTGGGAAATCTGGGGAGAAAATCTTTAGGATGTGATGTTTGACATGTAGCTTAGGTTTATTTGAATTTAACAGCAGACTAACTGGCAGGTTGCAAGTCATCATAGCTGTCAGAAAAGCACGCCACCCACAGAAAATCTGAGGTGAAAGACGTCAGAGTGCTGACCACACTGTTTGATTGACGAGTAATTTTTGAGAAGAGCAAAACACAAACACCCACAGACATGACCAAACTAAACTTAGCAGCAAATCACAGGAAAAAGGTAATGCAAGTGCAAACTGCGACTACAAAGCACCTTTTTTCACCTACTCATAAAATGCTGTTGTATGTGCATACGGTGCATCCAGAAACTATTCACTTAATCTTTTCATCATTTTGTCATGTTACAGCCTTATTCCAAAATGGATTGAAGAGATTACTTTCCTAACAAATTTTACAAACAATACCCCATAACGACATCGTGAATAAAGTTTGTTTGAAATCTTACAAATTTATTAAAAATCAAAAAACTAAAAAAATCACATGGACATAAGAATTCATGGCCTTTGCCATGAAACTCAATGTCCATGGGCTCTGGTGGATCCTGTTTCCACTGATCATCCTTGAGATCCACCTGTGGGAAATCCAGTTGATTGGACATGATTTGTAAACCTGTCTATATAAGGTACAGTGCATGTCAGAGAACAAGCGAAGCCATGAAGTCCAAGGAATTGACTGTGGGCCTCAGAGACAGGATTGTATCGAGGCACAGATCTGGGGAAGGGCAGAGAAACATATCTGCAGCACTGAAGGTCACGATGACTGGCCTCTACCATCTGTAAATGGAAGAAGTTTGGAACCACCAGGACTCTTACTAGAGCAGGCCGGCAGTCCAAACTGAGTTATCGAGAGAGAAAGGACTTAGTCAGGGAGATGAATAAGAACCCGATGGTCACTCTGAAAGAGTTCCAGCGTTTCTCTGTGGAGAGAGGAGAACCTTCCAGAAGAACAACCATCTCTGCAGCACTCCACCAATCAGGCCTGTATAGTAGAGTGGCCAGACGGAAACCACTCTTCAGTAAAAGACACATGACAGCCCACCTGAAGGACTCTCAGACCATGAGAAACAAAATTCTCTGGTCTGATGAAACAAAGATTGAACCCTTTGACTTGAATTCCAAGTGTCATGTCTGGAGGAAACCAGGCACCACTCACCACCTGGCCAATACCATCCCTACAGTAGAGCATGGTGGTGGCAGCATCATCATGTGGGGATGATTTTCAGTGGCAGGAACTGGGAGACTAGTCATGATTTAGGGACAGATGAATGCAGCAATTGCAGTTGGAATTGCAGAGACATTCTTGATGAAAACCGGTTCCAGAGCCCTCTGGACCTCAGACTGTTGTGATGGTTCTTCTTTCAACAGGACAACAACCCTAAGCACACAGCCGAGATAACAAAGAAGTGGCTACCAAACAACTCTGTGAATGTCCCTGAGTGTCTCAGCCAGAGCCCAGACTTGAACCTGATGGAACTTCTCTGGAGAGATCTGAAAATGGCTGTGCACCAACGCTCCCCATCCAACCTGATGGAGCTTGAGATGTACTGCAAAGAAGAATGGGAGTAAAATCATACTCAGAAAGACTTGAGGCTGTAATTGGTGCTAAAGGTGCTTCAACAAAGTATTAAGCAAAGGCGTTGAATATAATATGTACGTCATTTTTTATTTCATTTTTTAATTTTTAATACATTTGCAAAGATTTCAAACAAACTTCTTTCA
This sequence comes from Channa argus, assembly GCF_033026475.1. Taxonomy (NCBI): domain Eukaryota; kingdom Metazoa; phylum Chordata; class Actinopteri; order Anabantiformes; family Channidae; genus Channa; species Channa argus. The sequence goes on from NC_090201.1 coordinate 56,057, forward strand.
CATTGTCATTATGGGGTAGTGTTTGTAGGACTTTGAGGAAAAAAATGAATTTTATTGATTTTGGAATAAGGCTGTAACATAACAAAAATGTGGAAAAAGTTAAGTTGCTGTAAATACGTTCTGGGTGTAATGTATATGATTTAAATTGACATGGAAGGAGATTGAACATTGGCCTTGTACACTGTGTTTATTTTGTTTTGCACCAGCTCTTGAAAGTTTGGTCTTATGTTTATATAACATAAAATATTTCAGATTCAGTTGACAATAACCTGGCAACATGAGCAAGCACCCTAACATTTTAATAGAAATTTTGCCAAATCCAAAGGCTCAAAGAAATATTTGACATTGTTTAATTAGTTTTTTTACACAACATATTTCCAAACAAAATTCACTGCAATCCTATGACTGTCTGAGACAAAATGGCAACTGTGAAACAAACATGACACTCAGATATTAAGAGAAATTCAGGTCTCAATTTTTCACAATATGATTGCTGCTATGATGCTCACCTACAAAGCACCCAATCACAGTGTGATATGGAATAAAATAGAATCAAATTATTGGCAACTTTAAAAAAAAAAATTCATTTCAACAGGGAAAAAATTTTTTGCAGACACAAGAGATACTTTCCCAGGAACAAACTGGGCAAACAAACTTTGTAAATTGTTGCCCTTTCTTTTGCTTTGCAAAATTGTGTGTTTTGTTTTATGCTGTTGTGTTTGGCAAAATGTCTTGTTTTGTAAAATAGTCATTTTCTTTTGTTGGGTTTTGTGCAATTTATTTCTCATTTGTAGTTGCATTTTGTAAAATTTTGTTAATGTTTTATTTTTTCATTTTGTTAAATGTTTTTTTCTGTGATTTGTTGTTGATTTTGTTTTTCATTTTCTCTTTCCTCTTTTAAATTGTTGTTGTTTTACATCAATATGAATCTACTGTCATCTTGTGTTGGATTTAGCTGCCAAACTTTGGCAGCAACTTTGGTGTTGGGGAATGAGGGAAGAATATGTTAAGAAGAAAAGAAAGAGGAAGATGGTAAGGGCTTTAAAGTTTTGTGGAGTGGCAGAGAGTGCTGGAAAGAGGAGGGATGAGGTGTGGAGAGATGAGCCAGGGATACAGAAGCAGCACAAGTGTGTGTTTGAGCCTTGCTCCTCTGACTTAAGCTCTCTCACCAGGGGGAAGAGCAGCTCTGACTGGTCTCTCACAAAAGCAGCCCTGAACACACAAACTCACCACAATCTCCTAACCCTGTTCACCATCCCGCTGCCAAAACACACACAAACACACACATACTCACATGAGTCTGATGTCTGTGTAAATCCCCATAGACATGTACATAAGCACACACACAAACTCTTTCAGAACTAAAAATAACTGGATGCACACACACATACATAAACATACACTTAAGGTACACACACACATGCATGCAAGTGTAGACACAAATGTGCAAACACCCCGTGTTGCTCTCTTCACACCTGAACCCCAATAGACATTTAGCTGCCAAAGCAAACAGCAACAACCACCTAAAAAAATAGAAGGTATGGACAGGATGTGACCTGACAAGCAGGGGTCAGTGAGAGTTACACAGTACACACACAAACAAGAATACACACTTTCTAAGCCATGTTAGTTTGTATTTGAAATTCTTTTTTTTTTAAGCTGACCAAGACTTTCAGAATCCATCCCTTCTAACAAGATTCCTTCACATTAAAACAGCTACAGTAGCTGCCTGATACAGTGGAGAAGCCACAGACATGAATGCCTTGCTAAAGGACACCTCAACAGTATCTGCTGAGATGTGTTGAAGACATGGAGGACAAGAACAATCAAACTGAGTTTTATTTGCTGCCTGGGCGAAAACAGTAAAGGGGAAATGAATGTTAATGATGGATCTGTTTTGGTTTTGTAATGGAAAGTGACACACAGAGCTGATTTGATGGTCTCTAGTCAAAACTTAAGGCTTTAGAGGTTAACGTCCAGATTAAGTCTCAAGACATTAAGGCAAGATTTAAATTAAGTCTCAATTCTCTGAGGCAGATTTTCTTATATTCTAGAGGGCAAATCCAAGTCAAGTCACTATTCCTTGCAGTCAAATCTTAAGGATCTGATGCAGGACTCAAAATGAATGCACTCCCATTGTCCCAGACACAGTAATTATGTTACCTAAGACACAAAAATTCCCAATCTGAGAGATTTTATGAGACAATAAAGACATTTAGTGCACACAATTTGCAGTAAACAAATAAAATTATCGGACCATGTAAATATAAATATTGTTTGTGCTCTGAGTTCCTAGGATATCAGTACTTCAAGAGACCAGTAAAATTAGCAGATCTGAAAATATAGTGTATGTGGGGAGCTTCTAAAAAAATATTATAAACATGCAAAACAATGATCATTTCAGCTACAATGGCAGCTAATTGCTACAAACCCTTTACCATACATAGAGCTAAATGGGGTGTAGTCAGTTTCTGCTTTAGCTAGGTTAACCAGTAATGTCATGTCATGTAAATGTTTACCTGCTGTACACTAGACCAGAGCAGAAGAGAATTAAGATTAAGATATTATTCAAAATGATCAAGAAATCGGCTAAATACCAATAAAAATATTAATAAAATTATAAATCTGTTATAGTATTTACTCTGAAGTGTGTCTAATTTTCCATCATGATTTGTCAATCAGAGGGTTTGAATTTACTGTGTAGTTTTGCAGTGATGCATTTAATATATAGAGTGAGGACAGAACTTTGATGGTGAGCTACTGAAACAATAATGTAATGTAATGTCAAAAAAATAAAAATAAATAAGGAACTTCATTTGGAACCATGGCCGTAAGTCTGGTCCTAAATTAAGTTAAAAGTCAGAACAAAAAATAAAACTAAAAAAACATCTCAGAAGTCCTTGATGCCAAGTCTCAAGTTATTTCTCAAACGTCAGAGCAAATCCCACGTCCCAAATCCTTTAGGGCTTCATTAAGGCCAAGTCTCAAGTCAAGTGTCCAAGCCTAAAGATCAAAAATGTACAACCACATCTCAAACCCTTAAAGTCACAAATGATCTAAGTAAAACATTTTAATGTATAGGGCTAATATTTACACTAAATACCCCAGTTGTGCACCGATGCCAGAACTGCTGGGCACTGACAACTTCCACCACCAAATGCCACCAAATGCCTCATCATATACTAAGTCATTTTGCTCAAGCACTATAATTTTAGCAGTGTGACAGCGGCATGGTGCAGTCTGTGATTTGAAACAGTTTGTGAAAGATATAAATTTGAACATTAAAAGTGCTAGAACTAATGACTATAGTACAGAAACTTGGTTGACCTGGTTGTAGTGTTGTAGTCACCACCTTAACCGACACCAAGACCCTAGTATATATCAAGACCAAGAACAAGACAGGGTGAGACCAAAATACAGACTAGGGTCTTGGTCCCAGCTCAGGTGGTCTTGGGTGTAACACTACTTGATGATGATGATTATAATTCAGAAGTTATTGTTCTTTTACAATCAGAGTGAATGCAAAATCTATCAGTGCTTTGGTACATTTAGAGACCCACATTCTTAGAAATAAAAGCCTCTCCTTAAAAACACAAGTTGCAATTTCTACTAAACTTTAAAACACAAACAACAACCTATTGCTGAGCGTGCAGAGTCTGTTAGCTTGTTCAACCATCGTGGGATCACTGAGCCGAAGAGTTTTGCTTGGTGTCTTCTGTGCGGTGCTGGGACCACCTGACGTTGTTTGTTGGCAGGGAGCAGCGAACGGGAGGGATTGTAGACCTGAATGAGGGAGTTGACCACCCTGTAGGCAAGAGACAGAGCTTTGAACCTAATGCGGGCAGCTACAGGAAGCCAATGTAGAGATCTTAAGAGTGGTGTGACATGAGTCCTTTTTGGATGATTAAGAGGTCGGGGAGACAGGCAGAAATGCGTGTTGAGACAGTGGAGTCATCTGGTGGACAGGACAGAAACAGCTGTGACATCAGCATAGCTGTGATTGGAAAAGTCATGTTAGCGGATGATAGAACCCAGGGATGGAGAATAGATTGAAAAACGAAGAGGACCAAGAACTGAGCCCTGCACCACACTGGTAGAGGGGCTATGAGAGTTTTAAGTGGTTTTAACTTTTACTGCACATCAGTACCAGAATGAAATATGTGAATAAGAAAAGTTGTGAGACAGTGTGGCTACTTAGTCTTTGTATTTTCTCTGCCTTGTTTTTATTCACTCTTTTCACAGCTGTGAGCGGTTGCATCTACAGACAAACGTGCTCCCACACACAGTTACTTCTAATTGCTATCAGTCACCTCATACAACCCCCCCACCCTCCTCCTAACACCCCCCCCCCGTCAGCCTGAAAGTTCAGCGGTGAATAGAGCAGTGAGAGTCAGGGACAGGAAGGATTGCTGAGGAGCAAGAGAGGTGAAGCTGATGAGGGTGATGGTCGTACTGTAGGAGGAGGACAGAGGGAAACAGTGGACCCTTTAATTCCATGTGAGAGAAACAGCGGGGTCAGTGTGTTTGGCCTGGCCGGGTCTCCTCCAACTCTCACTCTACCTTTCTCACTCTCTGTCCCAGGAGCTGCTTCTCATTAAGCCTGTTTGTTTTGGCTGACACACAGTGGCACTTAGCAGCAACACAGTCACCCACATGTGTGCATGCTGACACGCATGCATCTCACACACACACACACACACACACACACACAGTTTAGTTTACTTTGGCAGTGACCAGCTGCCACTTAGTAGAGCCTCTAAACACCAACAATCAGTTGAACACACCATGGTGTTTACTTTTGCCAAGCGCGGACACACACCCCCTCAATTGTACATGTATCTAAGCAGTCGAATATGGAGTAAATATGAACATTTGCAGCAGAATTCAATATTTAACCAGTTTTCACCCCTCACAAATACAGCAATAATCCAAGCTGTAATAATTTGCTTTATATAATGGATATATTGATTATTAATATTTTGGCTTCTAACTTTTATTGTAGCACAAGTATACTCTCACCACATAATGTTTCCCTCTATCTGAACTATATTATCTACTTTCTGCATATCACATGTAGGTTTGTATGGCTCTAGGGCTTTATGGCTACAAAATGATTTTTATTATTCTATAATCTTGTATTTTTTATTTATATTTATATTAATATTGGAAGTTAAAAAGTTGTCCTGCTCCAACCAAACCCAAAGATATTCCGTTTAAATTAACATTCAATATATACATATATTTTGTAAAATGTCAATAAGCAATGATTGGCAAAATATTTCAAACCTATTTTGGATTTTAATTAGTGGAAATACAACATGTCAAATGCTGAAACTGAGAAATGCATTTGTTTTGTAAAATTTGCTTATTTTGAATTTGATTCTAGCTACATGTTTGAAAAAAGTATGTTTAACATTGCATCATCTCTTCTTTTAACAACACTGTAAGTATTGGGGAACTCAGAAAACCAGTTGCTTTAATTTTAAAAGCAACTGGTTTTCTGAGTTCCCGAATACTTACAGTTTTACAGTTGTTTCCATGTTATGCTTGATAAAAGATTTTAGCTTCTCAGCAGTTTGGTGAAATGTTTTTAGTGGGTGAGATGTCGATACTGCAGGCAGGTCAGCTGATACGTGCAGTCTGTGGCTTGGTATTGTGTTGCTAAAATGATCAAAGACTTCAACAGCAGCATATGTTGCTCCTAAACCTGTATTCTGTAAATTGTTCATTATTAATGGAGCCTTCACAGTTGTGTAAGTTACCTATGCTCTGTGGACTAATCCCACCATCAGAATTAGATGCTGTTTTTGAACTCTGATAATTACCAAGATGATCCCTCTCCTCTTAAGCATGGAGGTCACAGCTTCCATGATTTCCAGAAAGACGTTTGACCTCAGGCTCAGAGGCTCAGAGGAGGTGGCAGTATTTCTGAATATTGTTTAAACATGAGTGATTTGTTGTGTGGTAAAGATTTAACTTCATGTGTTGATGTTATTTGATGTCGTTTGTGTGCAGGAATACCTCTAGCATCTTCAACTCTTATAATCATATGATTTACTATAAATGACTTTTTTACTACATAACAATATTACAAGATTAAAAGACGATTTCTAATTTGTTGAACTATTTGCCCACACACCTTGCCCCAGCTATGCTGCATTGTCCTTAGCCACTAATGGTTTTGTATAACAGTAGGTGCATATAGTAGGTTTGTGCTGTATTTAACCCATGTTCCACACGTGGGGAAAATTGTGGATTTTATAGAAAAACACAGACACACAAACACAGTACCAGTGTTTCTTGTGTTTATGTTCCGCTGAACACCGACACCGTTTAGCTTAGATAGAATTGATAATACCCCTAAAAGAGCCTGTCACAGTGAGGTTGCTCTTACCCACAGTGGGCCAAGCCAGAAAAAAACATATGCCACACTGCCATTACACTCAACAACACACACTTCTACCACTGTACACTGAACACACAGCACAGGAAACAAATGCAGCGTTCTCTTCTCTCACCAAGTGTAATTTGGGCCCAAACCCTCCCAATTTTCTGTCTGGGACAGCCTGTGGATGGGCTGTTGAGCACAGCAAGCGTGGGGTTTAGGTTTCCCTGCCTGCTCCCCTACACACATCAGGAATTCCATAAACAATACACACATTCTTAGGTCCTGGCACATGCAGACATAGACAGATACATGCAGACATGCAGTACAAGCCATGTCCAACCCCCCACACACATACACATACACACGCACACACAGCAGGACTATTGACACTCATTTGATTCAGTAAGCGTTCAACAGAGCAGGGTGTTTCCTAACAGGGTCTAGGCACATTGCAGCAGCCCTGTGGTCAAAATGTTACAGGAAGATTTTAGATAATAACCAGTAACTCTTTTCTTTGGAAAAATGAGGAACCCATATGGAACGTTAAAGCATGAAAAAGTACCAGCTGACAAAAAAATTATTGTAACTTTGGCATATTCACAACTTGACATAATGTACCAAACGTTCTGTACAGTGTATTCAGTGATCTTTACACTGTAAAAAAATAGACCTTTCTATTGACCTATCATTCCTATGGTTTCAAGTTCTTGTTTTTTCCAGTTGCTATACAGGACACCAGCTGAGGTGGCAGCTTCACTTTCTGTCTTTGGTATGCGCGGCCGTCGATGGTGGCAACCCCAATCTACATCATTGGAATAACAATAGACGAAGTGAAATACAAGACATATGTTTCATAGTGTTTGCTGTGTCTGTAATTACATACATACTGCCTGCTATTTCAATATCATGTATGCATGGGTCCCTATGTCCCTGTGTCGTGAATGACACTAATGTACATCGTGAGCCAGCAGTTATGACATCAAAATTTGGTGTGGCACGGGAAGAAACAAAAATTATATTGTGTACACTTACAACATTGCTGGTGATTCTATGAGCTTTTCATGTGTGAGGGCCACAGCCTCGGCCCCACCCTAAGTTCGTTTGGTAAAGTTTTCACCTTTTACCTTTTAATTTTACGTTAGTAAACTGTTTGTCTAGTGTGTGTTTATAATTTGCTTAGTTACTGTAATCTCTACCCCAACTCAATTAAGTTGGGGTCTTGTTCAAGGACACTTTGACATGTGACAGGAGGAGCCTAGGATCGAAACAACAACTGTATATTGGTGGATGACGACTCTACCTCCTGCGCCATATCATACTGTTTGAATTAAAATAGTTTTGTATTTTAATTTAATAATCAATGGATTCAGCAGTGTTTTGTTTTCAAATGCATTCACATGCGTTCACATCGAAACTAGTCATTGCTGGAAAATTTGTAGTGAGTTATTTTCAATAGCAGCTTTTGCAAACACGAACACTGGAATATTCAGAATAATCTCACACTCAAACATTCACACTCAGACCCTCAATCTGGATCAAGACAAACTTTTAGAGACTTCCCAAAGCTCTTGGTATCTTGAAAAGGCTGTAAGAATTAACATTCAGTTATTAAATATAAATTGAATGAATTTATAAACTTGCTGTGTTCACTGAAGCACCTCATCCCTTGACTCTGGTACACAGTTGAGCTACAGTGTGTAGCTGGTGGCGTATGGTGATGAGGTGCTGGGTCAAAAGGTTACGAATTCTGTGGGACGTCTGAGGACACTGTGCTGCCTCCTAATGCCCAGCTGTCAAAACACATACACAGACGTGCACTCCAAGACAACCAGGTGTATGAATGAGCATAGTGTATTCCACCTGCAAACACACACACACACACACACACACACACACAGACACACATACACACACTGTTATACAGCATATAAACACAGCTGAGACAGGAGAGGCTGGTGACAGGGACTCTGTTTCAGAATTGTGCATGTATGCAAACAGGCCTCCAGAAGGGGCGCTGTTTGTTCAAGGAGCAAATTTGGGTACTAGGCAGACCTTCTCCAGTTGTCAGCAAATTGTGTGTGAGCTTTTCTGTGTGTGTGTGTGAATGTGTGTATGTGTGTTTGACTCATTTTGTGGGGCAGTCACGGTACTGTATGTACACATGTGTTGACTCAGTGAGATTGGCGGCTTGGTCTCGAGGGAGCTGTGGCTTAGCCGACGCCGGCACACTGTTAAAGCTAAACACACCTAATTGAGGAGGACGCTTACAGGCTCTCCTCTGTGTGTGTGTGTGTTTGTGTGTGAGTAGGATAAAGTATGAGTTTGACAAGAAGGTATGGAGAACAGAGCGGTCTTGCTGTGGTAAGTAACACAGGGAGATACTTCAGTGGCCCTTTCTGCCATTTTATTCCCAATTTACTGCTGTCATGCTAGTTTCCAGTAACTTTATTTCTAATGGCATTTAAAGGACAGTTTCAGTCATTTCAGTCATCATAAACATATTATCTACCTCCAAAAATGCCCCAAGTGTTGCAAATTGGTCTGAAAGAAGATGTTCAATAGTTTTGTTATTTGATGTCTTTTTTTGGATGTTTTCTGCTTATGTATGTTTTTAGTCATTATTGATTCATTTTTGTCCCCTAAGCCCCCTATGGCTGTGGCTCATGGGGCCCCTGAACAATAGGTCCAGTCAGTAATTAGTGTTTTGGTTTTATCATAAATCCAGTTTGCATTTGGTGACTTGTAAATACAAATTATCACACAGTATACTGTATGTGTAAATACCTGTCAATTTAGTTTGGCCTATTTGAAATGGACATGTCATTTCCTGTTCTAAACTGCAGATTTCCTTCTACATACAGTAAGTTATTTCAAATTTTCTACAATCAGAAAAGTCTGGGCCCATTGCCAAACCCAAGTGGCTGTAGTTAGTGTAGGGCCAGAGAACCTATTTCAAACATTTGTTGGCTGAAATCTGACATGAACTACTTCTTTGAGCTGGAATCTCATATCTGCCCCCTCTCCCACACGTGAATGCTGCATTAAAACAGAGCAGGTGTTGCAGGTGTTGCAGATCTGCTCTGGGCTGCTTCACTCTCTGCACCTTGTTCAATGCGGGCACTGTTAAGTGAGTGCATGATTCCAATGTTTTAGCAACTCCTCTGACTGCTTTGCTGGGTGATTACGCCACCAGGGTTTACTTCAGGATGGGAGCGTGACAGCTCCTGGAATGCCTCTGCTCTGCCCACAGGAGAATGGGACACGGGTCACACCAGCGCTGCAGGCCTGGGCAGCACTGTTCCACCAGGCAGCTCAAATGGGCCGTGCATCAGAGGTGCTGGTGTCAGCTGGATTATATATTGTAAATTCCCTGCAGGACGCTTATTTATTTCCTTAAGTCTGACACATTTTTGTTGGATTTATAAATATACAGTAATTCTGTATTTGCTCTTAATCATTTTTCATGAGGAAACAGATAATACAAATAGAAAAGCTACAAAACCAGAAGTCAGGCCAAATGTTGTAAAGAGCCCCCAGAAACTGCAATTAGAATCTAATTTGGAGCAAATTTCATGTAAGACATGCAACTCCAGAGTGTGTGCAGCTGTATGCCCTGCTAAGCTCCCATGTGAAGTTAGAATTAGGGAAATTCTTTTTTAGCTCCTGCTAACTTAAAAGAGTTTGTGGTGACTGTGGCACATGAGGTAGAGCAGTAGTCCAACAATCCCAGGGTTGTTAGTTTGATCCCAGGCTCCTCTGGTCAAAGGCCAAAGTGTCCTTGAGCAAGACACTGAACCCCAACTTAGTTGCTCCCGGTGAGTGTTGGCCAGCTGCATAGCAGCTCCCCCAGTGTGTGTGAGAGTGTGTGTCATTGTGAGTGCGAATCGATGAATGAGAAGTAGTGTAAAACGCTTTGAGTACCAACTGATAGTTGGTATGTGAAGTTGGTGCGGACCATTTATAACAATTTTTTGCAGTGACAAAAGCTAAACTACAAGTTTAGTGCAGTGGAAACAGATGTTAAAAATTTTGAAAAATAAAGAACTAAAATTTATGGTCTGATAACAACTAATAACAGTGATGTGGCCTGATAGCAGTCAATTCTACTCCAATACTATTATTAGTACTGTATACTTACAGTACTAATACATTTTTTAAAAGATTTCTAAAAAAATAATTAAGTAAAAAATGTAGCTATTAGTGCTAGGTCATTGTTCAGCGTTAAAAGCTGGACAGCCCTGGGGACGAAAGTTGTCTTCGTCCTCTGTGTCCTACAGCCTGGACAACGAAGTCTGCGGCCTGAAGGGAGCCACTCAAACAAAGGAAACACAATATGGAAAGAGTCCTGAAAAATCCTGTGGGCAATTTTCAGTCTGCTGGACCTTTAACCAGGTTCAGCAGGAGGCTTCTTTTCTGCAGATTAATAGAGTGAAACCAGCAGGTGAAAGATTATGTTATTACATTTTCAATTAAAGCATAATAGAAAATGACAAGAATATCCTTGTTAGTCCCAAAGGATTTCAACTTCCTGAGAAGGTACAGTCTCTGATGGCATTTCTTTATGATTTCCTCTGTGTTAGAGAAGAACGTCAGCAGGTTGTCAAAAATTGTTCCTAAGTATTTATACTCCTCCACAATCTCCACTGGATTCCCCCAAATGATGATGGTGACTGATTCAACCATCTGTCTCTGTTTCGGGGAAAAAGTCACTATCATCTCCTTGGTTTTCTTTATGTTGAGCTCAATGCACGGGTTTCCGCACCACTTCACAAAGTTCTGCAGAGCTGAGCTATGATGTTGTATTTGGCGGGAAAGCAGAGGATTGTGCTGCAGATCTACAGTCGTCTGTGTAGATGAAGACGAGGAGAGAGGACACAGCGTTGTGGAGGTAAAGAAGATATCAGATGGAATTATTCACCAACACTGTCTGTGACCTCTTGGTGAAAAAGTCTATAACCCAAAGAGTGAGTTGGTGATCGATATGGAAGCGTGTGATGAGCTTCTCAGCTAAAATATGTGGTCGCATGGTGTTAAATGCTGACGAGAAATTTGCAAACAGGAGTCTAGCTGAAGTGTTGGGGATTTCCAGATGCTTGTGGAGGGCATATAAGATAAATATCTTCTTCTATCATTGACCCCTCTGCCAGCCCGGTAAGCAAACTGCAGCAGATCCATAATCAGGTCAGTTTCCTTAGTAAAATGATCTTTTATGATCCTTTCCATGGCCTTCATTACCAAAGAGGTAAAAACCACGAGTCTAACATTTTTCAGGACCTTAGCAGTACCCTTCTTAGGATAGGAATCACTGTTGAGTGTTTCCACATCGTAGGGACTGTACTGCAAGTCAACAAGCTTTGGATACTGAAACACCCCCCCCAGCTGCTCAGAACAGTGCCGCACAGATGCTATCTGGCCCTGGAGCTGTGTTCATTTTAACCTTTCTAGGGACTCTCACCACCTCTGCTGTGCTGATGGTGAGGACAGAGGCATCACCTTTAAGTGAGGAGATGAATGGATTTAACTGGGTGCTGTTGTCCTTTTCAAATCTGGTGGAGAAAGAATTGAGGTCATTTGGGGAAGGAGGTAAAGCTACTGCCCGCAATCCAGATGGGCTTGTGGATTGTGGAGACAGTGTTCACTGCTGCCATGTTCTTTAGGCCCTGCCAAGATAGGTGGGGGTTCCCTTTTGCAAAGGACTCCTCTACTCTGTTTTTTTGTATTTCTGCTTGATATGTTCTCTGGCTGTGAATGCATTTGCCCTGGGGTGGATACAGACCAAAACAAAATCAGCTGTGGGAATTCTCTAGGCAAATAGAATGGACGCAGGGAGACGGCCATGAGTTCAAGTTCAGGGATGCACAGTTCTTCCCTGACAACAACTGTTTTCCACCAGTGAGCTGTGCAGGCGATCACTATCATAATTCTCGTTCAACCATGTTTCAATAAAAGCAAGAATGGGATTAGTCCGATATTCACACATATGAAACATGTTTGCTTGCAGTTCCTCAGTCTTATTGCGCAATGAGCACACCTTCGCAAGGATAACTGAGGGAAGTGCATGGTGTTGCTTTCTATCTCCGTGATTAGTGCACAGCGCATCACAAAAGTACGCAAACTACACAGGAGCAGTAAGTCCATACATGGACTTAATGTACATGAAGCACACCACTGTAATAACCCGTATAATATGTACTCGCAAAAAAAAAAAAACATGCAAATAACAAACAAGCTACTCTCTGCACCATCCATTCAACCACATGAGCAGTGACCCGGAACTGGAATTTGAGAACAACTTGTGAAGATATACACTTGTGTGTCTATCTACTTGGTGCTTGTTCTGTGAAGGCTCACCTGGGACAAAACATAACTGCAAGGCATGTTGGTCTTCTCCAGCTGTATTTATTTCCGTGGCTGGCAGCTCAGGAATGGTGACGCTGGTTCCTGTTAGTCACAGCCTAACTCCGTCAGAGCAGCCACACTTACAGTTACTCTTGGCCCTGCTTCAGCATGGACCATAGACCTTATTGGACACTCAAAACTCAGGCCGGATATCAAGTCTTAGGACATGCATTCACAAAGCTGATGGTTTATTTGTCTGTGCTTGTCTATGTACGTATTCACTGGTTTCAGCTAAGGGGAGGGGGATTCCATACCGTGGGTGTAATTTCATGATGTGTAAAATTGTTTATTGATGTGACCAGATGGTGATTTTCAGCACCTCTTGGATAACATAATTATTAATATAAATGTGAAATGATGAAATAAAATGTCCAACTGAGTGTTGCAGATGGGAGCTCATCATTAGCACTGTTCCCAGAACTTCTCTACACTGTTTACATGTGTGTGATTTTCTGCTGACTGTTCCTCTGATCCACATAAGAGCAGAGTTGGCTTGGAGGCAGCCAGATAAACAGCGTGTGAAAGGTGAGGTCCATTACGCAAAGTGACTGACAAAGTGGAGTGACATTGCTGTGGCTTTCAGCGTAAAACTGGGACTCACAGGTCCTTCATGCTATACAGGCATGAAACTCACTGGATGTGAACGTCATAAACACAACATACACTCAGGTTCAGAGAAACGGGAAAAGCAAAATCGACTTGGCACAAAGCGGTGCCCTTAGCCCCTAGTGTCATGCTCTAGCTGGAAGAGATAAGAGCTATCAGATCTCCAACAACCATAGGTGAGTTTAACATGTGAGCACGGCTGTTTGGATCATTGTATGGAATGTCTGTCACTCAATCAACAGCTTATACCCTGCCACACAAAAAAATGTTAGGCCAAAACAATAAATTAAAACCTCCCACAGAACAGTCTTGACCGGGAAAAGTACAGTGCTGTAGGTTTTGGTGAAAAGAGACACTTTTAACCAGACTGGCTGTGATTTGACCAGCTAAGGGCATCGGTTGATAGATGTCTTCTGTGCTTTTTACACTCTATTTACTTTGGTAAATAGATTTGGCAGGACATATAATTACACACATTAAGGGTGATGGCCAAGAACTCTAAAAGATCCAATATTAAGATCAACTTGTTTTGCCATTGGAATGTAATTTCTTCAGGTAGCATTCCTTTTATTCCATCAAATCTGATTGATTTAAATTGCTTTTTGGCCAAACAAATGATATGCGGGCAACTCATCCTAACCGCTGTAGCAGGCAGGAATACCTGCCTCACAACCAAGGCATGACATGACTTCACATTCTCTTTAAGGCCTGGTGGTTTGGGATACGAAAAGCTATTGGTCAAAACGATAAGACCCAGAAAAAAGTGAACTACTTCTGAAGCTAAAACCATTTTGTCAGCAGTCGCTGATCTTTGTCTGCAGGCTGATAAATCTGTAATTCTGTTATCAGAATCCTTCCTGGTGGGACTGTGTGAAAGATGAAAATTTTAACTTTTCAAATACCTGAACTATATAGTAGTGTGTAAATGACACAAGCTCAACAAGGAGCAATTCAAAGCGTAATAATGTCTCACACAAGAATAACTCACACTTTACTGGACTGTTATATTAGCAGCTACCGCTTTAACTTTATAAGAGCAAATGGGAAAATGTTTAGAGAGTTTATTACCTACCTGTTGGATGAACGCAGAGACACAGCATTTTATAAAAAGGCTGATAGACAATCATGTTAAGCTTGGGACTTCAGGAAAAAGTGTGTAAGTGTTGGCGCGAGCACACAACCACAGCTGCTTGTCATTTTGGCCTTAGCACGCATGGCCACCTGCTCTGAATAACTTACCCCCACCTCCCCTCTGCTCCCCTGTGCATTTATCATATAGTTTACAGTAAGGCAATATTCAACATGAGGGCTATGTTCCCCATGTGCTGGCCTACTCCAAAATCATAGAACATCTGATGAGTGTGATAATACACCAACTTGCAGGACATTCTCCAAATCTCTTTTCACTTGTTATTACCAAACAAATCAGGTTAAGAGAGGCACATTCAGTTGAGACACTGAAATTCTTACTGTTCTTTCCCTTCACTCACTCCCTTGCATGACCTAATATGATTATACTGTTTGTAGCTTATCTCTACAATATGTTGTTCCTAGAACAAATATCCATACTTTTCTTGTCTGGAGTACATTTGTCACTGGTCTACTGAAATTCAATGAATGTCTTTTTCAACCGATCACTTTAGCTACCAACAACTTTCCATATAAAAGCGACGTTAATGCGTTTATTCGGGCCCCTTCTCGTAACCCTCTGCGATTACCGGCCGTCTGCTTGTTGTGAGTTTACACCACCACATAATTAATGAGACAGCACACTGACTCAGTTCGGCACATCTGCTCAGTTTTTGTGTCTGTAAGCTTTCCAAACCAGAGAGGTCCTCAAATTGGTTAAATGCTTTACCGTCAGCGACATCATGCACCTATCTCCACATGTGCCCATCACAGACAGTCTTTGTCATTTCTATATTGAGCTGAAGAACTCGCTGACGTTCACTTATGGACGTATTGGGAATATTTTATGATCTTTTTAATTCAATGTTTGACTGCTTTTCCATTGCAGATAATTTACCAGTTCATTAAAATGTATGAAAAAGAATCCAAGGAATGACAACAGGCTAGTGCAACTCTTCTGTCCATACCCCAAAACATACATTACCAGAAGCAGAAAAACCGAAACAAGAAGAAACAAGAATTTACCAGGACAATTGACAGGACAAAAGTTATACTTTAAATGCATTAAAACTTATATTAAAATATGTCACATTTCCCTAAAAAATGTAATGGAACTCAAATATTAAATAGTTTCCATTTAGGAACAAATAAAAAGAACAAATGATAATTTCAGCTTCTATTCAAACTGCCTATGGTTTGGTAAGTAGACATAATTTCCCAACTAAATACCACGATTCCTCACCACCTGTGCGTCTCCAGTGACAGTGCTGCTGCTGGTTGGAGAGATAGCCATCAGATAACAGAGGTACTGGAGCATGCACAGTTATCCACAGGTGAGGAGTGTGTATATCGCAGAGGTAGTGGGCCATGAAGACAGCACACAAGCATAAATAAGAGGATTATTAGTTTATAAAACATCTCACCTACACAGCTGGGCCAGGAGCAAGAAAAGAGCTTCTGCTCAACACAGAATACACACATATATCTGGATTGCAGGAAGCTGTCAGTACATTCTCCCCCATGTTTGATGCTATGAACTACTGTGTGTACATTAGACAACTTATAACTTAAAATTCTTTGCTTTTAAACTCATTTAGTTTGAAATTTAGAAGGAAAATTGAACCTGTTTTACATTGAAGTGCTTTTTGTTTCAGGTACCTAATTAAGGCTCAGTATTGGATCTGCTTTGTTTTGGGCAGTACTGCCTAGATTGGTGCCAACACTAGTTCTTACATAGTATCAGTTATGTACATGTCCAACATAGGTTATTGAAAGCTATAAAACCACTATGTCCATCCAAATATAAATGCTTTAGTGTGTGTGTGTGTGTGTGTGTGTGCAGTGTATCAATTTGTATGTATGTACATTTCTATTTGTCTGGGATTATTTATCCTTACTGCGGCTTCTCTTGTTATCACTGAGGGCAGCAGAGAACCAGGATGAATCAAAGAAACTAACTTTGGCCTGGAGGAAACTGGTTCCAGTGAGTATTTGCCAATCCCATGGCATGTTCATATTAAAATGTTTCCATAAATGATTGCTATACTATTGATATTCCTGGACTTCCTGGACTCTGTCCAATCACACAGGTCCATCCACAATGACAGCAAATCTAGGAAGAATGACATAGATGTGTATGATGAATACTGTGCGATGACAAGCTTTATGGACCCAGACCCACTGAGAAAACGATATGAAAAAAGACAGTGCTGTGAGTGTGCTTAAGGTCAGTGCACTAGTTTTGAACATGCACACACACACACAAACAAACATTCTCTTAATTTCAGCTGCATAAAACTCAGGTCTGCACAGTAGTTTGTTTTTATCCTCAACTTGATGTCTCTGTTGCAACATCTGTCTCTGTTGTGTCACAGTCAAACTGAAGCCAGCGTTCGGTTTCCCTGCTGGGTAAAATTCACCACGCTTTCAGACCATGACACGCAAACAGTGTCTTTGAAGATACAGACCAACATCCATCCTTTCATCACTAGTTTTTTTTTTAAAATATATTTTATTTCATCTCATTTTCTTTTTTCATTCTTCCCCATCTGCTTTTCAGTGCCTGGCAAACACACTGACACAGCGATATGGTTTCTCTTACCCCCATCTTACACTAGTAACTGTCTGAGACTAGTTGGACAAAACTCCCAGCTAAGTTGATCCTTATTA
The DNA here is from genome assembly GCF_033026475.1 of Channa argus. NCBI lineage: Eukaryota > Metazoa > Chordata > Actinopteri > Anabantiformes > Channidae > Channa > Channa argus. The sequence goes on from NC_090201.1 coordinate 73,248, forward strand.
CTAAGTTGTATAATGGCATTCAGTCACTCTGGGATAGGCTACAGCTGCTTCATCACATTACCTAATTATCTATGCCTGAATGATCTCCGCACAGTCCAATGAGTTTGAAAGCTCAGATACAGTCGGTGAGAAAGTATGCACTCAATTTGTGAAACTGAGTAGCAGGGACATTAGCACACCTATCATAATCACTGGTGTGTGTGTATGTAGCTTTTCACTATAATATACTGTAAAGAAACTGTGCTTGTGGACTTTGCCAGTATAAGGGTAACAGAACTAACCCCTAAACATAAACCAGTGCAAAAGATGAGCTTTTCCTGCTAAACACTTCATACTGAATGTAAAAATAGCTAGAAGCCTTAAACATCTGTATTGCTGGGTTCAGACTATACAATGTAAGTGCAATGGGAAACACTGGAAAGGTTTGTTGAGCTATGGCAGTGACACATACACTACACTATACACATAGTGACCTGGTTGACCTGGTTATCAACCATCCTGCACCTCCTTGTTGGCACTACATGGAAGAGATACTCTTTTGCAGAGACCTGCCATCTCAGGCAATGAGGGACACTTGTTGCATCCTTTTCCAGGGTGGGAACAATTTTGTGGCCCATGATTGAGAGGAACCTGCAAACATATCTGGAGTCAAATCCACAGTCAACCTGCAAAGGATGGTGGATGCTATCATGTTTGCCGGGATTGCAGTAACTCGGAGAGTAAGGCTGTGACTAGATATCCTGTTTCCTAAGAGGAGCTCAGCGGCGCACAGTTGAAGGCTGAAACCATCTATACCTGTGTGGGACTTGGTCATCAGTGAACTTCAGTGCGCTCCATGGCACCACGGTGTGACTGTGGTGCAGGAAGGTAGAGCGGTTGTCCACCAATGTTGTTGGTTCAATCCCCGGCTCCTCCGGTCACATGTCGAAGTGTTGAGCAAGACACTGAACCCCAACTTAGTTGCTCCCAGTGAGTGTTGTCCAGCTGCATAGCAGCTCCCCCATTGGTGTATGAGTGTGTGTGTGATTGTGAGTGTGAATGGGTGAATAAGAAGCAGTGTATTGCTCTTTGAGTGCCGATAGGTAGAAAAGTACTATATAAGTGCAGACCATTATCATTCATGGAGACTAGTAGTTTTCATTTGGCTCTCTGGAGAATAATCATTTTCTTTATGTTAGATGGTATTTTTTTCATCAGCTAATGAATGAACACACAGATCGCTATGAGTGGTGACACTAAATCAGTCAATCTGACAGCAACTTCAGAATCAGATGGTACTATGAATCATTACCAAACATTATATGTAATAATTTTAACCTTTTCTAATTGAAAATACTAATTACAGCTGCATTAAAAATATATTTTATTCAAAACTAAAGCTTCGACAAGTCTCAGTGATAGTTATGTTCAGAACCCTTTCATCACTTCTGTATGTGTTGTAGAGATTTGCTGAGTCAGAGCTACAAACCAAACGAGCCATCATTGCAGGTATAAGGCCTTGAACGCAGTCGGAGCACGGGAGACAATCAGGACAGCTGAAACATTGCAGAGGTGGTGTGGAGGGGAAAATGTGATGCCTGATTATTCACAGTTTCTATTTGTTTTTTTTTTAATCAGAATAGCTGGACATTCCTGCATAATCTGTCACGAAACACGAGTGCTCTCTGCTTCCCAACATCTTTATTAGCATGCAGCCTAATCTCCTGAACTTTCCTCCCCCTCGTCTCCTCGCTGCTGCTCTTCAGCCTGGAATGCCTTATCTCCTCTACACAGTGCTAATAAAACTGACTCTGAGTGTGTGTGTATGCGAGGAGTAATAAGAATAGTGTGTGTGGCTCAGTGCCCATAGCCTCTTTGGGGCAGGATATTAGAGAGTTCTGGAACACCTCAGAATATATTAACACAGCGGGACAAATGGAGGCAGCAGCAGAGATGGTGTTTGTTTGAACAATGACGGAGCGGCTGATATAGAGAACGTGCACAGGTTCACTTTGTGTTTGGAAGAAACTCTTAGTCACCCAACATTTTGATTATTATTGTCCTCTGTCTTTATTTTCAGCTCTTTATTTCTTCTCCTACTTTCTTTGTTTTGTCTAGCTCTCCTTTAATCTCTTGTTGTTTCCTCACCTCTTGTCCTATTGCTTTGTTTCCTCTCCAAACCAATTTTGTCCTCTTTGTCCACTTTTTTTTTTCGTTTTCTTCTTTTTCTTCTTCATCCAGAGCCATCATCTCTTTTCTCTTTTCCTTTATTTATCTAGTTATCTCCTCTTCATTTGTCTTCTCTTGTTATTTTCCTCTCCATTTTCTGTTGTTCTCTCCTTTCTTGCCTTGTCTCCTCTTGTTATTTCTTCTTTACTGCTTCTGTCTTGTCTTGTCTTGTCTTGTCTTCTTTTTCCTCTATTTCTGCTCTTCTTTCTTATGTTCTCCATTGATCTCATCTCCTCTGCACTTGCATCACTTTTTCCTGTCATTTTTTATTTTGTTTTGTCTCCTGCTTTCCTTTCCCAGCCTTCCATCTTCTGTCCTTGCCTCTTGTCTGTTCCTTGCCTACTTTCTCCTCTCCTACTTTTGCCTCCATTTTCATTTTTCCATTCCTCTTGTTGCCTTCTTCTCTTTTCCTGCCCACTACTCCTAGTTTCCTTAGTTTCCTCTCTTCTTTAATTTCCTCCCTTCTTCTTCCTTCTCTGGAATCACGTGTTGTTATGTTTCGACTGGTCCAGTGTGATGGATGGAAATACATTCCCCAGTCATCGGCCAATTCTCTCACCCTCACCTCTTCTCCCGTCACTTTATCACAACCAGCCATCATCAACAAGGCCTTGCACTGGCAGCCAAGACTTACCTCGTCCCAAACGGTCCAAATCTAATCTATTCAAAAGACTTTTGAAAGAGGTCAACAACATTTGTTTACATAAGTTTGCTCAAATATATGATAAAGCAGACACTGGCCCCTTTCAAAGCATTTATGCATACTTAATTCTAATAAAACACTTTAATTAGATCAGATAAACATGATTAGTTTTTGATTTTCCTTTAGGGGTTTTGGTCCTATGCAATACAGCTGTGGAATACACACATACAATTTTATGATGACATTGGTAGATCTTTGCTGAGTGCTACAGTGGCTTAAATAAGCAATCTCAGCTTTTTCAGAGCTTCTGTATGTAGCACTTCACAGAGACTAGTCAGATTATTAAACCTTTATCCAGAATAAGGTAACTTTACTTGAAAAGTGTTTGGGAAGTCATTACCTTTTTATTTTAAACAAGGTGAAACTAAACAGGTCAAGTTATATTAACATAAAACCTTAATTGTATACGGTAGACAAATTTACATTCAGAATTCCTCAGTTTAAAGAGTCAGTTCTTCATTTAACTGGAAAAACTTTAAACAGCAGCTGTTGGACCCATTTACACTAAACTCCATTCAAAGAAAATATCTGAAGCTGCTCCTACAGTACTACCTTTCTTAAATTCCAAGTGTCTGAGGGTAAGCACTGGATTCAACACTAACTGGCATTATTATTTTGAAAAAAATCGAAAACAACACTTTAATATGTGCTACGCATAAAAAGTTCCCATCATGTTTCAGACTGCAGTTTCAGTTTCATGTACTAACATGCAAAGTTTCCATCATTTTTCAAATGGTTTCAAGCTTAATTTATTGAGCTCTGGGAACTCACAAAATTCCATTAGTTAAACTCATCATTGTTAATTAAAAGACATCAAGTAAGAAGAACTAAACTTTGTAAGTTTTGGGAGTAAAAACTAGTCATCTTAAGTAAAATAAGCTTGAAAATATAAATGTGAGATTATTTTAATGAGATAATATCAATTTACATTTTATTCACAGTAAATGTAACATTTTTTCTATTTTGTCCAATCTGTCTAAATTGAAAACGCATGCTTCTTTAATTTAAAGAATAATGTATTACATTGTTTAAAATGCTGCATGATCAACCTTTGGTCCATGGACAATATTTCACTTTTAAGTTTGGCATTTATGTAATGTTTTTTCTTTCTAGCATTGTGTGAAACACTGTTACCATCGTCAGCAGGCAAACTTACTGCAGCTGTCCTCTGATATATTCTGATTATTATGGATGGCAAATGAAACACAGAGAAGTTTTGGCTGTGAGTTGTTTTTTTTCTCTCCAGGCCTGTCGGGCATTACTACAGCCCAGTCACACATCAGACGTAAGAAAAGCCAAAACATGATGAAGTACTGGTAGATTTATGTTGAGCAATGGGACAATTCCACCCAGAGGAGAGATGCCTATTAATCGGGCTAAATAATGGCTTGACTGTGAGAATAAAAACAATAAAAAGGAAGTGATCATAATAATCTGTTGGTTTGACAACAACAGATATGTAAATTGTGTTAGAGACTCCAAGACTGTGAAGACAAATTGTGAAACCCCCATCAAATGAAAGCAGACTTCATACCTCTTGGCACAAAAAGGTTTCTGTTCATCCACTTGATTTTCTTCTTTGTACATCATGTACCGCTCAAAGTTGATAGCTACAGCTCTGCAAAAACAGCAACAAATGAAAAACTTCTTTTTGTTCCCTACTGGCAACTCACTGCTGTGTATATCAGCCTTAGTAGAGTCAAAGAATGATTTGTAAAGTTCAGTCATTGGTTTCCTTTTTGTTTTTCATTGTTTGTACATGATATCAACACTTTTTCCAAGAAAATTGATATTGACTGTGCTTTTACGCAGCTTTTTCTTGGATTGATTTGAAAATAGCAACTATCAATTACTGCAGTAAAAATTAGGACACCCGACAATTTCTCTCATTCCCTTACATTTCTAATCCTGTTAATGTGTCTGTTTCTGAATGTTGTGTAACACCAGATTCAAAACCCAAAATTCATGGTCCTCAAAGGAAAAATGGTAGTGACTTCCATTAACCATCATGAACAAAAATCTGTGGTGCAATGATTGATTGAATGAATGATTTTGGTCCTCCTCTGACTTTTGTCTTGTTCCACCAACATTTATTGGTTCATTTATTATGTGTTATATGAGTTTGGTATAGACAGTCATGGTTTATTGCCAGTAAGAAGATGAATGATTTGAAGCACGCAAAACCTATTTCACTAATGATGTGGTCACCTGGCTATTGCATGAAGACAAACTTGAAATTAATGTTTTTAAGAGGAAGTGGGGTGGGTCAGAAAACACACAGGGGAGCAATGTTTGATTCAATGTGAAACATATTTCTTGTTTCCATGACTGATCCACAATGCTAAGCATTTATTGTTGGAGGGTATTTTTGTAACCAGGACAACAATGATCGTGTTACATAATGCGTACCCACATCATGATTTTTTTACTAAACCTAACCATGTTTTTGTGCCTCAACCTAACTAGACTGATCATTACCTAACCAAAACTGTGGATTGTATGTTTTTATGACATCAGAGATCATAACACTAACCCTATATTTATGTAATTTTTATTATTATCATCATCATCATCACCACCATCATCATTATTATTATTGTTAATAATAATAATAATTCTTATTAACATGGTATGCCACATAAACAGGCAATTGGAACAAATCAGGCTGAACATCTGCTGTTTGCGCATGTGTGTGTGTGGAGACAAATGGAGGCTTTCTGGAAAAAGCCCCCCCTTCCAAAAATCCTCACCTTTTCTTATGATCAGATCAGAGAGATATGCTAAGCCACACACATTCCGACACACGTAAATTCACATTTATATATTCACAATGATGCTTGGAAACACATTGTCATCCATTGGGAAACATTAGTTTGGATGCTTCTATGATTAAGGCCAGACCAGAAGGAGCAGAAGAAAGAAAGAAAGAAAGAAAGAAAGAAAGAAAGAAAGAAAGAAAGAAAGAAAGAAAGAAAGAAAGAAAGAAAGAAAGAAAAGAAATCCCTAAACTGTTTGAGTTATGGAACGAGGAACTCATTTGTGCTACATATGTACATTACAAATGTTTGTGTTTGTCATGTGTGAAACATTCTTCATAGCTACAGAACATGTGGACAGCGTGTGTGCATGATACTGTGAATACATGTGCATATTACTGCGTGTTCAGAGAATATGTGTATGTGTGTGTGTGTGTGACAGCACAGAGGCCATTTGTGTTTAATTTTACGCTGGGAGGGAAGGAGACCCAGACTGAGAGGCCTGTCATCACTGGGAGAGGACTGCTCGGCTCAGCTCAGCACCCTCATATCCATAATGGCTTCCAGTTGCTTGTAAAAACTTTAAACTATGGGAAACCAGGACAAGCCAGTGGCCATCCGAACCTCCAAAGATGGCACTGTTGACAGTATATGTGTTGTGGTGTCACTCACAAATGCATGACGAGATGAAGATACTGTTCATGACAAGCACTTGGGCACAGAGCATCTATTATATTTTCTATGAAGTGTGAGACTCCTGTAAATGTAAGAAAGCATCAAATTTCCAATTGATAATGCATGAAAGATAGTTTATATATTTGACAAATACGGTAGAAAAAACTCAACTGACGCGTTTTGTAATGAACGTCTTAAATTTTTAAAAACACACTGAGGGCTGCAGTAAATGCTACAATGAGAAAACAGGAAATGCCTTTGTTAAGACAGCAGGACTTAGGAGGAATTGTAAATTGAAAACTACACAGTTCATACAAATGTATTATTTCTGGACTTACAACCTACATGAATGAGGTACACTTGAGTTACTACAAATGAGCTGAAAATATGGTAATATATTAATATTACAAGTTAAATTAACTTCAAATGATTTGCTTTACTTTTCAGACAAACAACATAAAAACCTGATTTGTCTGTGTATGTCTCTCTGTATTGGCCCTGCGAGAGACTGGCCACTTGTCGAGGGTGTACCCCTCCTCTCCCCCAATGAAAACTGGTAGGCTCCTTCCCCTTGTCACCCTGAAAAGGATTAGAGGTGACAGATAATGGATGGATGAATCTTTCAAATTGAAGTTTTACAGTTTTAAAATTTCGATTTAAAAAAACGATATGCGTTAAAATTCACTCATCTTATTATAAAAAGAAACACGGTTTCATCCATGTACATAAATCTCTCCAATATTAACGTTGCAATTGTAAATTGTGTAAACAAACAAAAAACTACAGCTTTCGGTTGTATGAGACAGGCTTTTGTTACAGAGTTCTGAACTCGCTGCTGCAACTCGCTGGGCTTACACATAAACTCGGTGCTGATGTGACATTCAGCCCAAAAATATTTATGGCTCACACAAACAGGTTTTTGCTTGAAAAAATCCAAAAAGTTCCAAATTAAAACACAGGTGGAATTTAAGGATTTTGATTTAAAAAAAAAAAGAGTTACATGAGTTGATGTTATATGTACTGTATTTTATAATTTACTGTTTTGTTTTTCTACGTTTTTTTTCATGTCATAATTGATTTATTATTTATTCATTTAAATTTAAACACATTGAGGTTGCATACATGATGACAACATAGTTAACTTGTTTACTTAACTCATTCACAGAATTTTTATTTAGGACAAACAGCTATAATCAATTTAACTACTAAATTATTGGTGACCCATGGTAGAGGTTGGTAGTACTGCGACAGTAGACAATGCAATTGGCGTTTACTGCGACTGGACCCAAACCAACCATTACCTCAACCAGTAATTATTATAATCAATTCCCAAATCACATGTTTCCACCTGTGACCTGGCTTGAAGTGTCACTACTAGCAATAAAGGTAAGAACAGTGTGCTGCCATAATCTCTAATGTAATCAGGTAATGTAATCTGGATTTTTTTAATGCAGCAACAAAGCCAGTGAAACCCACATCAAACCTGCTCATGCGCATTGTTGTGTGTTTCTTCTTTATATTTTATACCAAGAGCTCAAGTTTTAATTATTGTGTCATTTGTTAAACAGTAATCAGCTATAACAGAAAATCATATTACTTCAACAACATTATTTTAATAAAAAAACTATTTTTTAGAAACTTTTACATGGAAAAAAACTCCATATGTATAGACAGTAAACCGTACTAAGCATGTATGTATGTGGTATATGCATTCCTTTGGGGCACTTAAGTCCTGATCCATGTCAACAGCTTTGTGCTTTATTGAGTGGAGAATGTGGCTCTGCAGGCAGCAATCACGCCAGGATAAACACCTCTGACATGAACAAGCGGTTGCAATTTTCTGGGGTTGAATGCTCATATTTGTATGCATATGTTTATGTGCATGTATTTATCTGTGTGTTTCCAAACACACATGTTGGTATAATCACAGTAGTAGTCGGACATGAAACAAGATCCTCCGTCTACCGATGCAGCAAGATTCATCTACTGATAATCTGTTTTTCAAAAAATTTTTAGGTAACAGAAGTTAACGTTTTTTGAGTGTCATGCTGTTTGGCAATATGTCTGCTTCATAACACACTGTTCTGCTTTTATCACTGATTAAAGGCATTACAAAGAACGTCTTGTTGCTGGGCAAATCCAGGAATATCTATTTATCTTTAGTTTGCCTTCAGGTATCGACTTTATCACGCAAACAAAACATTATTACACGTAACTGGTATTCGCTGAATTATTAAATATATTAATTTTACTATGTTGTTATTGATTTAGTTTTAACGATCACAGCTTCAACACAGTCTCCTAAAGAGTAAACGCCGTTCTCCTGAGTAGCAAAGGAAATATGAGTAAAATCAATATTTCCTCCAACAAACAGGTATTTTCATTCCATAAAAATTTACCTCTATGTAATTTTGTGTTCCTGTTAGTTGGGCAAAGAGGAAACAATTATCACTTTGTTTTCAAGTTTGCTCTGGAACATGTTTCCAAACAACTTTCTTTGTCAACGTAATAAAATGTAGTCTAGCAATTTGCATTGCTCCTGCACTTTATCTCTTGATCAAATGATGCAAACTAGTTGATGTATTTTATATCTTCTTTTTTTCCTTTTTCTCTACAGTTTTGTAGTATTGGTGATTTGATTGTGATCTATTCAGTCCAGCATTGTTTACAAAATCTTGTCGAACCACAGGATTTTTTAATTTTATCCCTCAACCTCATTATACATATACATGCTGAATTACCATTTCAGATGACCCACAGTTGCGCTTGTTAAAAGAGTGCCAGCACTGCATGAAGTGACAATCCTTACAACCTGTACTGCAAGTAGAACAGCCCTAATAACAAATAAATCAACCAGCAGTAATGTGAGGAAGCTGTAGCTCAGTTAGTAGCACAGTCATTCACAAAGCACAGGCAGTTGCATCATAAGACTTCTATGCTTAAGATATGGAAAATACAATAAAAAAATAAAAAATAAAATTTAGCATTCATAGCTTAGTCAGACACAGTTTTCACCAGTTTAATACAGAAAAAGTATTTATTATTTGCAGCCTGCTAAATAAGCTAACAAGTTGACCTCTGGACACATCTATCTGATTTAGTGCTTAGTACAGATAAAGTCATAATAGTCGGTGACTTTAACATTCATGTAGATGCTGACAGATATATGATGTCCAACCATATTGTTACTCTAGATGGCATAAGTCTGGTCTCCAGTACTACTGCAAGGAACCTTGGAGTTATGTTTGACCAGGATTTGTCCTTTACCTCACATATAAAACAAATCTCTAGAACAGCCTTCTTCCACCTACGGAACATTACTAAAATTAGGAGCATCCTGTCTCAAAGTGATGCCGAAAAACTAGTCCATGCATTTGTTACTTCTACTATAATTCCCTAATTTCAGGATGCCCCAGTAACTAAAGAGCCTGCAATTAATCCAAAATGCTGCAGCAAGAGTGCTGACTGGAACTAGCAAGAAATATCATATTTCACCTTCACTAGCTTCTCTCCATTGGCTTCCCATTAAATTTAAAATAGAATTTAAAACCATGCTTCTTAAACAAAGCATTAAAGGATCAAGCTCCATCATATGTAAAAGACCTCATAGCATCATATCATCCCAGTAGACCACTTCGATCTCAGAATGCAGGCCTACTTGTGGTTCCCAGAATTTCCAAAGGTAGAATGGGAGGCAGAGCCTTTAGCTATCAAGCTCCTCTCCTGTGGAACCCGCTCCCAGTTCAGAGAAGCAGACACCCTCTCTACTTTTAAGTCTAGGGTTAAAACCTTCCTCTTTGATAAAGCTTATAGTTAGTTATAGTTATGCTGCTAAAGGCTTAGACTGCTGGGAGACCCAACCCCAACGGACTTTCCTCCTCTTGTCCTTCTCTCCTCTCCTCTCACCCCTTAAATGTCATCACTGTATGTCATTAATTCTGTGTGTTTTCTCCCATAGTTGTCTTTCTCCTTCTCTGTCTCCCTCTCTCTGTCCCTTTCTGCAGGTGTCCCTGGGCTTTGGAGCTGTGTGTTTTCCAGTGTGCAGCTACTGGTCCTACCAACCTGCCCGATTCTTTGTTGTTGCTTTTGTTGCTCTTTTTCTTTTCTCTTTTCACTTTCCACTCTTTAGCTAATGCTATTTAGTTTATTACATTGAATCCTTATAATCTGCTTTTTTTTTATACCTGTTTCTATTTTTTCTTCTCTTTCTTTTGCTCCCAGAATGATAACTCCTCTTCTTTTTCTTCACCTGGTTTTTCTTGTTTCATTAGACCTGTTTGTTTACACTAATTATTTTATTGAATACAGTTTTCACCTATAGACAACTAATCAAAGCTGATATTGTATGTAATGATAATGCAGTATATGCTTTGAATTCCTTATGTAATTCTCTTCTAAGCTGTGTGGTTAGCTGCAAACGAGAGAATATGCATTTACATATGTATATGCAAGTGTGATTGTTTGCATGATTTTTCGTGTGTGCTTGGTGAGTGAAAGTGTTAAAAAAATATTTTGATGGGATTCATGAAGAATGTTAACACTCACACATACACACACTCAGACACACAATTACAAATTCCTTATAACCCTGACACTAAATCACACCATTATTTTGTCATGCATCAAACCTCATTGTCCTGTTCCACCCATCCACCCTTACACACACACACACACACAGAGAGACAAATGTGCTGTTGGCGAAGGCACTGGTGATGTTATTTGACTATTTGACAGAGTTCTGATCTGTGTCTGCCACACGCAAATGTCTGTGGTCCAAATCAAGTAATCTATCAAACATGTGTGTTTTAAACAAACCACAATAGAGAACAGGGCACTTCACACACAAAGAGACATACCAAAGTCCCAAGCATAGATGATATCAACTACTTCATTGGCATTCTTGCACATGAACCTACTCTCCCATAATAAAACTGTATATGCGGTTGACCACAAATTCTGTTGGCCAGAGAGTTGGAGGAATGTGACAATATCCAAGGGAAATACATCCAGGCATGAAACACAGAAACCAATACTTTTTAGTACTTCTATTATGTTTTAGGTTAGTTTGGCCCTTTCTGTTTAATGAGGAGTCTCAAACAGCAGTTAGTCTCTTTATGTCCTACCTGAAATCCTTGGATATTTAAAGGCCTTACTATAGGTAGCAAATGTAGACCGAAAGATTTGTACACAGTGATGATGGAGCACAACAATGTGACCTGGATGCTTTTATGTAAATACGTGCATAGACTGCCATAAACCTGACGCCTGAGTTAGACCAGCTGATGTGCTTCCTCTGAGGACAGATGCACAACATGGGTTGTGAAGATTTAAGAGCGGTGTGCGTCATTGTGACCTACAGCCATAGATATACAGTTTTAAGGAGAACTGGGGGCTAGATTAGTTCCTACAAATCCCAAAGAAGAAAATATGAAAGTTCATGCTTTCACTGTCTGACTATACAAATTACCTGAATGTTCCACATGTATACACATTTCTCAGACCGTCCTCCTGTGTAACACAAGTCCAGTGTCTTGAAGTCCAGTATCAAGCAATTTTCTACAGGTACAGCATTGTAGTCATGAGGATGTTATGTATTTATAGTAAAAGAGCAGTAATTGAACCCTTTGTTATGTCTTTGTGCCTAAGCAAAACCGCTGTTTGCACAGTTACAATCCATGATGTTTCACTATTTGCATTGGAAGAGATGGTAGCTGCCATTTAGGTGCCTGGCACTAAAGGGCTGCACCAATGGGGTGCAACATCAACAGAAGGCTGACAAAAGTTAGGCTATGTGGAGCACTGACTGTGTGCAAAGTTTTCAATGACACTACCAGTCACAGAGCTCCCTAAGAGGACCCCTACTCTCACTCCATTTCAAGTAGCATGATCCAGTGTGAACAAACAGGTCTAATGAAACAAAGAAAACCAGCTGAAGAAAATGAAGAGAAGTTATCATTCTGGGAGGGAAAGAAAGAGAAGGAAAAAGAGGAACAGGTATTAACGCTATGAATGTTAGTTATGGAATTTAGATGCAAAGTAATTTGGACAATTGCACAACGATGTATTACTATAAGTTATGGCTGTGCTATGGGAAGTGTGGTGTGGTGTGTAGTTTATTGTATTTTCCATATTAAGCTTAGCTGTTTTCTGATGCAAACATTTTGCTTCGGCCCCACATACACCAACACAATCTAGGATCGCAACTGCCTGTGGTTTGTGAATGACTGTGCTTCCAACTGAGCTACAGCTTCCCCACATTACTGCTGGCTGATCTATTTGTTGTTAGGGCTGTTCTACTTGCAGTACACACTGGTTTTAAGGTTGTAAGACTAATGAGAAGAGGTCTTTTGCTTGACCTTTCACAGAAAGCAAGAATTAGGCTTCCGATGGTGGAGATCAGAAACATCATTCCCGCTTATCAACAGTATGTTGTTATGTTAGCTCCACTGGATATGACGGGAAAGTTGTGGCAGGACGTGTGGAACACCTCCCACTGTGGTGACCCCTAAAGGGACAAGCCAAAATCCATTGATAGTGTAAAGATTGACCAAACATTTTGACCAAGACTTGATGTGAACTACAGTAAGCTGTTCTACAAACCACTTTTACTGTTAATGTGGAACTGCTCCAACTCACCCCAAACTATTTAATAAAAATAACCTTTTTTGGAACCTCAACAATATGTAACGACATCAATTTTCCTGATTCTTTTTCATAAAAACAAAGCTTTGTTGTAATATTTTGGTGGTGTTCTACATGATATTATGCAGACCACCAACACATCTATGAGTTTTTGCAGAACCTATACCACCAGCTTGACAGTGTTATAGGACCCAATGGGCATCTAAAATAAGATGATCAATACACACATGCATATGCAGATTGGGATTTGGTCAGTCTCTTGATGGGAGAGTAAACTGGTTCCAGCCTCTAAATGATTTGGTACTGTGGCAACTCCAAAGTCTTCCTCCAGTGGACAGCATTGGGAAACTCTTAATGAGTTTCAAAAGCCAGAGACACTATATCACTTTTACACACACATATGCACGCACACACACACACACACACGCATGCCCACACACCGCAGTCTGCACAGCCAGAGAGTGAATGGGATTTATTGTTATTGTGATAACCTGGAGTCCAGCGGTGGTTGAATGTGACTGAAATAAGGCTGTTTTAATAAGGTCTGTTTTAATGTGGGACTCCTGGAGGAGTTACACCCACACTCGCATTTAATCTTGGAACAGTTGTCAGTTTTGTTCTCCTCCACTTTCAATAAGTTTTACCTTGTCAGTCTCTGGGTGTGTGTATGCAGGGAAGAGCATAGATGTATTTATGAGGATCATTTAAAATCATCTGTCTCAAGTAGCATGCAAATCAAGCCATCTCTGCAAAGCAATGAATGTTTGTGAGCATGTGTGTCCCTGTCCCAGGAGGATCAGGTCTCTGTATGTCTAAACTAAGCCGGCAGCCATGACAAACATTAGGGTTTTGAATTATGAGCTGCTTGTGAGCTGCTGAGTGTGTATCTGTTATGCGTATGTGTACATGTTTGTGTGTGTGTGTGTGTGTGTGTGTGTGTGTGTGCATGTTTCTTTATGTCGATCTAAAGGTTTAATAGATTGTAGCTAGTGCAGAGTAATATACGTGTAGCAGAAATTGTGCAGCCTGTAGGTGAGACAGGGCTTACATTGCCGTAACACTATTACAAACATTTGTGCGTGTATTAAAACATGCCTGCATGTTCCCAAAAGTAAAAAAAAGGAAACAATTAAGGCACAAAGTGTGCACTTTTTGAGACCTTTTTTGAATTAGAAAAATCAAATGAACCCATAACTGACATGACAAAACTCCACCAGGTATGGTTTCGTTGGAATTCTAGTGAACTGAAAAAAACAAGAACAAAACAACTCTGCTTCACAAAGCACTGATTGGTCTTAAATGCCAAAACCTTAAATACAAGAAACAACTGACTGGAAAGAATGAGTCATGCTATCTTATCAGGAAAGGTTGTGACACAGTTTGTACTACTCAGTTTTTGAATGCAGAGACAGGACTCAGTTTCCTATATCCTTGCACAGGATCAATGTTTTTTGCTTTTAATATGCTTTATTAACAGCAGTGGCAGCTACATTTAACATACTCAGGGTTTGGGATTCAGTGTCTTTTCCAAGAACATTTTCTGTAGCCAGGAGAAACCAGGAATCAAACTCCTGACCTAATGTCAAAACAAATGAGCCAACACAAAACTACAGTGTCCAAAATGGAAAGGGGCATCCTTAAATCGGGGATGAATAGGTTTAGTGTGGTTAAAATGTATTCATTAAATTATGATATTTATATTAGCTATGCTGGCACTAAGGACAGTAATTTTGGTCTCTAATTCGTTCAGTCAGTGGGTCCACCACTTTGGTCCACACTAAAATACCTCAGAAAGTATTAGAGTGAAACCATTAAATTTAATGCAGATGTTAATGACTTTGTTGATCCTTAATCACTCATTTAGCACAGTGGTCAGCAGATGTTTTTGTCTGAAGAACCATTTTGGCTAGAATAATAAAAACTATTTTAACTTACATGGAGCTATTACAGCCTATTGCTCTAAGCTATCCTGTGGGTCCACATTAAAGAGAGCACCAGACAGTTGGATGGCTACTTGTTAAGTACAGCTACAGTCATGGATGTTTTAAGTCATTTCCTGCACTTTGCAATCTGTGGCTACGAGCCTCAGCAGTTCAGTAGAGACTGTTCAGGACAGCAGGACAGATTATTTCAACAAAAGGATCCAAGATAGACTCAAAAAAACTTTGAAAACCAAATACTTCTCAAGTTACACAAACGTTTTTGGCAGTTGTAAAACAGCTGGCGGACAATGAGTGCAACAAGTTGAAGTGAATAATTGGTAAAAACAAGACTATTGATTTAATATTGTTCTGATGTTCACTATCTAATGTTATTAATGCAGGTAGAATATCCAGTGTCGTGTTACTGTGCAGTTTGAAGATGATGGTGACAAGTCCAAACAGAAATGTCCTAAAATACAAAAGCAAAGAGTTTTGGCATCCACATGGGACCTGTTTAAAGAAATTCTGGAGTTGAGGGTAACATTGTGCAGAACAGTAAATGCAAAGGGCCCTGGTTGTTGGAGCAAAATGTTTAGTTTTTTGTATAGTTATTGGTTATTTGATTTTATAATGTTAACTAAATACTGCATCTTGGCTTTTGGAAGCACGTTGTTTGAATTATTATCATACACATATATACACAATACATTTGTTTAGACATTATGAGTCTAAAACTACACACTAGATACGTTCTAATTAATCAAAAGTACAATAGAAATGTCAGATTGGCAACCAACCTTGGTATGAAGAAACCAAAATGCTGAATGTTTTCTGCAACCCAGAATATAATGATTTGAATGTTTTAACAGTTAAAAAAAGTACTAACTACTCATCCTCATTATTTTGTTTCATGGTAAGACCAAAAAATATGTGTGAACCATATTGTATGTTAAATAGTTCAATGATTTTTATGTATTTAACAAAACCATACATAAGTAATGGTCCACAGAAAAGGTACTTTTACTGAAGTAGAATTTTTCGACCACTGCCGCCTAGAACATTCCGACTGCAAACTCTCATGTGCACTGCAAAAGGCACGCGGGCAGGCCCAAAGATGGCAGATGATCGTCACTACACCACAGCACAGAATGATGGTCTTTGTTAGAAAAGCCATTTATTAGGTTTTGTAGTTTTTCTGTCTAGTGAGAGATAATAGTCTTCCAATGGGCAGCACGTTCTGGCTTCGCCATCAGGCTATTAAGGACTTGTCAATATCCAGCATAAAGTACAGTTGAAGCACTACGGTGAGGCGTTCGAGATGAGAGGAAGTTTTTTAATTGGCCCTGATCTACAAAATTCATTTGCACCATTTGCAGCATACCAATGGCAAATTTTGATGCATTTTGCTCATGGGTTGTTAAAAATACAGTGCCGTGCTCTGAGCTAAAGAGCTAATGTATCCGTGTTCTAGTTGATAAAAATCACTATCCTGCCTCAGGCCCATTGCTAGAAGACATACAGTAAATGCTACATAGGTTGTTTAATGTGGACACTAGCCAGTGTAAATGAATGGCCTTGCCATGAGATGTTAGATATCATCTGGCCTGACCTAAATCTGTACTGGCATGTCTTTAAACCAGCATAAAAATCATCTAATTGGACTGATGTGGTCAATACATGTGGCGCTGGTTACATGATAATATGTACATCCTGGAGATGTGAAGAGACATTTTGCCTGATGCAGGACTACAGCTGCAGTAGCTTAAATTAAATCATGTAAAGAGATGATCTCAGAGGAACAAAACAGTTGGTAGTAAATACACAACTTTCGTAATCATCTTCGCAGTTCAATACATTATTTAAGTTTTGCCCAAATACTGTAGCGGCAAAACTAATGGCATTTCCATAAGTGAGAACTGTACTGTACTGTATGCCAATTAGTAAATGTGCTAAAATGTCAAACTTCGATGGTAACTAGGGTAAACAAATATTCCTCATCAATTTTTGCATTGCTATTTTGGTGAACTGGTACCAAAAACAAACAGGCTTTATAACTGGATTGCTTGTCAAATTGCTGGGTTGCCTTTCCCAAACCTCTTAGGCACAACATTTTTGTGCATATGTACAATATTCACACCCGCTTTCCACAATAAGTGGTCAGCTATGTGTGAGTAAGAAAAGAGTCAGGGATTGAAAAAGTTTCTTTTGACCAACTGCTTGTAGGACTTTGTGCAAGTGACTCCGTGAAGACTTTATAAATCTGTGTGTCATTATACATGTTCTTTAACTGAGCTACATTATGGCAGCTGCAGCTGGTAGAGCACTGTGGTCCACAAACCACAGGGTCAGTAGTTTGACTCTCTGTCCCTTCTGGCTACATGTAAAAGTGTCCTTGGGCAATACACAGAATGATACACAGAACCCCAGGTTGCTTCTGGTGGGTCAGGTGAGCACCTTGCATGGCAGTCACTCTCAGTGGTGTGTGTTAGTGTGTTGTTCAGAGCCTGTAAACTGGGTATGAATGAAAAAATGATGCATTAATTTACTATAGGCCAAAGCACTGTTCAGCCTTATAGCGTGATTTGCTTAGTTATCTGTCTTGTTATCTGCAGATAACATGTGGCTGTAGTGCAGTTGTTAAGGCTGTAGTCTATGGACCACAGGGCTAGTGGTTCGATCCTCGTTCCCTGCTACGTGTCGAAGATGCCTTGGGCAAGACACTGAACCTCAAGTTCAGGCAGCCATCACAATCGGTGTGGCAACTAACTGAGACAAAGGTGTCATGAAGTCAGTTTGTCAGGCAAGAATCTACAAAAAATGGTCAAAATGAACAAAGGGGAGAAATCCAGGTGGTCAGGTGAGTCAGTGTGGAGCAGGGGGTGTTTAGGTGACTGGAAGTGGTAGGAGTGGCCAGGGTCTGAAATACTGGAGCAAAGACAAAAACAGAAAACAGTTACTTGATTGTGTGAATGTGATGTAATGGATGAGTTTTAGAAATCAACTATCAGTCCAGGAAAACTTCAAGAAACTTAAATGATTCTCATTGTCTTGGACAATTTGACTTTTTGCACACTGGGAGATTAATACTTTGGTTTCCTAATGATTCCTAACAAACTCTGCTGAACATTGTGTTTGTGTCTACCGCTTTTTTTGAAAATGTTAGCATGCCGATACACTTTTAACTGTCTATTGGGTTGGGTCCACCCATCTCCTCTCTCTCTTGACTTCCATGCAGTGATTTAAAGCAGCATGATAGAATCGTGATCTCAGTATCTTACAGCCTTGTTAATGTGATAACTTGATATATTACCGTCTGGTATATTACACTGACCTCAACTAAAGTTATAAACGAGTCATTATCATGCTTCTTGACTCCCGTTAAAGTAATTAAAATCTTATGTGAGTCAGGTGATGTGTCATGTAGTTGTAAGATTGGAGTTGTAGCTGGCAGAGTCCCTGAGCATAAAATGTAAGTTGTGGGCAGTATATCAAGATATATCCTGGAATAGATTAAAGAAATAATTTTTTAATGATTGGCATGCGTTTTATTGCCTACTCAAATCAAGGTTACTCAGCCAGGGATGGACTGGGGCCTGGTAATGAATGTGATATCAGGAAAGTTCACATTTTATGTTTTTACAGTATGTTCTCTGATTATTAGCCAAGGTATTACTTTAATATCACTGAGTGTGCACATCCTTGTTTGAGCTCATCCTACTCTGCTGGAACATTAGAGAATAATCTCTTGAGTTGACAACACACTTAACTTCATGATTTACCATCTTATTGACCTGCTGTCTGTGTTTGCCTTTGTAAATGGCCAAAAGCACTATAGTAAGCAAAGGAATGACACTGCAAACCAGGCTCCTTTAATTGTTTGGGCTCATTTTTGAGGCAGACAAGTGAGGAGTGGTGGATGAAGTACTCAAAAGCTGTAGTTAAGTAAAAGCACAGATAAACATACAATAATGTACTCTTGTAAAAGTAGTACCCACTAAAATTTCTACTGAAATAAAAGTAAGTAAGTACATGACTTATATTATAAGTATTAAAAGTAAAAGTACTTGACTATTTTTTTCTCTGTCCTTTTCTGTGGACCGGTGCTGCTTCATGTTTGGGGAGGCATTAACTAATTGACGGTAATAGACATAAATGATGGGTTAAAGATCTGATGTTTTACTCAGTTTTATTACGAAACGAAAACAAATCGAGTGAGAAGCGATAGTTCAGGAGCGCAAAGTTCAGGAAGCCAAAGAGTAAAATGACTGCACACCAGCTCACTTTGTGCACTGCTAATATGTCACATAAGTCTTTGAAATGAGACCAAGGAGAGAGGAACTGTCACTATGCCTGTCTCTCGAGTGATTGGTTTCGTAAAAAATGTAAATTGTAAAGTGACATGATTGCAACGTGTAATGCAGTGCATGGTGTCCATCAGTGTTTGGAGTTCTGCACAAAGTATTTAATTTAGTGTCATCAAAGCATCAAATCTTTGTCCATATGCTCATATAGTGTTATTTAGCAACTTCACAACAGGCTGTGACTTTAGTCTAACTTCTGTGTTACTGAGATGCTTGTCGAGCTGTTGGGCTGCAGAGAACTTCTTAAGTACTATTGGAGTGACTGTGGAGTTCCTGGTCTTTTGTGAATAATTACTCAGTTTGGCCTGATGAGCAACTTTAGGAAGCGTCCTGGTCGTTCTAGACTTCTTCCATTTCACCATTACTGAGGCCACTATGCTCCTGGGAGCACTCAAGGCTTTAATGTGATTAATGGTTTTATGCACTTATTCTGAAATTGGCCTAAGCACAAAATATTATCAACAAGGTCTACAGAGAGTTTCTTGGACTTGATGGCTTCATTTTATTATTTTAGTAGTGGGGCATTATACCGTACCACAATTTGAGCTCTGTACTTTTATTTAAATAAGGTCCAATTTATTTAGTTAATCACAGATGGACTCCAGTGAAATTCTACACAGCAAAGGGTCTAAATGCTTTTGTAAATGTTAGATTTCAGATTTTCGGTTTCACGTTGTCATTTTGGCTTATAGTTTATAAATTAAGACGGGAAAATGCACTTAATTGTAATTGTTTAGCAATTGTAGTTTGCAAAAAAGTTCAACCTGAATACTTTTAAAAGCTAAATCCATGCATATAATACACGTGGAAAAACTAAAGAAAAAATATATAAATGAATATGAAAGAATAGATACATTTGTATGTTCCAAGTTCTTTAATTTTTTTATTATTTATTTGTTCTGTACCAAGAAGGTTCCTCTGTTGATACTAACCAGAAAAAGGGCCACTCACACGATAAAAAAGTTTATCAAATGAAATTTAATATGTTTACAATAACGCCCTAAAAAACGAATTTTACTATGAAAAAACTAAATTGTGTATTTGGATGCAACAGACCTGAGCTGTTTTTTGATGCAGAATCTATTTTCTCTGTCTGTTTTTGTAACTTCTCACATTTAAGGTGTGAGTTTGATGCCTCAAATATCATTTCAATTTAAAACTAATCTTTAATCACAGTCTTGCAGCATTTTTTTTTTCAGTCTCACTCTGCTTTAATAACAACCCACCTCTCTATATCAGTTTTTTTCTTTTTCCATGCTGATATGTTGAGGGCTCTGATGGATGGGGGGTATGTATGAAAGACGGTCTCTATTTATTGAAGGCGGAGGACACAGACTGTGTGTTGTTAGGACAAGACTCAGACCATGACCCTGTGACCCACACACACGCATGCACACGCACAATTTTAGGTCATTTTCTAATGAGTGTGTCCCGGTCACAGCAAACCCTTTTACCTGACCAGTCACACACTGTTGTCGACACATTATCAGTCATCATGTCTCTGCTCCCTGAAATGAGCCTGATTGACTTTGATAAGTAAGCTGTAATGACTGCAGGCTGTAGTGTTAACGTCTAGACTCAGACACAACTTATTTCTCTTTAGTGAGGCGACCACAGAAAACCAAATTGTCAGTTTTGATTCACTAATGGAGTGTAGTTAAAAAAGCACCACAGCTGACAGAGATATAATGGAGCTAATAAAACAGAGTTCCTGTGCCTTTACTAAACATGTAAGAACCATGTAACATGTCTCAAATTACAAATATGAGTGAAAGGGCATCCTTAAAATTTAACATCAGCTCAAAGAATGCATTTAAAAATATTCCATGTTGTGTAAAATTCTATCATTGTTTTGTACGTTTCTTACAGTAAGTAGTAGTTTGAACTCATAAATAGATGTTATGTACATGTGGGGGTAGGGCCTAAACTCAACACTCAACCTTCATCATAGTCCTTAATATTGTGGAAATGATCAACCATGACCTTACACGTATTATCTTTGAACTAAAAACAAAAAAATATCTGAAGAGCTTTAACTCTTGAAGTTCTTCAACTTTAACGCCTGAGTCATCCTTTGTCCCTACCTTCTGATCTGATCACTGAACCATCTGTTAAAACAGGGCCACCATTTATGGAGGCAGGCATCTTTAAAAACATCAAAATGATGCATCAAAATGATGCATGCAGTTTGTTCAACACAGTCTCATCCTACAGGTACCAGGACTATTTGATGCCCTGGGAACCATTGGAATCGGGTATTGGGCTACAGGTACACTTTGGCGTCAGTATTGGACACTGCTGGAGTCTCACCGTTCGGTGATATGGAAACAACTTTATTCTATTCTATGTCATGACATAGAATTTTCAGTTTATTTCAGTGGAGGGTGGAGGGTTTCCACTGAACTACACTGAAAGCTCTGAGCGTCAATCACTGAGGCGAATGGGTACCCTACCCATCAACATGTTCACAGTACTTATGTTAAACTATTTGTTCTTGTTCCGTGATTTAGCTTGAACATATAAAACTTTTTTACACCCTGCATTATATAGACTGACTGACTTGCTTATGAGTCACTGCCGTACTAGCGAGCTACTTACCAGCTACTGTAGGAAGGTTATCAATCATAATATAGCAACAGCTGAAGAGTTTTAACCTTGCAGTCCTTTCAGAAACACTTATTGCGAGCGTGTAAAAGTTATTGCAGAACATTTGGCAGAGAACAAACTGGAAGCAGAGACACAACCAAGAAGTTGGCCCCATCACTGCAAAGCTTTCAGTCATGATCAACACTGCTCACTGGCTAGACAAGACCTCATTGTACCTGTGTGCAATGTACTCAGCTTGATGGACTCTCCTAAAGTTGCTGAGCTACTTTAATAACCTCTTTACCTATTACTCATTTGGTGCAGAGATTTCTCAGAGTTGCTTCCCATCTTTAGGTAATAGCCTATAGCACAAGCACATTTTCCTAATATTTAATAAAATTCTGATAAATCTAATTGTTGACAGTCAAAGACAGACAAAATAAAAACTGCCAAACATGTTCTGCATTATCAGGTATCACAGATAAAGCAAATATAGAGTTTGGAGATCCATTTTTCAAGCTATGGCTATTGTGTCTAATATCTGTAGAGCTTAGGCAGAGAGATGTCACAACATGTACAACAAGCTGTCAGAGGAGAGTCAGACAAGCTGCAGGTCACTCTATAAACCCTCCTTTATAAGGAAGCAGGGCACAACCTTGCTCCCCCAGGACCTCCTCATGAATGAACCACTCAGCTTTCCCCTCTAATTTAGTTTGGTTTGTGTGTGTGTGTGTGTGTGTTTGTGTGTTTGTGTGTGTGTGTGTGTGTGTGTGTGGACATATTTATAGGATATAAGTTATTGTAAGTTTCTGGATACAGTTGTTACAGGAGACAAGGAAAGACACACAAAGCTGATCCACAGCACAAACTGTCTGAACATAAAAAAAATAAAATCTGTGGAGGAAAGCGACTTATTTTGACTTCTATGAGGCACTTTGTGTTAGTTTAACCCAAAAACAAGTTAGCATCACTCTGTTAATGATTTCTCTGTTACTTATTCTTTTGCTCAGCTGCATCTTCCCATCTGCAGCGCTGTTAGAAAAACCAGATTGCCTAGCAACCACAAAAACAACTTTTAATAGTCCCATAATTGCTTTTATTTTACAATGTCATGTTTTCTTTTTTGATCAATGTATATTAAACACAGACAAATGTATTAATGGAACAGCCATAAATATTTTTTGGAACGCAAAAATCAACATTTCTAAATGAGCTATTTCCAATTAATTCAAAACATAGCATTTTCAATTGTGACAATTGTGGTGTTTCTATTACTTGTACGTGTTAAATAGGAGTCTGGGTATGTTACCTTTTATAGTTTTTTTGCTCTTTATAAATATCTTTTCTGATTATCAGTGTGTTTTAGAATGACAAAAAAGAGAAAAGAAGTAATTGGATTAGGAAAATATCATTTCTTATTTCAAAAGGCACTGGTTACACTGTTATGCATTTGCTTAACTTTGAAAGCATACATGTGAGTCTGGAATGAGAACCACTTAAGTCAAACACAAACCTGGTGCAGCAATGATTAGATGAAAAACTAGGAGAGAGACGAGATGTGAAGACTCTGCAAGATCACTACAAGCACCTGCCCAGTGTCTGTCCCATTGTATGTCCCATAACAATGGATGGTATATGGTGATTTTTGAGGGCCAGAGGCCCAACTAATAGCCACTATAAGATAAGAGATGGAGGAAACATTGGAGGCTACTTTGGAGTCTAATGTGTTTGAGAGCATAGCATTTTCCATTTTATCTAACTAATGGCACTTGCCATTAATTTGTTACCAAGTGTGAAAACCAAGTGTTCAAATTGTTCGGTTCAGTCTTACTCTAAGAACAAGGACCATTTTATTCATACAAGACTCCATTTTCACCTTGTGGAAGATGAGTGAGAACCAGACTTGTACACACATCTCACATCTCCAGGCTGACGTCACGTCAATTCATTTGTTTCATTGAGTAAAGACACAGCACACACACACACACACACACACACACACACAGACACAGCCAATCTTGAAATTAGATAAATAAATCAACCCTAACTGTCACTTTCTACTAGCAGGGGACCTTCCATTCATCATAAGTTGGGGACAAGAGGTGTGTTGAGGAGCCAAAATAATACAATACATCCATAATACGATAACATAATAAAGGAAAGTGTAAATATAGACACAACAGGTGGCTGTCTGGGATCTTGAGGATAAATGTGTAATGAAATTTAATGTAATTTCATATTAGGTCATTTTATTCACTCAAAGCAAAAACACTGTGAATCAGGGGTAGATTTAACGTTTTGCAAACATTTCACAGCAGATTAATCAGTTGTCATTAATCATTTTGATGCACAATCTGAAAAACCAAGAATGTACAATATCAATTTTTCAGCTGTAGTCTGAGAGGTCAAACTAATCCTTGGGGAATCCATGCAAATTAACAACAAAACTGGACGGTACAGTAGTGTTATGTGTACATTGAAGTAAAGGCTTCTTGACAGGGGTTGTTTAGTAAGTTAACTGGGCAACAGATGCTTCTTCAAACACAAATCATGTTTCACACATTTCCAAACACATTTCAATCCACCATTGCAGATTTTGGTATGCATCAACGTTTTTCACACACTGTCAAACAGCACCTTGATTTTGTTAGCACTTGCAATAGATCTGGATGCAACAGCCTCTGTTAAAGTGATTTGTCTTGTCTGTTATCGCTGCTTTCAGTCATGCTCCAGGTGTGTTTTGTGGTAAAAATGTAAAAGAAATCATGTGATTGTTTTGGTTTATTGGGTTCATTGTACATGGCGCAAAACTGTTTATCCTTACTTTCATGCAGAACATCAGGGAATTGCCTTTGGCGGTAACTTTTGCCGACACACAACCTGTCCTGGAAGTTCTGAGAGCCCCCTGCATATTATAAGCAGCTCCCTTTTGCCTTCTCATTATGTTAATGTCCTAGATGTTCAATGTTTCTTCTAAAGCTTTTGTTTCCTTAAAAAGATAATGAAAACCGGCATGTAGGCACATGTCACAAAGTGGCCAGGTTTGTGGTTTTAAGCTCTTCGTTTTATATACTTGTAAGTCAAACACTATGAGAGCACATCAGCAGAAACCAAAAGTGCTCAATAGTTGCAGTTGATCATGTCTTTGCACTCTTATTTGCAAATTTGTTTTCCTACACCTTTACAATGCTTCAACTTTACACTGAGTAATTAACACTGCCTTGTCAATAGGGGTTGACAATAACATTTTTGCTCAATAGCTATTTTAACCAGGTGATTTTCAAAGTTACTAGTCACTCATTATGTTTGCTGGCCAAAATATTAAGGTATGTTAAAATTGGATAAAGATTATTGGGATGGAAAAAAGACCTGCTTCACCTGCTCACTGCCACACATCCTACAATTGGAGTGACCTACACCTTGTAGTGTTCCTCTCCTGCAACATGCAGCAGGCCTAAGATTGTGTTGTATCTTTAATGTAAGCTCCGTGCACAAAAGGAAATGATCCAGTTATAGTCCCGAGAAATGTCCACTCCGACTACCAAGCTGAGTTTAAGGTACAGACAAAGTTCAATCATCTGATTAATCACACACACAAAAGGCACAAAAACAAAGTTACAGTATGTCCACATATTATTTGACAAGTAAATAACTTTATTTCTGGGTTTCGTAACACCTGTTGGTGCCACCACATATCTCCTCTGGTTCACATTTTCACCAATTTACAGTGTCGTGTGTTATCAGTCACTAGTCTGTTAGTGCAAGGCAAAAGGATTTACAATGAACAAACTAGCAAAGATTGTGCAGGTAGAGCTCATAGTTTCATAGGACTTGTAGTGCCATGGTGTCACTGAGACTATAAATTAGACTATATTTTTAAAAACCTACCAGAGTGGCTAGTGGAAGAGAATGTGTAACATTCCACTGCTGAAATCCACCTGCATTTGGCAGGTGTTAATGTCATGGCCTGATTCTTGGATTAGGTGAGAAACATGTTACATTTTTCTTGTAAGACAGACATACTAATAAATTCAAGGAGACTCAAAAATGTACCTACTGTGAAGATGCTGTTAAGTAGAGTAGAGTAACGAGAACTAACAAGAACAGGACTCGAAGAGGGACAGTAACAAAGTTATGGGAAATGCTGCCATTCATCTGATGATAAGAAATATACTTAGGATTTCCTCTAATACTATGGAAGTACTGACTAATGATTTAGTGATACTATGAGTGGGTATTTATTCCTTTTACTTTTCTTTCATTTGTAATGATGCGAATCGGTGAAGGAACTTGTCAGGACATTACAAGTTAACACAATATAAAGAGGTGACTTTGATCAAGAATTCTGCCATTGTTTTATTTGAGTTTTTAATTATTACATTATGACCTGAGTAATTATGATGTTCTGGGCAAGTGTAACTGCACACAATTGGCAGAAAAGTTGGTCGACCAGAAACACACAAAGTCTCTGAAAGGTTTTACAGCTTTGAGAAGTGCTGCTGTTTATAACTTCACACACACACACACACACACACACACACTGGGAATGTGATTACCAAGAGAGCTATGTGCTGACTTTATGTGTTTCCAGTCAAAATTATCCAGCAATGAAGATTGACACATTGAGATTAAAACCGACACGAAATTATACTTAACCAGCAGTGGAGCACAGAGGTTACACACAGAGACACACACTCTGCTCCACAGAAACTACGCTGAAACTGTAAAACCAGATTGTTAGAGTGATTACATTAAAGAAAACTCTGTGTGTATACGTGACCATGTCTGTTATTTTAGCATCTCTCTCAAACCAAAATGATGATTTAAGTGCATCTAAGTAGATTTCCAACAAGAGTTGTTTTTTGCATTTGAGACTAAGGATAGCCACCACCATCAACACACACACACACACACACACACACACACACACACACACACACACACACACACACACACACACACTGACCACAGGAACCAAAATGTCAAAGCAGCATCAGTCAAATTAACGCTGAGCTACTGAAAACCAATCCATGTTTTCACACTGGCCTTTTTTTTTCACTAGTATACACACACACACACACACACACACACACACACCCACACTGCATGGTAAACTCCTGTGTGATTCACACAGCTTTGGTTTGAGCTTGGGAAGAACTTACACTTTATCCTTTTCCATTATTCCTGTTGTTTTAAACTGCAGCTTTGTGACGGTCGGTTTGGTTGTTTTTGGTCATGTAGACGTCAGCAGTAGAGCCCATGGTGGGATAGGTTCCTGCAAAGTTTCCCAGTATGCCTCTTATGTTACTGAGTTGTTAATTCAGTCTGTTTTACTGTCTGTTGACAGCTGGGATTATCAAATAATTTAATGTAGTCACTCTCAAGCTTTGTTTCACTGTGTTGATTCACATTGATTGAACATTTTTAATATATTTCAGAAGATACATTCTTGTTCTCTAACCCCTTTGCTTTGTCTTCAGCTACCTCCCTTTTAAATTTTGTCCGGAATAAGTTACGTTTTCCAAATGAATTTATTTCACCTTTGAGAAAAGCCAGACTAAAAGTTACAAAGTTGCACCTTGTCCATGCTGGTTGTGTTGTGTTGAGTCACTAACACTGTCTGCGCTGGATGTCCAGCTTTAATATTAGTGGAATTTAATGTAGTGTACTGATGCATGCATTACATCTTTCTTGAGACTTTTTTTTTTAATTGGATGGGTAAAACTGGATTTGGGATGTTTGTAATCCATCCACCCATTATCTGTAATTGCTTATCCCGTTCAAGGTCGCAAGGGGCTGGAGCTTGTCCAATCAGTCACTGGGCAAGAGGGGCCTGGACAGTTTTCCAGGGCTGTCAGACAACCATTCCCACTCACATTTACACATATTTTTAGAGTCTTTTTTTTTGTGTGTTGCCTGCTTTAATTTGCAAGTTTGGGAACCTTGTAGTTGTGAGGCAGCAGCACTAACCACTCTGTGGTGTCTAATGC
Source organism: Channa argus (assembly GCF_033026475.1). Taxonomy (NCBI): domain Eukaryota; kingdom Metazoa; phylum Chordata; class Actinopteri; order Anabantiformes; family Channidae; genus Channa; species Channa argus. The sequence continues at coordinate 101,091 of NC_090201.1, forward strand.
TTTTTTATTTATCTTGAATTCTACAGTTACTACTACTGTCATGTTAGTTTTAATACAAGTATAGACTGACATTAAACCAACTGAATACATTGCATGAACCTCACTGAGCAACAGACACCATCAAACAAATTGCCTTCATCAACAGAGTTTGCTTTTCGCCAGTAAGAGAAAGACAAGCCGTGAAACCTCATCGTGTGTGCTTTTACTGTGAAATGCATAATGACTTTCATCCTGAATTTTAAAATAATAGCAAACGTAGGGCCTAATTTATAGTCCCTCGAATATGCGATATTGAACATTTAAAAAAAAATACCACTTATACTTGTACAGGTATTGTACTATGGGATTCATTGACCTGTCAAAGGACAGTTTGACCAGAATCGCATCTCGGGTTTGGTGATAACCCACTCTACCTCCTGACCTAACCCTAACCCATAGTTATCCTACTTACACTAATAAAAAAAATGAGTAAATAGTAAGATTATTTTACTTCAGTTACACTAAACTTATAAGAGTTTATAAAGTGTATTCAAAACCCTTTACTAAACAAACATTAAAGATTTGGCAGCTTCTTCTAAGTTCTGTTTGAGCTATTTGGGGTGATGTCTCAAAATGTGACCACTGCTACAACCTCTTGCTAAACAACTGATAGAAATGTGGATTGAAATGTCACAAGGATGATCATATCATATGTGATGTGTTGCTGACATCAAATTGAATATGAGCTAATATTGTCGTTGAAATGATCAAATTTATCAGTTTCAATTTTTAAATCATTGCTTTCTGTTTTTATTTAGGTTTTCAGATTTTCCCAACTTTTTTGGAATTGGTGTTGTTAAAGTGATATAAAAAGAATAAATAAAAAGAATAAATAAATGTACACTTATATGTAGAAAATACACAAATAAATGTGAAAAAATAAATACATTACATTTAAATCTATTTGGAATACATTTATGTACATTTATTTATGTATCTACTCGTTTACTTCTTTGTTGCTGTAACACCATGCAACAGAGATGTTAGGATGAATTTGCCTTTAATTGAAAGCCAAATAATGTTCAACTAACCGACAACCTGCAATGAGCTATATACTGACCATTAGTGTAGTCACTCATCGCAGGTTTTACTGCTGACATGAACTTCACTTTACTGTCTCACAGCTGCACCTATGTTCGTGGAAAGCTGTGTGAGTGTGTGTGTGAATACGGGGGGTTGGGCTGTGGTCTCCCTTGTACACAGGGGCCAAATCTTTTGGGTTTGGCTCTAATATTGTTAAAAAAAAAAGGATTAAAAGCAGAGTGGCTGCGTAATGTGCGCGCATGTGGTTGGCTCCATAGCAGTACAGCGTAAACAGCAGTTATGCTAATATCATCCATACGAGCATCCTACTGAGCTACATATGATGTTGTTTTCTCAGCTGCTGTCGTGGTTCAGAATGCTACCCACAGCGTTGCCACTTAATGTGGGCCTGTTGCTGCACAACAAAGCAGCCTGTATGCAAAGCCTTTTTTTCTGCAGTTGGTCTTTGCAGTTGCAGTTTTTAACTCTTCTTTGTCTAAAAATCTTAAACATAAACTAAAAGTTTCTTTATTAACTCTATTTATTCATGTAACTGTATTTACACTGGTAAATGCTCTGCACCTAAATCACGCTGGTCTACCTTTTTTCTATTTGTACCCAAGTCATACTGCAATATTTCTTCTCATTCACCCATTCTTAAACTCATCAGTGGTGAAGCTGCCATGCAAAGACCCGGCCTGAACCATCAGAGGCAACTCTTGCCCAAGGACAGTTCAACATATAGACAGGACGAGGCAGGGGTAGAAAAGCTCAACTCGCAATTGATGAACAATTGCTCTACCTGCAGCTATTTCTATGCTCCAGTGTTACTTTATTCCAAAATGCTTTGCCTGAGAATTTTAATCACCATAGTATCACTATAGTTGGATCCGTGATCTCACACATGTGCAGTTGACTGGCTTAGTTTAGACTGTTGTCTAACTGAACTGTTTTTTTTTTTTATCATTTTTGGACCAAAAGTGTGGTTTACACCACAGATAAATAAAGTAATCCAGGTTGCAGACTGACAACAACCAACGTGGGTAGAGACAATCCATTGTTAAATTTAGTATCTGTATGGGGATTGTTGAAAAATACTACTAATTTATCAATAAGTAATTATTTTAGAAAATGACATAGGTTTTCTTTTAAACATTACAGGGTAAAAATGATTCATGTGTCTTCGAGAGTGGATTCCTCAAAGTGCCTCCTTGGAATTTAAACAGTGCTTTTTGGAATCAGATGCACAAATGATACTCTAAACATGGTCTAACACAGATGCTCATAGAAGCCTAAGTTTAATCAGTGCCGTTCCAAAAGTCTTTTGCTCATCTTTAAAATCCTATCTGATGTGAGTCAACTGATGGATTTTTTCCTGTTATTGTAGTTGTAGCTGCTCCGCTAATCGGTTTTCTTCCCGTCCTTCCAACATAAACTAAATGTGTAAAACAAATCATTACATATTCCACACGAGTATTCATTGGAACGACTGATCAGACACCAGGTGCTTGGGAGAAACACAGACAATCCTTTGTGAATCAGATAAAATTTTTTATCACTATTATTCTAGTTACTTACCAAATTTATGGACTGAAAATATCCAGAATAACACTCTCATACACACATAAGCCAGATCTTCCCATCATACGTGTTCAAGACTCCCACAAAACCACCAGTGACCCTGTAACGTTAGTCAGTAGGGTGGAGGAAATTCCACGTCAGAGAGTTCCTTGAAGATTCTGCCTTGTCTTCAGCTTGCCTCTGTAATTGAATTAGGAAGTTGTGGGAATCTAAAGAGCTGCAGAGAGGGTTGTAAGTAAACAGACATGGCCTTTTAATCCCCATCTCTGTTTGAAGTGCACCATCCCCCCCACTCCATCCAGCCTTTTATGAGGTGTACCTCACTTGGTGTTGTGTTGTGGAGGATTGAGTTTCACAAGAGGGGTTAGATAGTTTATTTTAGAACGAAACAATGAAGGTGGAGGCTGATGAGAGGAGCAGAAAAATAGTTAAGAGAGATGGAATTAGGAGGAAAAAACAGACGAGGGAGAGGTGGAAAAGGAGAGGCAGAGAAGTCAGACAGGGTTTAAAACTAAGTGGGTTGTAACAGTTTGTTTAGGTGGTCAAAGGCTCTCCTGGGTCAGGGACAGAGCTAATGCTGGGAATCTGGGAGGTAATGCTAGAAAAACACACAACTGTGAAAAACAGAGCTTGTTGGCATCAAAGTAGCAGTATTGGTATCAAAAAGACAACAAATAACCTACACCAGATGTCTCCAATCAAAATAAGCTTTTCTTTTATTACCAGTAATCAATAATCAATATTCAAAACTTACAGTTTGTAGGAACATATTGAACTGTCTTCATGAATTACATCAGTGTGATGTAGCCTCACACACACATTACACATTAACTCCCTTCAAATAGTCAAAGGTGTATCATTTTATAGTTCAAACATATCATGGTTCATTCCTTCAATTGTATTCCTCAGGTTTTGTCTAAACAGTAAAATGTTAGTATAATTTTTTAACTCCTTATTAACATAAACCAAGAGCAGCAGCATCCTCAGTGGCCAATGGACAAGATAGGCAACTTTCAACTCATCATCATTATAGTGTCCATCAGAAATGTCATTAAACCTGCGGACAAATTAGAGACTTCCTCTAACTCCAGAGTTTTCTTCACTATCAAAGTATATCATTGGTAGGTATAAGTACATCAATCTGTGAAAAAGGTACAGCTTTCCATTCAATTCAATACAGCTTTATGTATATAGTGCCAATTCACAACATGAAGTCACAACATGATATATATCTGGGTATCATCAGCATAGCAATAGAAATCTATGGGGTGTTTTCTAATAATGTTGCCTAAAGGAGACACACTGTATATAAAGTAAAAAGTATTGGTCCTAACACAGAGCCTGGTGGAACTCCATAGCTAACCTTTGTGTGCATGGAGGATTCATCATTAGCATGAACAAATTGAAATCTATCTACATTTATAATTCAATTTAATTACAGCTGCCTTGTCGGCCTGTGGTACATATCCTGTATCTAAAGATAGATTGATGATATCTAATACGAAGATATCTATTAAGGGTAAAGCTTCCTTGATAAGTTTAGGTGGAATAGTGTCTAGCAGAAAGGTTGTTAGTTTAGATGAGCTAATAGTTGAAGTTAAGTTAGCGAAATCAAGACGGATTGGGGCCTCAATGATGATTCTAGTACTGTTGTACATGAAGATCTATCTGTGATATTTGTAGGGAGGATCTGGTGAATTCTTTCTCTAATAGCTGCAATTTTATTCATTAAAAAAGTAATGAAGTCATTGCTGCTCACAGTTAAGGGGATAATAGGCTCAACATTAACACATACATTTCCAAAATGTCAACCAATACAGGCTCATGTCTAACTCACCTAATCAATGAAAACATTGATCTGTTTCCTTTCAAAGTTTGGTTTATATCTGTTCACTTACATGAAGAGATTTTACATTATAGGTAACGTTAACTAAAAGAGTCAATAACATCAGTGCATGACATAAACTCGACACCAATAACACAGATCTTTCAAACGGAGCAGGTTTTCTGGGTTCCCTTGTGTTGTTTGAGTAAGCCACTGGTAGCTGATGCAGTGTGTTAGTAATGCAACACCAAAGGTGTGTGTTTCTACATAAAACATGTTTAGGGTCAGGCCACCTGTGTAGAGGTACCAACAAATATGTTCATTTTGAAAATACTTCATTTCACACTTGTTTTTGTCTTTACTCTGACATACCAAAGACATTCAGATATACACGAGAAAATAAATTAATAAAGTGATAAAAAAGTGTGGTTTGAATGGGCTGAGATGGTACCAACTAATATGTTGTCATCTGTTTTATTTAAAATTATAAACGTGAATCACTAGCGGTTTGATATTCAGTAAATTGATTGTTACTCCTGTAAAATATCGCTATGTAGGTTGTTTAGCAATAAAATAAAAAGGACGATACCTATGCAGCTTTAACACTACGCTGTATAAAGTTAAGGAAGAAGTGACTAAACTGACCCATTTTTAACCTACCCAACTTTTACCTTAACCTAACCATGTTTATTTAAAACCTATTTAAAACCTAACCTTAGCACTAACCTTGTGCCTAAACACAACCAAACTGCTGTATTTGCACTGTTGTAGTGCAGCATTTTGATTTTGTGGGTTGTACTAGAGGCCAGAGGCAAATGAGTTGAGTAAACTGCATATAAGTCGCTTCTAAATACAAGCCGGGTTTTTGTAGTAAACCTTTTAACAAGCGCACATCCAAGCTAGCTAAACTGAGCTTCACCCAGAACAGAACAAAAGGCCCTGAGGATCACCAGTTATATCTGCAGCTGCTAACCAATTTACCATAACTCACTCAGTCTAAACTCAGGATAGAAAATGGAACTGCAAAAAAACAATGTGTTGCAGACATGTTTGAAAACTGTTTTTAACTTTTATGTTTGCTTAGTTGTGATCCTCAGTTTTACATCTTTGACCTCATATAAAAAAATCCTCATTTAAAAACAAAAAGATCCCCTGACATGAGGTCTATAAGTAGTAACCAAAGACTACATTGCTTTGTTCTTCCATGCCAGGAAAATTAAAGAAATCCATATTGCCATCCATCCATTATCTTTACCACTTATCCTGTTTAGGGTCAAGAGGGCTGGAGCCTGTCACAGCTGTCATTCTGTAAGAGGCAGGGTACATCATGGATAGGTCACCAGTCTATGTCAGGACCATGTAAATATGTTGTAAATTGGTTGAAATGTAAATTGGACTTATTCGATTTGTGGGCACAGTACATATTGAAAAGCCCGACTGTGCTAATATTAACAATTACATTACAAATGTTTTGCTCCTCACAGCAACTAAAAGCGGTTTTTATTTCATTAAAATAATTTATCTCTAGATTATAGGTTGTCAAAAATATGTGGCATCTGTTTCAGGGATACAGGTCTCTCTCTCTCTCTCTTGCTCGCTCTTTTCTCTGCTATTCTCTCCTTTGTGTGAGGTCCTGAAGCCCACCAAGCCACATGGAGAATTTATGACAGAGGACTTGAACTGCATACCTTAGATTTCTCTTCAAACAGATCCATCTCTACATGAGTACAGGCGTTGTATAAATCAACCTGATGATGGGATAGAAATAGTATTCCCCCCCTTTTTTTCTAAGAGCTGCTGAGCAACTCAAAAAACCTGAATTAAGGATTTTCATTGCCAGGACACACACATGCTGCATTTTGCCCAGTAACCACATTTGATGTGTTGCCATCAAGTTGTAGCTCCAGTGCATGAGGCTAGATGGCGTAATGCATTCAAAAGATAATCTGAACACAACAGGGCTTTGTGCCAAGGCAGCAATTACAGAAGTGAAGCTTCTCAGGTAGCAACATAAGCTGTTTTCATTCCCACTGCACAGAGGACAGTATCAATTTGTTAAAAACCGTGCAATTTAAAAGAAATCTATATTCCACAAATCATTAGGTGATTGCCATTTCGACAGTGGGAAAAGATTATGCAAGAGAGAGAGGGCAAAGAGTGCAGGCTAAGTCAGGTCACTGTTTAGGCTCAGGAAGGTTTTAGGACCACTCAGCAACAGGGCATGAAGAGTCAGCCGCTGCACATTCAGCCTGTGTGGTTGCTGGGTCAGCCTTGCCGTCTTGCTTGGCTGCCATCCTGTACAGAGTAGCTCCAGCCAAGCCAAACAGCCATGTACTCCACCGTCTCTCTCTCTCTCTCTCTCTCTCTCTCTCTCTCTCTCTCTCTCTCTCTCTCTCACACACACACACACACACACACACACACACACACACACACACACACACACACACACACACACACACATTCATTGCTCACAGTCTTAATTTAGAATTTATTTTGTTTTCTCCTCAATCTGTGGGTTGTTGGATTGAAGCTGTTTGACACAGCCTAGCTCAGCTGTTTCCTTCACCTTGTTCCACCTCATGTTCCCAAATTCTTCTCCACCAGTCCAATACTGTTCTTTTGATGCCGAAATACTGGAACTGCTTTGCGTCTGTCACTTACTGCAATACTTTTTTGAGATGCAATTCTGATTACACAAAATGTGACATTTCCTCTAAAGGATTGTGTTGTATCTATATTAGTTGCACTTTCACCTTAAATGGAATGCAATACCACTTTTTTTTCTTCGCTGTGGAATGAAAAAAATTTGTAGAAAGTATGAATGTGTGTTTGTGTGTGAATGCCACCTACTGTAAGCTCAAAGTTAATCAGTCCCTTAAGTGTTACTGCAAGTGTGAGCCAAAGGAAAGAGTGAAACTCAAGGAGGTACTTGAGCAAAATCGCATATATGCTGGTGATCGCTACACACAATCACACACACACTCACAGGGGAGAGAGACTCATTAAGGAGGTCATAAATCACAGGAGCATTGCCAAAGAGCGATCACTCTCCCACTGACTAAACACTGCTCTCACTCAGCCTTATTAGCAGGAGTTCAGCTTTCACCCAGACATATTAGCCTCCTCACTACAGATAATCACAAAGATTGCATTACAGTTGCCAGAGGTACCAGGAAAACTGTAGGAGTTCATTGGAGGCAAGAATTATTAGCAGAAAATAATCTGTGAATGCTCATATGCAGGCTTGGTTGGTTTATTCATAGGTTTTTGTCAATAATGTATAAAGTAATATAACTAAACTTATCCATTGACTTAAAATTTGTAAGTTCATGAAATCAAACTAGTACTCAACTCCTCCCATCCCTCAATCTCCTTGTCGCATTTTCTTTTTTTTTTAGCTAATGCAGAAGTCAGGAGATTGTGCTTAAGCTGGCGAGCAAATCATGTTGGTGTCTTTGAGGAGCTGAGTGTAGGTTCAAGTCTGAGTGCAAGAGAAGTAATAGTTCAGAAATGCTTTCACACATTGATGGTGAACGAGGATATAATTCCAAAGCCTATTTCTGTCCGAACCAGATCGAAACCTGATCAGTCCAAACATCATCATCATTAGACAAACCAGACAGTGATCCAGCTGTGGCGTATTCAGTCACAGTACAACACGCCACCAGTCAGACCAAACTCTACCCAACCTGAGCATTATTTCTGTTTTTCCAGTCAGGTCTGGTTTTGGTATCCACTCTCTACTGAGTGGACAAAAAACTATTGAAACTTCAGAATACTGCAATGCAAACCTGTCCATTTTTCATCAGCTGTAAACAACGCATTACGTTCTTAGACTGTCTCTGTACAGTAAGGAGACAGTCCTGATCGGGGACTAGTGCGACTTATGTTGATCATGATGATTTTTGCCAGCGAGGGAGACATACACATACAGACAAGTACATACAGACTCACATTCACACCAACAATTAGATTTACCAACTAACCTAACACGCATGTCTTTGGACTGTAGGTGGAAATTCATACAAGCATGGGGAGAACATGCAAACTCCACACAGAAAGGCTAAGGTTGGTCAGGGACACAAACAACCAATTTGAGATGTCTTATGTCATATTTATATCTCCAAGTCAGCTGGGATATCTCTCATATCTCTTATCTCATATTTATATCTCTCTGTCTCTTATAACTAAGAGACTGTGCTCCCGTGAAATACGCCGCATTATGTTGTTTGTAGCTCACAATAAGAATAACAAACAGATCCAACATATTAAATAATGGTGACATATAGCAGATGTAGTACACGGTTAATCATTACATTATAACATTGTTATTAACCCTAACATATTTATCTAGTGCTGATGTTTTTGTGAGTAACCCTAATCAAACTGCTGTTTGCAGAGTTTAAATCCTGTGTTTTTGAGTCTTTACAGTAAAAAAATAAATAAATAAATGAACAAGAAGGAAACTAGCTGCCATTTTGGCTCTATTGCGAGCAAAGGCATTCACCATTTTGTTGTCTGATGCCAGAAGGGGTGCAATTACAACAGACGTCTGCCTGGCTGTGTGTTGACACTAGACAGTCTTAAAGTTGGAAGACTTTTGACTAATACTGTGAAGAAGAGGGACTGGAGCGATGTATTGTACTTGGATGGCCGGATTATGAGTGTATTTCCAAACAATCTGATTTGCTCTGAAAGGCCTATATCTGGAACAAAAGCAAGATAGAAAGTAGGAAATTAATGTGATGGTCAACAGACAAAACAATAATTATAATATAATATAAATGTATATAAATAATATTAATAAACAAAACATACTGTAGCTGTAAGGTAAAGTGAGCCTGGAAAAAGTTCCCTTTTGTTATGGCCCGGCCCTCAGAATTCAGATTGAAACTATCCTCTTTTTTTCATCATCATTTTTTGTAGCCACATAAATGAAGGGGAAAAAACAGAGCAGCTCAAATGAGTCTGAATTTCAGAGATTCTTGACCACTAAATGACTACAGTGTTTCTGTACGGGACTGATTATGTCAAGGATCAATACCACTGAAACCGTCTCTTTGCCAGACTGTTATTTCTTTCTTTCAGAACCCACTTTTCAGCCCAGAGAGGTTATTACTATGAAACAATAACCCTTCTGTTAGAATTTGACTTAATCATGTCAGTGACCTTTATCTAAGTAGGCAAGGCCTCTGCGATTAAAAGGAGTTTCTCAAGAGAATTTGAGCTGAGGAAGAGATATAAAACTGAACAAAAAGTTGCAGACAAACAACCTTGTATAAGGAGGAGTGATGACTAGAGCTCACATATGGGATTTGAAGAGTTGCACCCTTGTATCCTCCAGATCTTAGAGAATGTTGAACATGTTGCCTGCACATTGCATGCACATATGTGTGATTGTGTGTAATATTACTGAGTGTGTGTGGTCAGTGCTACTGTACAATTAGTTATATTGAGACTTATATCATCCTGTTTCCTCGTTCTTTACCACCCGCAGTTTTTGGACACACATGGCAACACTTATAAATCTTGACATCGTGGCAGTTATAGTTTGGTTAATGTCCTGCTGAAATGAGTCAATTAACTGCACCCTGTTTTTATGTGTATTTTACGGTTTAACGGGACAGTGCCAGTAGAGAGATGACAGGAAAATGAGGGAGTGAGAGAGCAATGCAATAAATGGCCCATGCTGTTCTCCAACCGGAGACTTTGCAGTTCACGGTCGGCATCCTGACCTCTGAGCTTCTGGGCAATTATTTTGACAGCAGATTAATCCAGACGTTTTCAAACTGAGGCGTGCTTCCACCAGGAGGGTGGAGAGACAGTGTGCTACAAACAACAGGAAGTCAGTAACTGTAATTTGTCCAGCTGATTTGGCCCATTTGTCAGCGGGGCCACTGTGGCACAGGAGGTAGAGCGGTCGTCCATCAATCCCATGGGTTGTTGGTTTGATCCCAGGCTCCTCCGGTCATGTGTCCAAGTGACTTTGAACAAGACACTGAACCCCATGTTGCTCCCGTTGAGTGTTGGCCCCCTCGGTGTGTGAGTGTGTGTTTGATTGTGAGTGTGTATGGGTGAATGAGAAGCAGTGTGAAGTGATTTAAGGACCAACAGCTAGAAAAAGCGCTACACAAATGCATTTAGCATTTACCATTTGTCACCTCAGCCATCACATGCAACAGGAAACTGTGACACATAAGTCATAGAGGCAATTGAGCTACTAATTTGCCATAATTTGTGAAAAATACACTACTTCTCTGAGTCATAAATCCGTCAGATATGAGCACACCAGCATGATACACAGGCTTTTAAATGTAATGTGAACTACACTCTTTGTGGAACCAATAATCCCATAAATCTTCCTTATATATAATGCATAAATCTACTTGAAATGGATCAAATAATGCTCCTCCTCACACTTCATAAAAATTCCAAAACCAAGAACCACATTTTCCCCACATCAAAGTATCACAAACAATGTGATGAGTCTCAAATTCCATCAATAAAGAATCTTCTCTTGGTGACTAGATGGTGGATGTTGGGTGTAGGGTTCTCCAATATAAGGATTTGCTGTTTATTTTACAGTAATCCGATTATCTATTGGTTTGGACTTTTGGTTAGACACTGAGAAATAGTCCACTGAACTTTTCTGACATTAAAGCTAAAGAAAAGTGACATATTATAGGAAAAAACATCAAGTGTCTTAGGGGTCACCATGTGCTGCAAGAACAGCTTCTACTGGAAGGATGGAGCACCATTCCTCCAAAAGATAATTGATGGAGGAAAATGGTGTGTAACACATCAGTCAGTTGGTCTTGATTGAGATTTGGTGACTGCAAAGGCCATGACATTTGATTCACATGTTGATCTTCATCAAACCTTTCAGTGACTCTTTGTGTCCTGCATCAATGCATCTGGTGATGTTTCTCCATTAATGTATTACCAGATTTCGTTTACCGCTCCTCCCAGTCATCTATCTTTACACTTTACACTTTCGCTGTTAGAAAATTATAATAAATGACAATGTGGCAAAACTAGCTAATCCAAGTTAAGTCATTAGCCTGGTTAAAAGAATGAGCCTCAAAACTAAAAAGGTCCAAAAGTTTTAATAGCAAATGATCACTGCACTGCTGTAACTGCTGTTAAATGAGTCTCAGTCACAAGAGGTTTCGTCACCACCTCTCAGCAATAAGATGAGTTTTAGAGCATATTAATATTAAAAACAGTTCACATGGTAGCTTTAAGAAAATTAAATGATTAACAGAGAAAATTATTGTCATAGAAATTCACATTTTCAATAACACAACCTAGTGTAATGCACTGAGCAATACTAAAAATAAACAGACAATAAAACTTTGGTAGCTAAATTAATTAACGCAACCACAGGAACACACACACACATACACACACACACACACACACACACACACACACACACACACACACACACACACACACACAGCATTTAATCTCATACACAATACACACAACATTTCAATCATCAGCTTGCATTAAGAGTGGGAATAGCCAGGCTGCATAAATAGCCTTACAGCGGTTGGGAGGTAACACCCAGAACCACCCAATGCAATGATAACACACAATCACAAATACACGCACATACCCCCCCACCCCCCCCCCCCCCCACCCCCCACCCCCCCCACACACACACACACAGTGTCCTATGAGACGTTATTACAGTTTAGTGCATACTGTAAAACAGTCAGCACTTTCAGGCTGGAAATCAGTCAGTCTGAATCTGTTGGGAGTTCAGAAAGTTTTGGGAAATTGTGACTGTGTATGAAATTGCATTCAAACAATGAACTGCATGTGTAGCACTGTAGTACATGGCCATTACACACACATAGTGCTGTTATCTCTGCTTTGAGGGAGTACCTCCTCAAAGTTCTGCCTGGTCATTTCCGTGTGGTCGCCCAGGATATTAATCACTGCATTTATACAAATGTGTGTTTGTGTGTGCGTGTGTATGTGCGCGAGCATGTGTATGTATGCGCATGCCTGTGTGTGTGTTTGTGTTTTATGGTGGAGTACCTGCTGGAGTGGCTTCCTCGGAAGGAAATCACATGTTAGGGTGATGGAAAGTGTGTGACCTCAGACGGATTTCCATCTGTCTGTGTGTGCACCATGTCTGTTGGTTTTGATATTTTTCTTGCACGGTTGAGGTTTCTGAGAACAAAACCTCTGTTATCTGTAAATCAGTGTAAAAAGTTAAGCTAAGAGAACAAACACAGTACAGGACATTGTCAGCCTCAACAAATGAGAGATTCAACACACCCATTAGTCTCTGAAGCTTTTAGCCTTATTGCAGCTAAATGACACAATTCATTGTAAAGCACAAGAAGAAGTGAAGGAGTTAAACAAGACAGGGGGATTGGGGAGGAATGGAAAATGCAGGTAGATGGATTGCACTCCAAAATTCCTTAAATGCTGTCAATAGTTTGGCATGTAGAAACTAGAAGACTGAAGCAAGACTCCATTCCATGACATGTGAAAACAGTTGTAAAGTAATGTATGAAGGGACAAAGAGATACTTTCACAGTATCAATTGAGCACAAACACTCAGGCAGGATTTTACACTGCCACATTAGACCCATAATGACTGCTGCCCTCAGCCATGGGAAGGTAAACTACATTGGGCCACAAACACAATTGGAATTCCATCACCATGGACAACCATGTCGTCAGGTAAAGGCTCAATGTGCCTTCCTATAATACAAGTTTTGTGACTCGTTTCCCTTGTGGCAACAGAATAAATGTGGTAATGTTGAGGCTTTATGTTTCCTGTGTGTTATAATATTGTTCTTATTACTTATTTCCCTTTGATTACCAACTGGAGATTATACTTTACCAATGCAATTCTATTCAAATTAAGTTTTGAGTAACCAAAAATCACAACTCACTCACAAATCAGCCTCTCTCCATAGACTCTCAAATGAGATGAGAACCACTCCACCCCCAAATAATTTAACTGGGATAAAAAGTGGAAGAAACTATAAGGGCATCAGAGGAAGGATCCTTCTTCCAGGACGGACTGATGTGCAGTGGATGTCGTGTATACAGACCAGAGAAACATATTAGGTATACAATCATGACTAAAACCGAATGACAGCATTACACTTGGGTGCAAAAGTTTGCATCCAAGATGCAAAATCAACCCTAACCCCAACATGATAATAATCAGCTACTACAAATGTTCCTGCATTATCAGGACTGTATAAAAATCTAAAAAATAATGAAAATTATATTGGGGCATAAGTTTGCATCATCGTTGATAAATTCATTGAGTGTGGATTAAATACTATGTTGATAAAAACATTCTTTGTTTTATTTTTTTTGCCATTTCAAAATAAGGGGGTGCAAACATTTGCACCCAACTGTAGATTATAACCTTAAGTGAAGAATATTAATTCAATTCAATTCAATTCAACTTTATTTATATAGCGCCAATTCACAACAAAGTCATCTCAGGGCACTTTACAGAATAAAGTCAAGATTATAAAGATATATAAAGAGAACCCAACAATTCCCCCTGGAGCAAGCCATAGGCAACAGTGGAGAGGAAAAACTCCCTTTAACGGAAGAAACCTCCAGCAGAACCAGGCTCAGGGTGGACGGCCATCTGCCTCGACCGGTTGGGGTGAGTGGAAAGGGGAGAGAGAAAAGAACAGAGCAACAAAAGCAACAACAAAACATCTGGCAGATTGGTAGGATCAGTAGCTTAACGCTGGAAGACACACAGCTTCAAAGCCGGGGGACACCTGCAGAAAGGGACAGAGAGAGGGGGACAGAGGAGGACAAAGACAACTACGGGAGAGAACACACAGAGTTAATGACATACAGTGGTGACAATTGCTGGATGAGAGGAGAGGAGAGATGGTCAAGAGGAGGAAAGGAGCTCAGTGCATTGGGGGGTGGGTCCCCCAGCAGTCTAAGCCTATGGCAGCATTACTATAACTAACTATATGCTTTATTAAAAAGGAAGGTTTTAAGCCTAGACTTAAAAGTAGAGAGGGTGTCTGCTTCCCGAATCTGAACTGGGAGCTGGTTCCACAGGAGAGGAGCTTGATAGCTAAAGGCTCTACCTCCCATTCTACTTTTGGAAATTCTGGGAACCACAAGTAGGCCTGCATTCTGAGAGCGAAGTGGTCTACTGGGATGATATGGTGCTATGAGGTCTTCTAAATATGATGGAGCCTGACCATTCAGAGCTTTATATGTAAGAAGCAGGGTTTTAAATTCTATTCTACATTTCATGGGAAGCCAATGGAGAGAAGCTAGTGAAGGTGAAATATGATCTCTCTTGCTCGTTCCAGTCAGCACTCTTGCTGCAGCATTTTGGATTAATTGCAGGCTCTTTAGGGAGTTACTGGGGCATCCTGAAAGTAGGGAATTACAGTAGTCCAACCTAGAGGTAACAAATGCATGGACCAGTTTTTCGGCATCACTTTGAGACAGGATGCTCCTAATTTTGGCAATGTTCCGTAGGTGGAAGAAGGCTGTTCTAGAGATTTGTTTTATATGTGAGTTAAAGGATAGATCCTGATCAAAAATAACTCCAAGGTTCCTTGCAGTAGTACTGGAGGCCAGACTTATGCCATCTAGTGTGACAATATGGTTGGACATCATATCTCTGAGATTTTTGGGCCCAAATACTATGACTTCAGTTTTGTCTGAGTTTAAAAGTAAAAAATTGTGGGACATCCAGGCCTTGATGTCTTGTAGGCATGCTTGAAGCTTTATTAACTGATTATTTTCATCTGGTTCCATAGATAAATATAGCTGGGTATCATCAGCATAACATTGGAAATTTATGGAGTGTTTTCTAATAATGTTGCCTAAAGGAGACATATATAAAGTAAATAATATTATTGGGAGAATTTTGAGCAACTTCCATGTAAAGCCAAGAGACAGGTTCATAGTCGCACAATGTTCTCTTCCCCCCTATTTAAAAATCCAGGTATCAGTCTGATGCCAGACTACAAAACATAAACAGTTGGTCTTTAAAGATTGATCGTATGTCAAATTAGTTGACTGTGACTCGGGAACCTTGACCAATCGTTTGTAATGTGTATGAGTTGCATGGCATGGCAGTGGCTCAGTTGGTTCGTACCACACTGTTCCCGACCACATGTTGAAGTCTCCCCGGACAAGAAACTGAATCCCATCCCCATTCCCAGCCATGCAAGCAGCAACAGTCCCAAGCCTGGTAGAAATTGGGGACGGTTGCATCAGGATGGCCGTAAAAACTGTGCCAAATCAACCTGCAGACAAATGATCTGCTGTGGCGACCGTGACCTCATGGTTTAATCCGAAAGGAAAGAAGGTCAGGAACAACCTGAAACAACGATTTAATATCAGGAATGTCCACGACAATAATGCCTGACAATAAAGAAATATGAGGTAAAAAAAAGCATATGTCTATTTATGTCAGGAGCTGTACACACAGGGTTTGCAAAGGAGTCCAGACTTCCCTTTGTCCAGCAATGTTTTCCAGCTCCTTCAGGGGGATTCCAAGGAATTCCCAGAATACATTAGACACCCTTAATCTAGCTAGACAAGCCTGAGAAACCTCCAACAGAAAACACTGAGGTGTACCTGAATATGTCTCAAATTTTTCACAATTAATTAAACACTGTGTTAGAACATGGAGCGAGGTGGTGGACTGGAAATCGATTGTTAAAAAATCAGATGGAGGTAGAAACATAATGACATAGGCAGTGGGGGACAGTGGGATACCATTGTTTAAATTGGACCATATCATGCATCATACATCTCTGTATGTAGTGTAAGTAAACTGAAAAATATAAGCTTCTTTTCACACGACACTCACAGTATTTTATCTGGGAACCATGACTTTGATATAAAGCATCAGAGAGGTCACCACAAGTGGTGCTGTCAGCAATTTCCCGACATCATGTTGTGGCATTCTGTGTATTGGAGGTTGGAACAACAAACATCCTAAGTTGCCACATGCAGCTTTAAACAAGAAAAACGAGAACGAACACATGGCTTTGCTAGATTTGGAGACTAGAAAATATCTGTTGTTTATAACGGGTCAACATATGTGTGAAATTCCACACATAATTCAACATTAGCACTGGATCAGCATGAACTTCAAAAAGCAGACTGCTGCCTGGTATGTGCTGTCCTGGTGTGGGTTAAGGAGGATACTGAGGAGCTTTAAGTGCTTTCACTCTTCTTTTCTCAGCTCTCACCTCCTCTGTCTCCGTCTTCTCCCCACTGACTCTCTGAGACAATAGGATCCAGCTGTGAGGTTGTAAAACCCTCTGGAACAGCACTAAAGAGGCAGCACGGCCTGCAAATGGCTTCAATTAGCCTGTCACATGCTAATAAAGCTAGTTAAAAAGGGGGACAACTAGCCAAGTCACACACACATGCACACACATAAATTTTGTGTGTTCAATATGTGAATACGCATAGACACACACACAGTAACTCGTTCTCATTTAAAGGTAAAATTGTGGCCCTGCACACATTATTCAGGGGACTCACACATTCAAAACTGACAAAAGATGAAGAAAACGAATCTTTGAAATATTCCTAACTCACCTCGCATACACACATGTTAACTCACACACACACATGGACATGTACACACATATGCAGATGATTACTGTATGAAAACCCGGTGACAGGGCCAAGTGTGTTGTGTCAGTGGGACGTCCTTGTTCCTGTTTTCACTCTGTAACACTCTGTGTGACTTAAACACGCTCAACATCCAAATGTACATTGCTGTGTGTCTGAAACACACAAGCTCTCAGCACAACTCCCACAGCTCGAAATTCATCGTTGTCCTCAGAGACAAACTGTCACATATGTCTACTTGTGAATGTGTTTAAGGACATCTCGGTGTGCCTATGCATTCCTGGTCTTTTGAAAGATGATGACATTTTGGCTTGCAGTAACTTTCCAGATTTTTATTGTTTTTCCACAAAGTCAACAACATTTTAGGGACATACTTCTTTTTATGTGTTTCTATGTATTATTTTATCATTGCTATGCTGATGACACACAGCTATTCCTGTTCTTTAACTGCTTCCTAAGCAAAAATTCCTATAGGTGCTTTACTGCACAAATGTTTGCTCTCATAGCACTTTGATGGTTGTTTTGCTTGCTTTGTAACACATTTTGTCAATGAATAAATGTAAATGCGATATACATATAAATCTGTTAGTTATGCTGTTAGTTTAAAAACACATTTTTATGATGCATTACCTAACCATGTAAGCAGTTCCAAGTTAAACAACATATACTATATGACATATACTGTAAAGAGGACAAAAGACGCTGTAAATAGTCACAGTAAGTAAAATTTATGTATTTATTTTATTCTTCAGTATATGGTGGATTTAAATATGGGAGGGTTGTGTAAGGAAGGGCATCCGACGTAAAAACTTTGCCAAATCAACATGAACTCACGGGATAGGCCGAAAGGACAAAAAAAAGAACAAAGGTACATTTTCTCCCAAATAAGATTCATTTCAACAAGCCCAGCACACAATAACAATAGACACACACACTGGCACCAACAGTCAGTGCAGAATGAGCCCAGCCTGAACATCTTCTTTAATGCATTTATGCTTTTAATACTGAGTATAGCAGCTACTGTATAAGGACCTCTATCATCCATATATCCATTCATCCATTATCTCAAACCACTTATCCTGTTCAGGATTGTGGGGGGCTGGAACCTATCCCAGCTGTCATTGGTTGACACGCAGGGTGCACTCTGGACAAGTCACCAATTCATCTCAGGACAAAAGAGACAAAAAAGCTCTCCTAAATAAACATAATGTAATAAACAAGAATACTGTAGACTAGAATTACAGTGGTTTGGCCTTTTCTGGCTATTCATTATTCAGATACAGTAAGTGCCTGTGTCGTCTCTTTACGTACTGTACTGTAGTGCTAGTGCTGCTATTGGATGCGATTGATACTTGTATAGGGTACACCGATCAGTCACAACATAGGCACTGGTGGTCTTTATAATGACATGGAGGACAAGGGTCAGCAGCTACACAGCCCCATACACAGCAAAATGTAGTATGCTTTGTGCAGAGGTAGTAGAAGTACACAAACCTCATATTAAACTAAAACTGGAAGTATTGGCCTGAAAAAACAAAACAAACCACTCCACTCCAGATTTTGCATATTTTACTTAGGTGCAAAGGTAAAGGTACTCCATAAGAAAAACATTAAAAATCTGATTATGGTAATTATTGCAAATCATGCACAGAAATTAATAAAAAACAAGTGTCACAGGTCACTGTGGGTAAAGGTGGAGCTGATTTTGACAGATGGTTAACCTATAAGGATGCATTTATTAGGCCCATTTTTTGAAGCTTTACGCCGTCTTTTGCAAATGATTCTGCTGCACTGATTATCTAAAAAAACAACTAACCTGAGCCCGTATCAATAACATAATTTTACTGAAGAAAAAACATTTGTTCGATTGAACTGAGGTATTTTAGATATCTGAAAAAGTTATAAAAAAAAAAAATGTGTTGGTTCCTAAAATTGCCATTGACTAATTTACTACTGGCCACAACCGTACTGTATGTTTGATGGTCAACGTTTGTTCCACGTATACAGTATAGTTTATTATTTTGTCTAACTATCCAAACTAGTGCCACTACAAGGATTCAAAAGATCAGTTAAGTTCTTTTAGATGGAAACACTGTTAGATTTTATAGCATAAAAACCTGCCAGCAAAAACAAGCAGCTACTAACTGAGACTATACTCAATTTCAGTTTTATAAAGTTGTGAGAAATTTACAGTTTACAAGTTTACAAACCATCAACAAGCAGCAGAGAAGAGAAGCTTTCTTCGCTTGGGTAAAGTTAGTGTGTGGTCTAGAAAGGTTCTTGCAATACATGTGGTCAGACATGTGTACATCTGTGTAGTAAATGTGTCTACTGGAGATAAGCTGGCTCTAACAGGACTTGAAAGCAGGTGCTCCTCAAAAAGCATTTCACACTTTTTCTAAACCTTAACATATTTTGGTTTTTTTTTTGCCATGTGCAAATGTGACTTTGTGTGATTCCTAAAATATCACACATTCCAAAAATTGTTAAAACAGAGACTTTAACAGATAAAGAGCAACGGGGGATGAAAACAGTGACTCACAAAAATGACACCGTGAACACTGCTCAATATGTTCATACACATATTTTACCCATATATAGGTTAATACCTAACTTGTTGTTTGATACAAACAAGTAAATCTAATTAAAGTTACTGGAAGCAAATGATATAGAAAGTAAAAGGAGCAATGTTAATATTGGGAAAAAATAATGTGGTTGCTATTAAGCATGGACAGATGAGAGCATATGAAGCTCATTTTATCAGACCTCAATAAATTATGTCATAAGTTGTTTTTCCCTAACAGACTATTGTAGCCTGTTTGTCATCTCGACACAGATTATTTAATTTGGATCAATAGTTGTATCTGAAAACAAAATTTTGTGAAAGTATCGTTTTTTCATCAAATGCAGCGAGAGAGAGGAGTAATCATACTTACAAATCATACTCCTTTTTTCCTCTTTTGTTTGTCCTTGCTCTGTTTCCTATAGGAAACAGGAAGCAGGGAGTATCCCGCTGTCTTTCCGCTACCAATTAAATCCCATTGTTATGACTTGACTGATGACATCACTAGGGGTTCCTCCAGCATTTTCTACTACTGAAATGCGGGACCCAAGACAATCAGAATCTAGCACCCCATTTATGGATTGTGTGATCCAAGATCTAAGCGGTAACTCTAGTCCTACCTTTAAAATTAAAACTTAAAATTTGATTTGAGTGAAGATGTGAAGAATTTCCTTCTTTTCTAATCTTCGTTTATCGTCCAGCTTCTGCGAAGCACCTATGGATATGCAAGTGTAAGTCTCAGCCCCAAAGGTGCTGATCTTCATACAGTTGATTTCTAAACCACCCTCCCAACAGTTGCTTGGACTGAAATATTAGGAGCAGTTAGAAAAGACTGTAAGCTAAATTACATTTTCTCATCATCATTTTTAATGAGAAAAAAATTCCTTTTTCCACAGACAACAGTTACAGACGAACATTACCATTGTTTTGTGCAATATTTTGTTTTGAAATCATAGGAGCTTCAAAACAACAAGTGACATAATGATGTGTGACATTTTGCACACACCACAGTTAATCCATTTTCCAAACATGTGTAGTATTTGAAATGAGGCAAGTTCTAATATCATTGCTGCATTTCATGCATTAATGTTCTGGAAAGGTGGACAATCTTTTAGCATAGCCTATCTTCACGGTGTTTATGAACAAACTTAAAGCACTGTAGCAGGTGGATGTTTGGATGGTGAGCACAATCATCCAGTTGACTGTAAAGTAGCAAATAACTAGTGCATCTTGTTGCCTGTAAGATGTACTACCGATTCTGTTCATACACTGTAGTGCTGCAGGAATGAGCTGTAGATCTGCAGATTTTTGGGATGAGGGGATGATATGCAGTTCATCTGGATCAGGGAGGAGGACACAAGTCCCTAGGAAACCATTTGATAATCAGGAGAAGAAAACTATTTTTGCCTGTCACTTAGATAGAGGTGTCGTTATATTTTAGCGCCTTGACTTTCTTGCTCACACTCACACACTCCTTCTCTCTCAAGTCTCAACTTGTCTGTCACTAGTGTTGCTTGGCGAGTGCCAGTGTGTAGAGAGACTGATTGCAGAATCTAGCTATGATAAATAACACTGATGAACTGAGAGGTTACAGAGTACACAACCTGAGGAAAGCAAAGGAGAAACGAAGGCAGGAAAAGTCCCAGAGACGCTTAAACTGAAACCTTCCATACAAATATATCTTTGTATATAATATAAGCTGATTAGTGATTCTACACTAAGCCTATACCTTCAGTCATTTTGTGTTTTCATTAAAATGCAACAAAAAAAAATTCTTTCTTGAACTTGCATCGCATGAAATGTAAACACTTTTCTGATAGGACTTTGATGTTTTCTCCTTGACTTAGATGTTTGCTTGCCTTGCACCTCACTTGTAGCAGGGGAGCAGGGTGAAGTGGTAGGGCAATGGATTCCTTCAAGGAAGAAGAGAACATGTTGTTACCTACTTGCCTGGCCACCAACTGGTTTGAACCAAGTAAACAGGTACAAGGCTTCTGCTAGATAATTACAGTACTGCAGCAAATAATATGTCTCAATGTTTGTTCTTCCGGTTTATCTCGTAAGTTCATGGTCGCCACAGTGGATAATTGGTCCACATGTTGATTTGGCACATTTCTTTTTAGACCAGATACCCTTCCTAACACAACCTGCCCCAATGTCTTTTACACAGGGGCACTATGGCATGCAGTTGGGGAGAGCGCTGGGTGGCCACTCTACCAACTGAGCTAAATAATATAGCTGCCCCCCCAAATAATGTATCTTAATTAGCAGCAAGTTATTCGTCCTTAACAGATGCAATGAGTGACCAGGTTTTTCCATCAGTGTAGTTTTTTCTCCTGACATATTTCAACATGACAATGCCATAATTCATGGCAGAGTGGTTCAAGGAGCATGAGACAACATTTTCACTTGTTACTCTCTCATCATCAATACAGCATCTTGGTAAAGATTAATGCAACTCTGGACAGAAAGAAATGGGACATTGCAGAATTCATGCCGATAGTAAAACTAAAGGCCGTCCAACAGAACATTGTATTGTGTGACTTTTATTTGATTGCAGACCTGTGAATACTATCCTGTGGTGAATGCAGATTTCTCTATTTAGAGAAGTGACTGAACCGGCACAGACTGACCACAGAAGACATTGAGAAGTCTTTAATAACCCACTCTCCATGTAGAAGTGTATTCATAATGGATTTGTTAAAAGCCACTACAAAGAAAAGCTGTGGTTAGTTGATGTGTTGAATACAATATTGCAACAGGCTGGCTGTAATAATTATTTGATATATTTATTTCTTATGTCTGTATGATTCTGGTTTGTGCTGGTTTGCTTCACTCTGACCTGGAGTGTTCTCTTGCTCACCATGAATGGGGTGAAAGTGAATTCCTGAATTCAGTTTTTGTGAATGAGGGGTGGAACCACAGTGTCAGTCCCAGCGGTCCTTTTGTATTAGAGCTGTAAACTTTATGTGGGGCAACAGCTCTGTGCTCCACAGGTCATAAAAGTCCGGTGTAGAGTGGACACTAAATAGCATTGTGAAACACCTTGACCTCACAGACCCACCATCACTCTCACATCTACACGTGTAAACTGCCATTGTCTCATTGGATTCCTGTTGCTGAAGCCAGGGAACCTGCTTTAGCAGCCATTAGTACAGATGTGTTTTATTACATATGCATAAAGATTTCTATAGGCTGATCTTTAAACAATGTATTGTTTTTTTGAACCGATGGTGACCACTACCACCAGACAATTATTTAACTCTGTTTTCATGGGAACCTAAAATGCTTTTGTGGGCTCCAAAACATCACGCTTTGGTCATCACGAGTGAGGAGCTTCATCACAAATACACAATTTGCTAAATAAAGAATCTAACACTTTAACAACTACAAGTACTGTCTAGTAGTTTTTTCAGAGTATGAGTAGCAATCAGTCCCTGAATGCCTCACCACACACACACAAACACACACACATTGAGTAAACAAAGTCTTTGCTGCTCACGTTGACCCTCTGTGTTAATAAAGCTCATGTTCAAGTTCGTTCATTTCAAACAAATACATTCATATAAATGTGTGAAATTTATACAAAAATATTTATACTGCATATAGCATAATTAGGCAATATGTGATGTAAACGATCCTTTTTACATTATAATCAGGTCAAATATTACCAAGTTTTGTCAGCTTAACTACGGTTATATTTTGGTACAGCCTGAAGAAAGTATCACCTCTTTATATTAAGCTCTACATTAGGTCAGCAATACCATATATATATTGTCATTAAATGTTAACAAATTGTGGATTTTTGCTGAGAGCAGCCGTTGTATGAAAAGACCATTACACACATTCTGGCCTTAATTTCCCTGACTAGGTGGTTTTTGGGGTTTGTGTCGGTTAAATGAGTCAGTCTCTCCCTCCATGAGAAAGTCTGCTCTCCTGGCAGTTCCTCTCCACTGACCTTCCCTCTCTGACCTGCTTTGTCCACTCTGAGCAGCCATCCTGTCCAAACAGCCTGACAACCCTGCTGGGTCTGGATCATCACTACCTGTACAGGCCAATCACAATGTGTGTGTGTGTGTGTGTGTGTATACAGTATGTCTAAAAAGTGGGCCAGGCCATCTGCCCATGCTGGGCAGTCAAACCCTGTGGCGCCTGTTCCTAATGGATTTGTTTTAAAAGACCTTGACAAACACAGGAGGATAAACGCTGCTGTTGCCTTGTGAACGCGACTTTGAATGGTTCCCAAATCTCCCTGGACTCCTAGGGATAAGCATGTGTGTAAGAAATGTGCATGTGCTCTTGTTTGTGTGTGTTTCCCAAGCCATAGGTCTCTGTCGTATGTCTCATTATGATGTTGGGTGCACAGACATCCTGTGGTGGTGGCCAGGTAAACAGCCATACAAACACATATGCCTTCACACATTATTCTCATGCTACTGTCAGCTGCTGCCACCCATGAATGATTAGGTTTGTTGGGGAGCAAATTATGCTGTAAAGTAATCAGTCATTTGCTTTTGCTTTTTTTTTTTTTTTTTTTTTGTTGCAAGAAACCAAACCAAGCTCATCAAGGCTACAAAATGGGGAACGTGGGTAGATGTGGGAGCACTAAGCAAAGACAAGAACACAACATCTGGTCAGACCTTGTCATTTACAGATTATTGTTACATCTAAAATATACAAATAGAGGTTCATGACCCTAAAAGGCCCATTCAGTTTCCCCTGTGACAGATCCAAACTCACACCATGAACATGCACACATTCCCAAACACTCAGTTTACTATTTGGTATATAACAATGATAACAGCGATTCTGCAAGGATGTTGAAAGAAAAAAGCTTGATATGTTTACGTTTCGGGCTCATGCAGACTGTCCATCCTGACACACAAAATTCACGTCACAGGTACGAACACAAACTTTAGAAGCAACAGGTTTATTTAATCTTCTTTAACATTAACCAAACTGCTTCTCTGGCCTAAACCCAAAATGACTTTGGAGCTAAACTCGCCTCAGACTCGCTTTGTAACCCTGTCTTCCCACCTAACCACCATCCTTGTGACTATGTTTTCAAATAATAAATGTAATGCTTGGTTCTTAGAAAACAAATATTAAGGATGAAATGACAAAATTTAAGACTCATTTCCATTAGGGTCCCAGCTGCCTTAGGGTGCCATGAAATTTGAATGTCAAAGACAATATAAATCATTAGCAATATAATGGACAGTACAAATAAATCATATACATACAAATGAAAAACTTTCCAAAATTTTCTTTGAGCCACAATGAACTTTTTAACTTAAATAACTGGTTACTTTTATTTCCTATGCAATGGTGACTTTCAATAGCACAAAATCTAAATTAAGAACGACTTTATGAATAGGTGTTTCCTATATACATGCAAAGGTGATAAAGAGCATCTTCACAGTGCATATTAGCTGTCTGACAAACAGTGTCGCTGTAGCTTAAAACAAACTGATGCCTTTGATGTTAGTATAAATGTATTTCGGATATAACAAAAGAAACAAGCTCGATTGCTTTATGGCATCAAGAGGCTGCTGTTCTTTCAACGCAGCTTGCAGAAGCAGGTGCATTGTAGTCATAGCTATGATAATGATGAGATCTACTTGGGTTGATATGGGATAGAACTGGCCAGCAGTTGCACAAATGCACAACACAAAGCTGTGTGATAGTCACTGAAACTACACAAATTCTAGCACACAGGAAACATTCTACAAACTGATTCCTGTGTGTGTAAAGGGCACTATGGACTTATGGTCGAGAAGTTTAATGTGACTCCATGGACGTATACGGCAGAGAAAAGGCTGTATTGTGTCCTTGTCCTGCACAAGCACACTTTTCCCACAGGGCTAAAACATACACATATACACACCCATGCGTGCAGACACAGTGTTGCTTATGGTTTTCCCACACTGCTCAGCACTCCTGGAAGACTAAATTGCAGTAATCTAAGAAAACAGTTTGGGAACTTACGCACACACACACACACACACACACACACACACACACATAACTGGTATAACACACTTGGATGTATAGATTTGTTTTGCTCATAAATACAGATTGTAGACACATGCATAAATACACACACCTTACATTTGCTCTCCTGTCTGTCAATGCCTTTTCTCTCTCGCATTCATACTTAAAAAAACATACAAGCGTGCACATGAAAATACATCACACACACACACACACACACACACACACATATACACACACATACACACACATGCACGCTATGCTCAGTAGCCATCCACCTGTCAGCACTGCAGCAAATTAACTGACATCAAACACCGGTGAGCACAGGCTTAGACATGTAGAGGACACAGCCTCACTGGGAGTAAAGGGGGGAGGAGTAGAGGAGGAGGAGAAGCATGTGTAAGTAAAAAAAGGAAAAGTCAAAAAAAAAAGATGACCAAATCATCATGACTTTTTAATAGAAGTGTTGTATGTTTGCAGTACTGTTGTGACCTTAAACTACCACTTATACAAAGTTCTTGCTGCATTTTTCAGCAAACTCTACAAACTCAGCAAAAAATACAGCTATAATGATGTTCAATTGCACCACATCTGTATAATTGTAAATGGCAAACATGCAAAAATACTTGCCAAGAGGACTGAACACTGCATAGCTGTTAGTGTCTTAGCCTCTTTCAAGCTTTTAAGTTTTTAAGAACATGAGCCAACACTACATCAGCTGCAACCTCATATGTCACAATATGCATCAGAATATGACTGTCGGCCACTAATGTGCAAATGATGTAAAGTGTGACCCTAACTCCTCATGCAGGCACTGGTCATATCTCATCTTAACTACTGCAGTGGCCTTCTGACAGCAGCATGTCTCATTTTTGATCAACCAAAAAATCCATGTCCCACCAATGTTTACATCACTACACTGGTTTCCAGCAGCTGCCTACACTGAGACTCACCTTCAGGTTGGTCAACTCAACTGCACCAACCTATCTGAGGACCCTCCTTCAAGTGTACAGTCCCTCCTACCCACAAACGAACCTCTCATGGCACTTTTTTTCAATTAGGTTAGTTTTATTGCTTGCTTTGAACTTCACTTTTAGGTCACTTTCGACTAAATTACTAAATATAAGTTGACCTCAGCCACAGTTCTCCTTCATGGTGAATGATGACCTAAAGGTGTAACAGCCCCTGCACATCAGTGTCCACCTGACAATACCAGTATCCTGTTCAACTAAATGCAACTTTATTGGAACACTACATGTACCATTGTCTTTTTACCTTTTAGAAACTCAATCATTTCGACTGGTATCAAACTGGATTTATCCTATTAGTCTTCAGTGGCTTTCATGTCAGTGTGTACAATAGATATTTCAGCATGTTTTCATTGCCCATAGTGGGGAAAGCCTGTTCAACTGTTCAAAAATGTTCCTTCCAGATGTCTACCAGGTGGCCTCTTCACTATTCATGTTTGCTGTAGACTACAGTATGCATGTCAGTGTGTGACACAACACAGAAACTTCAATCCTGTGGGTTTAAACCAACATACTGGGTTCAGCCTCATTAATGACATCAGGTAAAGTGCTGCGGTGCATTGACAACCTCCTGAACATGAGATGTGTGTACGCAGGAGACAAAGAGGACAGGCTGTCAGTGGTCCCAGCTGTTTCTTATTCAGCTGCTAACTGTTTCACACGTGCAGCCCCCACCCAGCACCTGTCTTCACACAGCTGCCAAGGTTATTACTGCTGTAAAAACTAAACCAAACCTAGAGCAAAGTCTCCAGCGTGGTTTGACGGAGATGTCTAGTTAAGCAGAGTGAACATGTAGCTGTGGGGAAAAGCTGAAACTCTAGTTGTTGTGGTCGTAGCAGTTGGTTATCGAGGCTAAATGTCGACATTGGGAGAAAATTGTGACTTTCTGCAGTGAATTAATTCCCTTTCTCTCCCCCTTCACACTAGCTTTATTCTTTTCTTAATGGTGAGTTGATTTAATAAAGCAAAACCAGCTGAATTATATCATTTTGTTACATCATTATTATTAATAATAAGGAATAAAATTTGCCACATAATATTAATAAAAAGTCTGTCCATGTCTTCTAGCCAGCTAAAATTTCTCAGCAACTAAGTACCATTACAGTTTATACAGATCCTCATATTTCCCAAAAGGCTAAATCCTGCCTAAATTTGAGTGATCACTTTCTTCTTGTGGCACAATGAAAATGACGTTATATGAGGATGAGAATTATATGAAATGTCTCCACTGGTCATTGATAGATCTGTCTGAAATTTGATACAAACATCTGTTGTCCCCTTGAGATGGACTGGTCATTTAGAGAGCCCATCCAGTCAAGGCAGACAAACTGTACAGTGGTTTGCTGGTGGTGAGAATGTGAATTAACTTGGATCCAGCCCCCCCAAAAAAGCATGTTTTATCTAAACAGCAAGTTGACAACTCCGCTTCTCTACCTTTAAGTGCAAGGGTTGAAAACCTTCCAGCTTTTAAATATGTAAATGAAAATCAGCATGTTAACTTTGTCACTGTGAGGATGTAAGCGTGCCTCACTTTGAATCCATATTCCAGTTTCACTGTAAGAAGCATTTAGTTTAAAACCATGAACAGGATTCTATCGTATCACGTCTTCAGTATCAGAGTTCCTTCTTACTATGAGATACCAGTGCAAATCCTCTATTCACTGTGCTGCAGGGTTGTTGAAACATCTGTCTGGTGGCAGATTTATGTGATATTGTTACTTTTAAAGCAGATGCCCCCTCCAACATGGGGCTGCTAAAAGAACAACAAAACTGGTGCTTTTGTTTTCTATCTAAAATAATTATTCTTTCTAGGAATATATCCTAAGGCATTTGCTTTCAATCACTGATACATCAAGCAAAGATAATCTCAGTTGGTGTTTCCTGTAAACTAAGCTGCATATGATCACAAGTTTACACTATAACCCAGGAGCTTAAAATATTCTTTTTTTATCTAAACCCAGTGTGAGTTTCCTAGTGCCTGCCCAAACAGAGGTGTTGCTAGCCTGCATTTATAGCCGAGCTGTGATAAAAATACAAGTCTGAGTCAGATTTAATCTCTGGTGTTTTGAGGCTCAAGGCCTGAAGCCTGACCCAGCCAACTCCCATCACAGCCTGGTCACTAACTGGATCACAGACAAGGCTACGACTGGTCTGATGCTGCATAGAAGCAGGTCAAGGCTGCCACCAGTTAGCAACAGTCCTTGGACACGCTGGCCTTACAGGAGGTGATTTGTTGGACTAACTGGAACCACTGACAGCTAGTGTGTGTGTGTGTGTGTGTGTGTGTGCATGTTGGTGGATGTAATTAGGGCATTTGACAGGTACATATTAGCTTTGTAACTGATCTCAGGTGGTGTTTTCCTGTCTGTCAGGGTTGGCTGCTCAGAGAAAGCTCAGTCTAGCATAGCGTGAGAGTGCAATCCTCACACCGTATTTGTGCTTCTTTCTAGTCGTGGTGCAGAGAGTTATAGGGGCCAAATACAGCTGCCATAAAGTAGCTTTTTGTAACCACAAATAGTTATGTTCACATTTTTTATAGTTGTAACTATAGTTGTAAAGTTCATGTTGCAGTTTTTACAAAATCTAAAATATATGAATAGGACATACATATTGTTAATCTTATTAGTGGGCTTACCCCACCACTGCAAGTCAAAATGTCTGATGTGACAAAGGCCTAGGCCCTGGTGTTTACTAAGCACTTTGAACAGGGCACATTTATATCATGCCACAATCCGTCCATTTCCCCATCATCCATCCATCCATTATCCATCACCGCTTAGGGGCGGAGCCTATCCCAGCTGTCATTGGGCGAGAGGAAGGGTACACACTGGACAGGTCGCCGGTCGATCGCAGTGTCACAGAGAGACATACACAGACAGATTCACCAATTAACCTAACATGCATGTTTTTGGACTGAGTACCCAGAGGACTCCCATGCAAGCACGGGGTGCGAACCTCAACCACCACAACCTTCTAGCTATGAGGCAGCCCTTTTCCCAACATGTGGAATGTTAGACTTATGTTAATTTAGTTTTATCAACTCTTCACAAATAGCGATGCAAACTACACTCATTGATCACTTGACACAGACCCTATCTGAGGCTACTAAATGGTAAATGTTCTGCACTTTTACAGCACTTTTCTACCTATTGGCACTCAAAGCGCTTTACACTGCTTCTTATTCACCCATTCACACTCACAATGACACAAACACTCATACACCGATGGGGGAGCTGCTATGCAGCTGGCCAACACTCACCGGGAGCAACTAAGTTACAGTTCAGTGTCTTGCTCAAGGACACTTCAACATGTGACCGGAGGAGCCTGGGATTGAACCAACAACTGTGAGATTGGTGGACAACCGCTCTACCTTCCTGCACCACAGTCATCCTTAAGTGTATGGCTTTTTATGACATTAAAATGCTTTTTAATTCGCTGCAATGATTCTTCAGTCTTGAATATTCACTTAATTGCTGTCTAGCATATGGCAACATATGCACTGCTCCTTGTAAAGTGAATCCATCTGGACCTGAGAGGAGCACAAATGTAAATGTCTCACACACAGGTTTCCTTTGCTTTTGACTGCAGTTGGTAATTTGCCACAAATTCTGGCTCACATATTAAGACTGATCTTATCCATAGCCTTAATCTGAACCTCAACCGTATTCCCTTAATCTTAAAACTAAAACATTTATCTTGGAGAGTCTGATTTTTTTCCCTGGAAATGGGAGGTAGGTCCCTGTCACTGATCTGTGTAGATTTATGCCTCCTGAATAATACAAAACCTGTGACACAGACTAACACACCTTTTTTTTTCTGCTAGGATCACTTTAGCCTTCGGTTGTGATAACACATTAGTTGGGTCAGACCTTAGGCTAAGTGCTGAGCTCCAGCTGTGTCATGTCTCCTCCCCTGCCTTGTCCTTCACAGCACAGCTGGAACTCTTCAAGGTCTGTGATTCTTTGCTTATAAGCTTTGGCGTGTGTAGGTGTGTTACAGTATGTGTACATATATTTGTGTATGAGTATGAGTGTGTTCTTACCCTTTTGTGTTTGCTTGGTTTTTGTATACAAAGTTTGTGCATGATATGTACAGTATGTTTCCGATATGTATGTGTCCGTATCTGGTGTTTGACTGTGTGTAAATGAATGGACACACACACACAAAACACAAAGGTGTGTATGATTGCAGAGATAGAGCTTTTCAGGCTGTGACACTTGTTTGTGTTCTCACTGAGTGAAGATATTTAGAGCCACTCAAGCCTAAATGGTTTATTTTTTACAAAACACTTGTTGAAATTTTCTCGTTATCTGATGCTGCTCTGACTGCTTTTACAGTCATTGTGTAAAATATCATTATGTCATAGTGTTAATACAAAAACAACAATCAAGTTGCACTTTACCTGTCGAGACACGTATTTTTAATTAGAGGTTTGATTACAGCAACTTCGTAGGCCTTTGGTACATAGCAAGTTTTTAAAGGTAGACTTATCATATCTAATATGAACATGTCTATTGAAGGTAAAACATTTTTAAGCAATTTGGTTGGGACAGCGTCTAAAGATTAGATTAGATTAGATTCAACTTTATTGTCATTACACATGTACAAGTACAATGCAACGAAATGCAGTTTAGGTCAAACCAATGGCATCAAAAGCAGGATATCCAGTTATTGCATAAATAAATAAGTTAGTGTTGTAAGTGGATATGTACATAATTTGAAATATAAGGAAAATGGATATTTACAAGGATATGCAAGGCTGTGGTGAGCTATAAACAGAAGTATGAATATAACAATAATAAATAAATAAGGCTATGGTGGGCAGTAGTGCAATGGGTATAGTGCAAGTAAATTATGAACTGAAAGACATTTTGTTAGTTTTATCAGCAATATCTATGGGTAAAAAGCTTTCTTAGATTGGGGTCTTATTGATGATTCTAGCACTGCTGTACGTGAAGATCTATTTCTAATATTTGGGGGGAGGATCTGGTGAATTCTTTTTCTAAAAGCTACAATTTTATTCATAAAGAAAGTCATGAAGTCATTGCTGCTCAGAGTTAAGGGAAAGCTAGGCTCAACAGAACTATGGCTCTTAGATCATATTTCACCTTCACTAGCTTCTCTCCATTGGCTTCCCATTAAATTTAGAATAGAATTTAAAACCCTGCTTCTTACATATAAAGCTCTGAATGGTCAGGCTCCATCATATATAGAAGACCTCATAGCACCATATCATCCCAGTAGACCACTTCGCTCTCAGAATGCAGGCCTACTTGTGGTTCCCAGAATTTCCAAAAGTAGAATGGGAGGTAGAGCCTTTAGCTATCAAGCTCCTCTCTTGTGGAACCAGCTCCCAGTTCAGATTCGGGAAGCAGACACCCTCTCTACTTTTAAGTCTAAGCTTAAAACCTTCCTCTTTAATAAAGCATATAGTTAGTTATAGTTATGCTGCCATAGGCTTAGACTGCTGGGGGACCCACCCCCCAATGCACTGAGCTCCTTTCCTCCTCTGGACCATCTCTCCTCTCCTCTCACCCCGCAATTCTCACCACTGTATGTCATTAACTCTGTGTGTTCTCTCCCGTAGTTGTCTTTGTCCTCCTCTGTCCCCCTCTCTCTGTCCCTTTCTGCAGGTGTCCCCCGGCTTTGAAGCTGTGTGTCTTCCAGCGTGCAGCTACTGGTCCTACCAATCTGCCCGATGTTTTGTTATTGGTTTTTGTTGCTCTGTTCTTTTCTCTCTCCCCTTTCCACTCACCCCAACCGGTCGAGGCAGATGGCCGTCCACCCTGAGCCTGGTTCTGCTGGAGGTTTCTTCCGTTAAAGGGAGTTTTTCCTCTCCACTGTTGCCTATGGCTTGCTCCAGGGGGAATTGTTGGGTTCTCTTTATATATCTTTATAATCTTGACTTTATTCTGTAAAGTGCCCTGAGATGACTTTGTTGTGAATTGGCGCTATATAAATAAAGTTGAATTGAATTGAATTAGTCAGCCTGGCTACAGTGCTGAACAGAAACCGGGGGTTGTTCTAATCGTCCTCTATTAGTGGTGAATAATATGCTCTCCTGGCATTATGGAGGGCTTTTTTTTATACATTATTAAACTGCACATTTGTGAATTGTACCATGGAGGTCATCTCTTCTGGTTCAACACTTTCTTTTTTAGTGGGGCAACAGTATCTAGTATCATATGCAGTGAGGCTGCGAAATCATCAACTGGATAATCAACTTGTACAGGTGTAAAGTTAAGGTGGCTGCTCTCCACTGTATTGAAATATGTTGAAGCAAACAATGTTTCCTTAGATTTGTTCAGGTTTGTTCATCGTGTAGGACGCTACACAATAACAAATAATAGTGGTTTTTGAATTTTCCAGTTTGGGTTTGAAAGGCTAAGAGTAAATATTATAAAAGTTCTGCGCATAAAAATTGTGAAGCTGATTATAATAATCGGCTTTTAACAATTAAGAGCAAATGAAACATTTTCTGCTCCACCTCTCATTATGGTAGTTAGCATCCTAATGTCCTTTTTCTAGCCATATTACAATAAAGTAGAAAGGAGGCAAAATTATGGAAAGTAGAGTTTACACAGTGAGATCACTGAATGATGAAAGAAGATTATCTGTATGTTTGCAGCACAGCACAGTCCTCCATTATTCATTTTCCAGAAGGGTAGTTTTTAGCCACTTGGTATGTTGAGCAGAGATAAAGCAGAGTTGTATTTGGGCCTATTGCCATGGCTTTTTTCAAAATAACACACACATTCATAGACTCAAGTCCAACATCAACACCTTGATACTTGCTAGGAATTGCAATGCCACGCTTCCAACCATCTGACCATTTTTAGGAAAACGAGTGTTAGGGCTACCTGTGGTATACGCACACACACACACACACTCAGGAGCACACAAGCTATCCTGCAGTGGATGCCAACTGAGACACCTCTCTATACTAGTAAGTGGCTTCCTTGAGGTGTATTTGAACTAACACACACACACACACACACACACACACACACACACACACACACACACACACACACACACACACAGAATAGAATTAATCAGCATCATCAGGACTGTTATTAGAGTAAATTACCTCCCGGACTGGTTGGAAGGAGAGCACTTACACACTCTGATGCACACACTTTCACACAGATACTGTAGCCTACTTTCATGCGCCTACACACACATCCAGACACAAGCTAACTGGTTGGATCAGTGAGAGGACATGGCCACCCGTAAGTGGGTTTTCTGCAAAGGGCGGCCTGTTTACTCAGTAATAGAAGCTCAACAGTCATAGATGATTAATTACAGTGCTCTCCCTCTGTCTTACTTTCTCCTTTCTTTATCTGAGTTTCTCTCTCTCTCCTTCACACAAACAGTCCAGTATCAGCCTGTCTTTTAATGTGGAGTAAGATCTGTGCTTTCCTGGCCCACCAGCAGTGCCTGTCATACTTTCAATCACTTGAAATGGGGAGTTGGCAACTAACAGATGCCATGAGTAATAATGAAACATCATCACTTTGATTATTTTTAAAAGTACTAAATGGTTTTTAATTAGTCACTTGTGGCTACTTGAAACATGTTTAACTATTAATAATGTGTTCTTTCAAATGATGTTTAAACGTTGAGGTTGATGATGACTTATAAGTGCATATTTCCCAAATGCTGGCTCGATGTAAAAGTAGCAAATTGATGATTGAATGTAAATTCACAGTTTTGTTGTAGAGTTGTAAAACAATAGTTGGTTTCCACTATAATCACTAAAGCCTGTTCAAAAACTCATGGGCTTTTGTGTAAAACTCCCAGCCCTGCCTGTTGTTTTAACAGCCACATAACTGGATTTTGTGGTCACTTGAGATGCAGGTGTGGGAACTTTCTTGAGGACCCCTGCTCTGCTCATTTTTCAACTAACCCTGCCCTACCCGCTGCTGATTGCCTGGATCAGGTGTGTGCAGTTATCAGAAGCTGGAAGGTACCACGTCACTTTGTCTTTCACCACTCCACCCTCATCTGAGTTTGCCTCTTCCAGCTTGTGACTAGCAGCACCTGATGCTCATAATCAGCAGTGGGTAGTCATAAAACCAGGGAATTAGGAATAAATGGTTTAACATTATGGTTAGGGGTTTTATAAAAAGTTCCAATATGTCTTAAATTAACTTTTTTGAACAACAAAAATGTCCATCCATTCATTCAGTGTCTTCTGCACATCAAGAGTCAGGTCACTGTGGCAACAGTTTCAAGAAGAGAGTTCAGATGTCCCTGTGCAACTTTTTCCAGCTCCTTCAGCAGGGTTCTGAGGTGTTCTCAGGCCAGGTGGGATATTACAATCTCTCAAGTCTTTTAAAAGTTAGACTAGCTCAGAAAACCTTTAGTGCAAGGCGCCTTGGAGGCGTTATTACAAAAAGGCCAAACCACCTCACCCTAAAGAAGAGTAAATCTGCTCTGAACTCCGCACCCTAAGCTGAGCCCTGACACCCTACAGATGAATCACATTTTGGTCACTTGCATACAAGATTGGAATCACTCAGCCACAACAATACAATAATAAAAATATAATTCTTAAAATCTTAATTTTAAATACATACAGTACATTCATCAGCCGCAAATTAAACCCCCCTGTTTCTTTTAATATTATCTAAAACATGTCCTTTATAAAGTATTATAAACTAATAATTTCATTATAAGTAAACCACCTATTAACACATGAATAAGTTAAATCAGCTTCACCTTTACCAACAGATCTTTGATCTTTATTTTATTGATTACTGTACATGTTTTTGAAACACATGTTAAGAAATGCAGACAGTCAATATTAAAGCTACAGTATCCGACTTTTTTTTTTTTTTAATAAGTCAGATTTTTTTCTCCATTTATATTTACCAATGACGACCTGAAGGACTTATGAAGTTCAAAGCAAAACAGAGAGAGGGAGGGCAGGGC
This sequence comes from Channa argus, assembly GCF_033026475.1. Lineage (NCBI taxonomy): Eukaryota > Metazoa > Chordata > Actinopteri > Anabantiformes > Channidae > Channa > Channa argus. The sequence continues at coordinate 136,708 of NC_090201.1, forward strand.
AGGGCAAAGTGAATTGAATTTGGGTCTCACGCTAGTGCTAGCTCACGTTTCATAACGCAGCTTTAAGAGGGTGTGTGTTTTACAAACTAGACAATATAGGTTAACCCCATGTTTCTGCTCCGAGCAACATCATCAACCACCAGAGGTCTATTTATTACAGGGCCGAAAGTCAGACAGTTTGGCCAGTCAACGGGCCTTCATATGAGGAAAGTCTGCTCAATTACCAGCCATCGACAACCAATTAAGATTTCCACACTTTGCTGATTTCCTGCAGATGTGATTTTGTTTACAGAGCGTAACTTTTGCCCAGCAACTTCAAAACAGCAAGATGAGATGACAAGTTGATTGCAAACATTCAAAGCATCCAAGTTCTCTCTAACTTTAATTTGAAACACTACAGAAACAAACATCTTCAAAACAAATGTGCCTGGAGACCAATTGTACTGATTGTTGAGCTTACAGTTTAAAAGGGTGTGTTTATTTTTGACACCACCTACTTAGCCTGTCATAGTACTTTAACACAATGAATCCATGCAGTATTAAACTGTAATATCCAAGTGGTTGCAAAAGTTGCTCAATCTAACATACAGGGTTGGGGTTGGGGGTTATAGGTTATTTAGAGTAAAAACAGTATAGTCTGAAAATGATACATTTCTAAATTTAATCCAAACAAAGCCACAATCCCATTATAGACAGGGTAAAGAACATTTATCTATGTAATTGCTCCTGAAGGGACACCAGCATCACAGCCCTAACCTATTTTAATCTTGACTAAACAAAGCAGAGGCAGACCCTTTTTCAGTCTGCCACAACATCCTCCATCATCAGGTTGGACTTGCCAGTACAGACAGGCTCTTTCGGCTCTAAATCATTTCATAATGAGTTCCTTGAAAGCGGAGCAGACACAAGCGCACATTTTCCCAATTCAGCTCTGACATTAAAGAGTAATTTCCATTCAGGTTTATAAAAAGATAAGCAGACGCAGACGGTCCACAGAGATATAATTATGCAGACCATTAGCTTTATGAGTGGACACGTCAGGAAAGTGAGCACCAATCTACCCATGAATGTCATGGCATCATAAGGACACGGGTGACAAGAAAAAGGACGAGGTTCTATAGAACTGGAGCCAACAAATATAGTAAAAGGACAGAGGTGTGATCTTTTCTGAACGATAGATGGATTGATTGTGAACTATGGTGGACTTTCAGATATATTGCAACTAAGTTAAGCATTTGGTATTTTGGGACACAGTTTGCCAAATTAATGAACTAAATGAAATTTATGATGATCAGTTGTTTGGTTCACTTAGTGCAGACAGGATAGAAAAAGTACTCTGTTGCTTTTAATTCTGTTTGGTCTGTTTTGTGTCCACACTGACTTATTACAAACATAGGACTGTAACTATTATGACGTTATATAGACACAAAAGGTAACTAATACACTGTGTTACTGTGGTTACAACAGCTTTTAATGTTCCTTTGTAATTCCAGTGGAATTAATTTGTTTTTCAGAGGGGAAATTCCCATGATCAGGAAATAGATTTCAGTTTTAGTTTGTTGTAGTGTAGCCATGCAGTCGTGCAGTATACTATCACATGATGCTGTGGTTGATCTGTTCTGATTTTTTACAACACTAGTAATTTAGAGTAGCAATATGAATCAACAACTTTCATTAAAGTTCAAAGTGGGTCTCAGTTGGTACCAGTAACCGCTATCAACTGCACTTGTCCAATTTGAACCATTAAGAAAGAATTCTGTACAAGCAGTGCACATATTTATGCAACTCCTCTCGGAGCCCTGGTAGCATATGCACTTGTACCCATGCAGTGATTTCTCTTATCTATAAAAAAGTGGAAAATAACAAAAGGAAAAACTCAGAATTGATTATGCTGGGCTTGATATAATGTTGCGTTACTTATTTTTGAGTGGCCTGAATTGGGCCAAGTGGGCCCCATCTTGAGAGGATTCCCCTGCTTTTCCATTTGTGAGTTGAAGTCTGTGTTTTGACCTGAGGTGTTCTGGCATGGTAGCTCAGTAAAGGAGTGCTGCTTTAACTTCTGGTAGGTTGTGGGTTTGCAAATTAGTAGATCTTTCACCAAGCCACTGAAAAACTGTTCATGTATTTATCATTATTCATTTTTTCAAATGCACTTGCTTGCTTTGGCAACTGAACTTCTCCATCTTTTCTCATCTTGATCAGTTTAAAACAATTTATATGCTAACCACCGTAGCCGGTTAGCAACAGACCGTGTGGATCACAATATGGTCAACATTGTGCATTGTGTATGTGCTGTACTCACCCAACACTGGGTTAATAATAAGCCAGGAATTTTTACAACAAACTGAAACACGTGTAAAGACATTTTTAAACTTTTATCTTCTTACTTAAAAGTGTGAAAATGTTGAAAACAGTAAAAACAGACATGCCTGCACAATGGACAAAGATATCCAGATGGCCAACGTCCTGAAAAACAGTTGAGTGCTTGGTAATGTTTGAACTGAGACTGCTTGGGCACCATCACTCTCTGTCAACCTGGAAACACTCCCATCATTGAACAAGCTACACTAATCCCTTACCACTGCATGAGGGTGAGAGACACTCAATCTCTGTGTGTGTATGTGTGTGTGTGTGTGTGTGTGTGTATTTGTGTGTGTGTGTGTGTGTGTGTGTGTATATGTGTGTGTGTGCCTGTGAGAAAAAGAGAATGTGTGTCTCCGCCTGAGGGCCATTGGGATTTCCCTTTTTAATTAATTCAGGATTTGTTTGGGGCACAGGGTCAGAAATGGAGAGAGGGACAGAGACATTTTCTCATGTAAAACCATAAGTCCAGTGTGTGTGTGTGTGTGTGTGTGTCTGTGTCCGTGTGTGTGCGCGCACTCACCAACCTATTTAACAGGAAACTTCCATGTCTTTGCACCTTGACAAACAAGCGAGCAGCAAACCAATAGTGGCCACGTTCAGGGTCCCCTGTTAGTCAAGCTTTAAATCGTGCTAAGAATTATATGTAAAAACCCCTTCGAATTTTTACTACGTTGCGACCTGCAGGTGTGTATGTTTGTTTAAGTCCATTCTCAGCAGTGCCTGGGATTTTTCTAGCTCCAAACCTTGAGTTTTGTCATATTTTATTTTTTTACCTTGTTGAGCGGTTTTTCTTTAGAACTTGAATTTGTAATTATATAGCTACATTCTGAAGTCAAGAAGGAGGTGGCATATTCTCATATTCATATTAACGAATGTTAATTGTTGACAATAATTTGTTTTTTCAATTGTTGTTAGATGCAACTTTATTAGACAACTGCTTATTTAGGGTTTTTTACTCTACATGTTTTGCCATTATTACTCTAATCATTATTATTTAAAACACATGTTTTCTTAATACAGTCCCACTTTAGTACAACTACAAGTACACATTTTGCTGTGTGCGGGGCTGAGTAGCTGCAGACTGGTCAGAGTGTACATGCTGACTCTTGTCCTTCATCACAGTATTAGGAGTGGTGGTAATGTTGTGGCTGATGGATATCAAGTGTGTGTTTCCTTTTATAGTAGATGGTACAGTGCGACATCACACTACAGCAAAATAAACTTCATCTCTTTCATTTGATTTTACTGTTATCATAATATTTTTTTAAATTCATAGACAATTGAATCCCACTTCAGTATAAGTGTAAATCCATCCATATCAGAAAGTTTTGAGTGTGTGTCCAGACACATAGTCCCACCCTGGCACAAACAGTTGGCACAGGTATATACATCCACAATGAAGCTGCAATAGTGGAGAAATGTTTAAGAAATCCTGTGCTGTGCTGGATGGCAAATGGAACCCATGACTTAGGTAACCTGGTTACAGTAGGCTTTCTTAAACGCTGGTTTCTGACATCAGGGTAAGGGGTCAGGGAAGCCTGATTTCTGTCAAAGAACGCTGACTTGTTTGCCATGTATAGACAACCAGGTTCCTAATCGGCTTTCCAACTTTGCATGTGCGTAACAACAGGCTGTAGGCAGGATCACTCAGCTGAGTGAAACAATCCATGCACAAGGCTTCTGAAATAAGTCAGAGGGGGATAAGAAGCTGCATGTATACGCAGATTTCCACTAAACAGGTTTCTTAAGTTCATGTGAAGTCAGTCACTGTGACTGGGGACTACGCTGGTGCCATGCTCGGTTTGGTTGCCATGCCGCTTCCGTGTGGTCCGTTTGACCCACTGCACAACATCACTGATGCAGCATTTTCCCACCATGCTGCCCAGCGCTCTTACCAAGCTCCAGCAGGATTAATTCAGCTTATTATACTTAACAGACACCTATGACTTGAACTAAAGTCTTAACTGGAGGAAAACTGTAGATTTACAGTTCCCAAATTAACAGTGGGATGATGCTCCTTGTTTTTCTTTTTGTACTTCTTAAGTTGTTAAGCCATAATTCCCGTAATCAACCTGACCCTCTTTAAATATTGTTGTCACCTACGTTTGAATCTGACAGCTGATAATATTTTAAATAATACATACCTAAACTGCCCTAGGCAGCAGTGCAGTCTCTACAATATTACAGTACTACATCCTACTGTGTGAATCTGTGTGAATGTCCTTAAGCAGAAGGTGTCCACCCTGCTTATGTATTCACACATAATAGTTAATAGCTTCTTTTTTATTGATACACCCTATGTTGCATGCACAGGGCTTAAAGCATTTCAGGCACACACACAGACATCCACCCACCCACCGACCAACACACACACACACACACACACACACACACACACACACACACACACACACACACACACACACACACACACACACACACACACACACACACACATACACACACATACATGGTTTCTGAATATTCTAATGATTCATAGGGAGTAGCTGAGTGTTATTACAGTTTGAAGGGCTTTCACTCGTCAAAACGACCCTTGGGTGCACATATGTGTTCTTGCGGTCTGTTTGTGGACCTCATGCTCTGCGACATTTCTTAGACAAACATGAGTCAGTGGGTAAGAATTTAAATATTTTGTTTGAAATTCATTTCTTCTTCTGGGATCTCAGCAAATGAGAGTGCAGTGTTTTGTGTGAGTGTGAGAAATTAGTGTGCAAATGTGACAGGTGGCAAATGTGTATGAACCCTTTATGACATTTCTCTATTTCTGTATAAGTATGACTTTGAAGGTGATCAGATTTTCAGTCCAGAATGTAGGTAAAGGGAAAACTAATTCCATTCATTTACTGTGGAAAAATTTCAGTAACTGTTGCAATTAACAATAAAAAGGTTACCGGTAACTGTTTATCAGTTTGCCTGGCACATTTATGCATAAATGCAGCAAACCTTTAGGAATCACTATGGATGAAATGTATGAAATTTGAAGCAGAGCAAAAACACTTACAAAGTTGATGTTGTGCTTGTAATTTTCCTTAGGAGCGAAGTGAGCAAACTCTGAGCAAAAAAAGAAAAATGTGGGCCATTAAGTCATTACTCGTGAGAATGATGTAAGAGCAGTTAAGACCCAGCTCATAATGCAGTGCTTCATATTGGGATGTTTTGAATCCTACTCACAGGTGCACATGTGTAGTTAACAGGAATGTGCTGGGTGCAGTAACTGCTAGATAAGATCGCAGTGCAAGGCTTGTGCGCTGACAGATCCAAGGAGCAGTGATGAGACTGAGGGACACAGTCCTCTGTGATATTCCTCCATTTCCAGTAGCCACATCTGTCAGGTGTGCTCCCATCCACTTACACGTTCCTGCTTACCGACAGCTTTGCCGAGTTTCAATAATGGTATTTTGTTCCTGGTTGGCATTATCTGTCCAAAAGCAACCATAATTTGCTTTTGTGAACAAGTGTCATCTCTGTGTTTATCACCTGATCCCTGTTTCTTGGTGCTAACAAACTCCATTGTTCACATCAATGAGCCACATTGTAGCCCTGATGCCGGGCAACAAAATGGCAAATACCACCACTTACAATGGAGTCAGAATGGCCAGTTTTGCTCAATTCCTTTAGCTCTAAGTACTAAAAAACGTGAGATTAATATTGTGCAAACAGCAGTTTGGTTAGGATTAGGCATGAAAATATAAGAGTTACGTTAGACTATGCATCGGTTTAAGGACTGATTCCTTAACATCACATCACATGTCACATGACAACAATAGTTTCACACTGGACTCGAACAGTCCTCTGTGGGTAAATTGTGTGTGGTGACCCATCCACCACCATAACCTCCTCCTCAAAACTCAATAAGGTGTAAAAAAAACAAAAACTAAAAACAACAAAAAAAATGTACTTGCATTTACTAACATCTAAAAAAAAAAATGCCTGTGGTTACGAGCTGTTTTAAGATCACTGATGATTCCAAAAGTAAAGGTGACTGCTCTGCTAAACTCGTAAGTTTCAGTTACTGGCAGTGATTCTCATAAAGATTATTATTAATGTGTTTAATATTATCAACTGACATCTGCAACAGCCGAGAGATTTGTGTTTGTCAAACCAAAAAGCTGTCTGTTCTTTTCAGAGAGTCATAGACTACAAACCTTTGACAGCTGGTGGAAACGGTATTTCAGTGTAAACGTTCTGGTCTTCAGGTGTATCCCAACTACTCTGACTCAACCACAGACAGTGTCTGTGTAGTGGATAGTAGAAGCAAACAGTGCAGTACTGGTCAGTGGTGAATGAAGAACTCAAGAGCTAACTAAGTAAAAGTACAAATAACAAACAAAAATGTACCCGCTGACATTTCTACTAAATGTTAGTACATACATGATTTATCTTTTACTTGAAGTATTAAAAGTAAAAGTATTTTTCTCCCTGTCTCTGTGGACCAGTTCTTCTGTTTTTGTTTTTTTCTTTATTGTGGGGGAAGCGTTAACTAAGCGTTGACGGTGTTTTAGCTATGATCGGGTGCTTTTTTCAGTTTTATTTCTAAATTACTCTTGTTGCAACATCACATAGTGACAATAACAGACTGATAGGTCTGTGGCTTTAACAATAATAACACTGATACAACCACTGAGAACATGTCCAGAGAGCTGAGAATAAGCTCAGGATGCACAGAAAAAAAGAGCCACAGAAATTCATTAAACTAGGACTAAATATAAGAGTAACAATGTGTTGCCCCTGATTTAATCAAAGCAAACAGAGTCGTTGGATTTAACCCCGCTGAGCACTAACACATGTAACTGCTTCCTTCATTTGGACTGCTGCTTGTTTTATTGTTTGAAACTGTGTTCGATGATCCTATCCTGTGCAGTGAATGCAGAAGTTGGTAGACACAACTCACCAAAGAGTAAAATTACTTTAAGTACTGATAATATGTTAAATAAGTCTTTTAAGTAAGGCTATGGATGGAGGGACTGACAGCCTACCTGCAGCTTTTTTAATAAAGCAATTCCTGTGTCGCTTGTGACTTGAAAAAAAAAACAAAAACTTTAAAGTTGTTAATTATGAAATGTGAAAAATGAATGAATGAAAAAAAGTAAAGATATTAGCTCTTTGATGTAGTTGAGTAAAAGTCAAAGTGGCCTTAATTAAATCTACATAAGTAAAGTACAGATAGTGAAAAATGTGCTTCGAAGTACGAAGACGAAGTACTTGTACTTTGTTACTTCCCACCACTGGTACTGGTATCGGTACTCAGTATCAACAAGGACTCAAATGTAGGTAAATGCATGTACATGTAATAGTGGTATTAGGACATCACTAGTGTTTAGTGTTAAATAAACTTTGCTACAGCAGTGAGCGTACATGCGAGTACAACGACGAATTCTGTTTGTGTAAATCTATTTTCATTCACACTGTGATTCCAACCAGGACGTATGTATGCAGATGGGAGACGGGTTAAAAGTGAATTGGGGTTAATGAGTTCAAACCTTCATGTGGTTTGAACAAATGATGGGAGATAATACTTGTTATACGGCCCCAGAAGAGCAGACTTAGCCCTGTCCTGTCTTCCTTCCCTGTCTTATTGGACCCACTACAATGTGGTGAGCATGTTTGTGTGTGAGTGTGTTTGATCATAACTGTTCAGTGGTCAAGAGAGATGGTGAATTATGACACTTAATTCTCCTCGTTAACTGACGCAGTTCCACTATACCATGTAGAGCACATGAGGAGTGTAGTGGGAGTGGGTGAGTAAGCATAGAAGGAATAAGGATGAAAGGAAGGTAGGTAAAGGGCGAATAAAGGAGGGAGGTAGTTGACAACAAAGAAAGCTAATTATAAAAAGTAAGAAAGCTGAGAGAGGGAGGAACAAAAAGGGAAACTGATAAATGTGAAGGGAAGTTGAAGATTAATGAGGAGGACAAGTGGGAGAACTGAGAAGGAAGGACATAACCGTGAAGCGAAATAAAGACAAGTGGAAAGGTCAATTAAAAGAATGAACAATAGAACGATGGATGAAATATTGAATGAAAGCAGGATAAAATAAAAAACAAATGTGGGAAAGAAAATGGATGAGGACATCATGAAGAAGGTGAGGGAGAGGACACAGGAGACAAGTAATAATGATGACAGAGAAGGACGAAAATTTAAGAAAGAAAGAAGGAAAGGCAGGTATCAGGGTGAATGAGAACGGGGGAAATCATATGTGAGGGGTGGAGAGAGGAATGCCAGTGTTAATCCGTGTGTGGGAGCAGCGGCTCAGTGTCAGGTGTCTGCCTGTGAATGGGCCTGTGTCATTGCAGAATCACTGCGACCAGGCTGGGACGCAGGGAGGTGGAAGGGAGCCGTGTTTATGAGTATGACGGAGCAGCGGTGAGCACAATGGTGAAAAAAACACTGAAAACCGGGAAAAAGTGGAAGGTGTGGAGAACGTGGCATTAAATGTCCGTCCCAGACCTGTTTGTCTGTGAGGCTGACTGACTGTCATCAGCAGGCTTCCGTGTCCTGACTGGGAGCCAATTTGTAGAGAACTGTGACCCTCCCTCCTCCTCTGCTCTGATTAGGTCTGTCTGACATTTTTATGCCTGGGGATCGTTGTCACAACACACACACACACACACACACAAACACACGAACACATACACACATTACTGCACATAAAATCGCAGCATCACACAATGTTTTAATTAATAAAAAGGGTGAATGCTGAATTTTTGTATTAATAACTAACTGGTGTCAAGTTAAAAGTGCATTAGCACTTGTGATATGTTCATATTACGGTTATACATCCACTTCGAACTTTATCAGAAGACTACAAACATTTGTATGAAACACCAAATAAGTGTTAAATTATTCTGAATTCTCAATTACAAGCTATTAAGACAACATGTATGGTGAAAAGTAGACAGTTACCTCTAACATGTATTAACTTCCATTTCTCGAATTTTTATTTTGAATATACGATTTAAAACGTCATTGACTTTTTTGTTTTCTGTATGTTAAACACCTTCTCAGATAATAATGCTTCTCCAGGTGTCAAATTGCACTGCATTTTATGTCCTTTAGCGTCTCATATTAAGATCACAGGTTTTCCTGTGGCCTCACTATTGGACACTCTAGGAGTGAAACCATTTGACACCGTGTGAACCCCCCCTATGTGCAAGGAGAACAACAATTTCAGGGTGAGGTTACGTTAAGAGATAATATGGGTCAGGATCCTGTGAGTTCAGGGTCGCCACAGCGGATCATTGGCCGCATGTTGATTTGGGCACAGTTTCTACGATTTAGATTCTCAGGAACAAAACAAGTAGGTCCAAAACAGGAAGTGAAGCTCATGAAACTAAGACAAACTTAAATTTATGATATCAATACTGAGCCACACAGTCAACATTGTTTATTTTTATTTTTACAATAAGAAACAGCATTAAACAGGTTCCTATAAGACACAAAGAGTAATTGAGAGGTTAAAGACTTTCCTATTCTTGAAATGTCACTGTATTGTAATTATTTCTGTCAATGATTACTTTACCACAAGGTTTTATCCAATGCAGTTTCACTACTTGGTTCTGGGGGACATGAATGCAATATAATATAATATAAATGAGTATGAGGTTAATGAAAATGTTTTTTTATCATGCTCTTGACAAACATATAATCCCTTTATAACTTTGTTGGCCTCTTTTATCACATTAAACACTGTAAAGGGGTCTTAATAACAGAGTGTCTTTTAACATGTAAAACTCTAAATAACTTTGCAATTGATTATCGCTCAAACCCTCACAACCACCACATATACACTCAGTTCTCTCAGAAGTGGTTTGTGTGTGAGAGAGAGACTCTGTGTGTGTGGTACTAATTACACTTGCTCTGTCTACAAAACAGCTTCCTCATTTTTCACCTGCCTAACACACACATTCCAACTTGACACGCACATCTCTCTCTCTCTCTCCACATCTCATTGCTTCCTGTTCTTGTCTGATTGGTGTGTGTGTGTGTGTGTGTGTGTGTGTGTGTGTGTGTGTGTGTGTGTGGGTTACTGACACTTTACTGATGGAGTGATGTCCATCTGATCTGCCTGCTGTCTCAGGTGTCCCTCAGCGCTGCTCACAACACATCAGTCATCCCAAAGCTGCCCCGCAGCCCCAAAATACACACAAATACACACTCACCACTATTCATACACAACTGCACAGATAAAATCGCACATTTTAACACAGACTCTGCAGAAACATCACAACTTTGACTCACATACATCTTCACCACTGCAACTCCACACCAGGAAAGTGGGGGATGAAGGAGTCTGGGTTGGTGTTGTGACCAGGACCCTAAACACACTTGTATATGCACAATAGGCCTGAGGCAGATTCTTTAGACTATTGCCTCCACCTTGGGTGGTAGAATTCACACACAAACACACGGTATTATACACTGATGCGGGAAGCGCAGTGTCAGGACAGGGTGATTAAACTCATACCAAACGCAATGGAGTGCTAGTCACACTGAACTGGAACCAGTACAAATTCAGTTTGTGTATGCTGATCTACACATCTATTTGTGTGTGTGTGTGTGTGTGTGTGTGTGTGTGTGTGGCAGAGTGGTGGTAATTCCATCCCAGCCCCTCAGAGTGACCCCAAAACACATACTGGCCCCCCCACCCACCCCCCACCTGAGGCCGCACACAAGCCAAAACACACACTCAGCCAAGCCACACACAGTCACAGACAGTGACTAACCTCTCCACCACACACACCAACCAACAAAACATTTAAAGATTGTACATTTATACAGTTATTGGTCGAAGAACACAGTAACAGTGGGCTGTTAGTTGGTTCACCCATAAAGCTATGTTACAAAGAAGATTATGGGTGAATTTAAGATCAGCACTTTCATTAATGGGTAAACACACATACAGTAAATGGTGGATGCGTTTAAATATCACACACATCTCCAGGTGGGCTAGTTTCACCTGATTGTGACCTAGTGAGAAGCATCCTGAGGACCACGACCGCAGGTTAGACTAATATTGTAAATGTTTGTCATATGCATGTTTTGAATCTTGGCTTTTTTAAGTGTTATATATTAGCATAGATTTGATTATTATTAACAATAATTAATGCATGAAATTGTGCTTTAATACTAAATAATGATGTGCCCCACAGTAAAACTAAGTGCAATGCATTCACGGACCACTACCAGCCCATGGGCCACTGGTTGAGAACTCTTACAGGTATGTTTGAGGTGTTGTCAGACTCACAAATGTCAGGTTGTGCTTTTTGAGTCGAAAGCTTGCATCTGTTTCTCCTGGCTGAGGTTTCCCCTTGATGGTGCCCACTTCAGTACGAAAATGCTAAGGAACAGACCATTTACAAGACAGAAAAAATGAATTAGCTGCTCCTCAGTTGCTGTTTAATATTTTTGGAACATCAATTTAATATTTTCTTTAAATCAATCTTTTACACATCTTTTACATTAACACTTTAACAATGGAGCAAGCCAAGAGATATGCCATTTTATTTTTTGATCATTTTCTGAACACATTTAGGAAAAAGCTGTTTAATACTAAAAACAGAAGGAAACCACTTCATTTAGATAAAGAGACCTTGGTGGTGAGCTCACTATGGGGAGTGTCTGTGGTTTTAGTGCTAAACCTCTGCGCCAAGCTGCCTCCCTCACTCTAAGGTTTTAATCACTTCTTGTTGATTCAAGCTTTTGTATTTTTAATCCCTGACATTGAGGATGATACCTTTGGTAAACTGCGGTGTGGTGTCTAAGTGCACACATGTGTGAACTGTTGTGCCTGACAGTGTGACTGGCTTAGTGAAGGAGAGATGGAGCAAAATATGTAGAAATGTTAACAGCAGCTGAACTTTTGTACATTTCCAAGAATGTTATATGATGAAATAGATGAAGAATTACCAGGCAAGGCCGTTTTATTTAAATAGCACAGTGAACTCAGTGAGCTTACACTAAAGTGCACAGAGCAACACGTGTGGTTAAATTCTGATTTGAAATAGCCAAAATAAAATGTTTTTAAATTTTACTTTTAGTTGCAGATGTTGATGAAGGATCAATTTAAACAATGCAAACAAAAGTACCAAAGTCCTTTGACTTTGACTGCCCTGTTTGTGAGACTTTTTTGTTGCAGTCCTAAGTAAGTGCACTATTAGTCCATAATTAAATCTCAGTTTTGGGTCCTCACAAACACAAATTTCAGAATTGTGCCCACCTACTCCATAATAATAATAATGCATTTTATTTCTAGGCACTTTTCTCAACACCTAAGTTCATCTTACGGACACAAGATAAAACAGTAAACAAATTATCAACAGTAGTACTAGTTTTTACAACACTGAAAGCCAACAGAAAATAAAAACACAAGAAAAAAGAAGAATGTTTTTATTATTGATTTCAGGTGGATTAGGCAAGACGATGAGTTGAGTGTTTATTGACTGGATTTGAACATTGGGAGAGAGTCTATAGATTGGAGGTCTGGTGGGAGGGAATTCCAATAGAAGACAGGCTAGCGTGTGGAGTGGACAAGATTTTGGTTGACTGGAAGAGGTCTGACAGGTATGGGGATATGAGGTTATGAAGAGCTTTGAATCTCAGGAGTATCTTATAGTTAATGTGGAGATGGACCAAGAGCCAATTTAGTTATCTGAGGATGTGGGTAACATGATCAATGACGTGGGTTCTAGTGAGACTACAAGCAGCTGAGTTCTGGACCAGTCGAAGTTTATAGAGAGACTTTTGGGGCAACCAAACAAGAGAATTACAATAATCTAAACGGGATGTAACGAAAGGATGAGAGGGGCTGTACTGTGGGGAGTGAGTGGTGATTATAGACAGTTGATATTATGAAGATGAAAGTAGGTTGCTAAGGGCAGAGAATGAGAGGGTACTATCCAGGATGACACCCGGACTCTTAACCTGAGGGGAGGGTGGGATGGTGGAGAAGGCAATGTATACAGAGAAACTACTGGTTTTTGAGATATTGGATTTAGTTCCTAGAAGAAGAAATCTTTTTTATTCCAATTTAGTTAGAGAAAATTGTCTTTTTGTCTTTAATTTACAACAAGCAGTCAGAAAGGGAGGAGGGGAGAAGCGTGGTGGTGGGTTTGGTGGACAAGTAGAGCTGGGCGTCATCTACATAACAGTGAAACTGGATGTTATGTTTTCTAAATATTGAGCCAAGGGGAGTAGGTATATAATATAAAGGAGGGACCAAGGACTGAGCCCTGAGGGACACCAGTATTGACAGGGGCAGGTTGAGATGTGTAGTTCTGTAATTGAACAACCTGACAGTGGCCAGAGATGTATGACATGAACCACATGGGCACAGTGTCTGTGATCCTGTGAACTTGAGCATCAACTGTTTTTCAAGAATTTTTGAGAGAAATTGTAAATTCCTAATAGGCCTGACATTATTAAAACTGGAGGGTTTTTTTTTTTTTTTTTTTTGAGACTGGGAATAATAATTCTAGTTTTTGAAGGAGGATAGGAGAATACCTGTAGTTGGGGAGGGATCTATAATGATGGTGATAAAAGTAGACAAAGAAGGGAGACAAGCTTTAACCAGGGTTGTGGGCAGGGGATCAAGTGAACATGATTTATGCATGACGGTGGAAATATCATTAGCATGACATCATTATCTCACCGCTCTGCTCAGCCCACCCGCAGGCTTCCACAAGCTGGCCGCTGGGTTTAAGGAGAGCCGTGTCCTAAAGAGACAGGAGTGAACAAACTGTTAGACGTAGAGTGAAAGAAATACTGCATTAAGACCCATTAAAAACATAAACAAGTATTGCCCATAATAAAAAGTATAAACAAAAAATTAGGCATATTATGGTCAGTTTAAAAGATAAGGATCCTCTTCAAGTTACTGAGTCATTGAGTCCTTAAATAAATATCAAAAATAAAATAAATCAGATGTAGTATATTCTGTTTACACTGCATCTATGGGTGGGAATAATTGCACAGATTAGATACTACAAAACTTAACACATTATTAAAATCTACTAGAAAAGAAAAATAAAGAAAAGATAATTGGGATGTTTTATTACTGTTGTGTAGAGATTTGGAGCCGCTGTCAGCCTGAATATTGTAGTATCTGCAGTCTCACTGATGGCTAATCAATAACATGCTCCTTAATGTGGTAGAATGTTTTTTACTGGAGCTGTGTTTGTGTGTAGTTCGTATGCAAAACTCCAGTTACAAAGCAAATCAGATTAATTGCAAATGGAAACAAAAAGGCCGGAGTCGGTCGCGATTATACCTGATCCTCTGCTTATCATCAGATAGCATGCGGAGCCACCCAGAGATTCCACACGAACCACATCTGCTCAGCACATGACCCAACAGTCCTGCCATACAGTACTGTACGGCAGCCAATGACAGCGGTCTCTGATGCGCTTTTACTGAGAAAAATGAGTCAGGGTGAGAAAGAAATACAAGACACAAGTGTGGTGTATTGAGACGAAGTGGCAAAATGACAGCATCGAGGGGGTTATCACTTATTGATTTGGGATGAATTTGTCCTGCGAGCACATTGTTTAAGTATGAGCATGTGGTTCGCTGATTTCTTCCAGATGAGAATTTTCACAATGTCTCACTTCCTGACGATCATGTGACTTGCAAGATACTTTGCGGTGCCCTAGCTAGTACTACCCCACGTCCTCTTTACCATCATTTTTACGTCTCAGCTGTCTTTCCTCATCATACACTATATCCTCATCCCTTCATTACATCCACTCTCTGCCTACCCCACTGCCTCCAGGAACTTGTGCCTGCATATGTGCACAGATGAATCCATGCATTAACTCTGATCGTGCATGTACTGCATGCAACATACATTATCTTTTGTATCTGTGTCCGAGTGGAAACAGGTCCCCTTTGCTGCCAGTAAAGTCCCATTAATCACCCATACAGCCACAAGGCAGGGCAGGCCAGTGGATGGGGCGGTTTGTCTGTAACTGTAAACCACAATGCCTCGCTGCTTATGAGCATCATCCGTCCTCCATCGATCAAGCATCTGGATCCTATTGTCTCATGCCCCAACATCAGACAGTCATCTGGAGCCCATGGAAAGAGAGAAGGAAGTAGGGCACTCCGATTACTGGTAGGAGTGATTAATCATAACCATATTGGAAGCAGGATAAGGCAACGACAGAGTTGGACCACAGGGCAGAATGATAATGGTTGCTCCTTTGGGTCTGGGGTGTCAATAATACTGTAAGATGGAGTGGCTAAGGCCAAAGGGCGAGTGTGAAGCCTGGATAAATGGTTAAAGGTAAAACCTCAACTGTAACAGAGAAGTTAAGGTGAGTTAGTACTTTGCATTAGAAGCCATACCTCTGTTTTCTGTTAGCATAAGCAAGTGAGCATTACTCTGTGATGTTTTGAAATGTAGCCTCAGGTTTCATATCTGTAGATCTGGTTGTTTCAGAATGTGCATCTGCCTGTTTCAATTCTGCATGTATTTGCCTCACAGGATTACCTCATTCAAATGAACGAAGGGGCCGCAGAATGTCACACAGGGTCAGTCTTAATGGGGCCTTAACCATCGACAGAAATGTGTTTAATTCCTGTAATTTTAAGATGTGAAGGCAATTCAGCTGACATGGATGGTAAATAGGCTTGTCAGTTGAGCACAATGATGAAAAACTCGGAAAAACCTCAAGACCGTATGCATGGACTGCACGTGTGAACACATCAGCCTCTGCAGACAATTATCCAGTATAAACACAACTCATGTGACACGCAAACTGTCCATGTCCCTGTTGTTATGAAAGTTCACTGTAGCTCAGTGTTGAGACTCACCCATGCCTCTCTGGTCCAGCCTTTCTGTGTTCTTCAGATCGTTCGTTGCATCTTAACTCCATTAGAAATTGCCCTTCTTGCTTATTTCACCATAGGGCTTAAGACTCAAACCCACTCAGACGTCATCCCGCAAAGCATTGTGCCAGGATCTGCTTTGGCCTCATTCATACTGTTATTAGTCGAGGCAAGTTTGTGCCAAAAAGTTATCAGTAAATAATAAGTCTCTTTCTGTCGAACTATATGGCATACTTCACATCTGTAGTTTCACTGAGAGGCTACCTGTGTTTTGCATGAACACCTTGATCCCAGTCACACCTAGAGTAGTCAGGTGTGTGTTCTGCTTATTGCTTGTCCCAACAAGACTTTTTGCCAATCCAGTGATCTGAATCAGTGACCTTCCATTTGTGTTTCTTTAGCTAACTGTTTTGGGAAATTCATATCTCATCTGGCTAGTGGGGGCCTTTCTGGGTCTTTGTATTTTGCTGGGCAACTGTGGCTTCAGGAGGTAGAGCTGTTGTCCACCAGTCCGTGGGTTGTTGGTTCAATTCCAGTCACATGTTGAAGCAGATCCTCCACTGGGAGTGTGTGTGTGTTGTCAGTCAAAATGGGTGATTGAGGAACAGTGTAAAGCCCTTTGGGTATAAAACACTATGCTTGCATAGATTTTGTCCTCATCTGGTTTCTTCCTACAGTGCCAGAGGGTGCATATTAGCTTAGTTAGTGACTCTAAATTGCCTATAGGATTTGATGGATGATTTGCAATTGTTGAATTTGTGTACTTAAATATAAAGTAAAGAATCTTGCCATTAATATGTTATAGTGAGGTGCTCCAGCCTAAGCAATCAATTCAATTCAATTCAATTCAACTTTATTTATATAGCGCCAATTTACAACAAAGTCATCTCAAGGCACTTTACAGAATAAAGTCCAGACTATACAAGTATGTAGAAGTAACCCAACAAATCCCCCTTGAGCAAGCCCTAGGCAACAGTGGAGAGGAAAAACTCCCTTTAATGGGAGAAACCTCCAGCAGAACCAGGCTCAGGGTGGGCGGCCATCTGCCTTGACCGGTTGGGGTGAGTGGAAAGTGGAGAAAGAAAAGAAAAGAGCAACGAAAAGCAACAACAAAACAACAACAAAAAGCAACAACAACAAAAAAGAAGCAACAACAAAGCATTGTACAGGTTGTAGGACACAGAATTAATGGCATACAGTGGTGACAAATAAATGTATAGAGAAAAGCTAGTTAGGGTTGAGTGAGGATTATTAACTATAAGCTTTATCAAAAAGGAAAGTTTTAAGCCTAGTCTTAAAAGTAGAGAGATTGTCTGCTCCCCGAATTTGGATTGGAAGCTGGTTCCACAGAAGAGGAGCTTGATAGCTAAAGGCTCTGCCTCCCATTCTACTTTTGCAAACTCTGGGAACCACAAGTAGGCCAGTATTTTGGGATCGAAGTGGTCTAATCGGGCGATACAGGACTATGAGATCTTTTAAATATGATGGAGCTTGACCATTAAGAGCTTTGTATGTAAGAAGCAGGGTTTTGAACTCTATTCTAAATTTTATGGGAAGCCAATGAAGAGAAGCTAGTGAAGGTGAAATATGATCTCTCTTTCCTAATCCAGTCAGCACTCTTGCTGCAGCATTTTGGATTAATTGAAGGCTTTTTAGAGAGTTATTAGGACACCCCAGAAGTAGGGAATTACAGTAGTCCAACCTAGAAGTAACAAACGCATGGACCAGTTTTTCGGCATCACTTTGAGACAGGATGCTTCTAATTTTAGCAATGTTCCGTAGGTCGAAGAAGGCTGTTCTAGAGATTTGTCTTATATGTGACGTAAACGCCAAATCTTGGTCAAAGATAACTCCAAGGTTCCTCACCGTAGTACTAGAGGCCAAAGTTATGTCATCTAAAGTAACTATATTGTTAGACAGCATATTTCTCATGTTTTTAGGCCCAAAGAGGATGATTTCAGTTTTGTCTGAATTTAGAAGTAGGAAATTGTAGGACATCCAGGTCTTTATGTCTTTTAGACATGCTTCAAGTTTGACTAATTGGTTAGAATCTTCTGGTTTCACAGATAAATAGAGCTGGGTATCATCTGCATAGCAGTGGAAGTTTATGGAATGTTTCCTAATAATTTTGCCTAAAGGTGACATGTACAGATTAAAAAGTATTGGTCCTAACACAGAGCCCTGTGGAACTCCATAGCTGACTTTGGTGCATAAAGAATAGTCATCATTAACATGAACAAGTTGGAATCTGTCTGAGAGATAAGATTTAAACCAATGTAATGTGGTTCCTTTAATCCCAAATCCATGTTCTAGTCTCTGTAATAAAATGTTGTGGTCAATGGTGTCAAATGCGGCACTAAGGTCTAGTAAGATGAGTACAGACACAAGTCCATTATCTGAAGCCAGGAGAAGATCATTGGAGACTTTTACCAGTGCTGTTTCTGTAAGTCTTCATACAAATTATTCCTGTAAAGGTGATCACATAATTGTTTTGCAACTACTTTTTCAAGGATTTTAGAAATAAACGGGAGATTTGATATTGGTCTATAGTTGGCTAAATCACCTGGATCAAGACAAGGTTTTTTAAGTAATGGTTTGATTACAGCAACTTTATAGGCCTTTGGTACATAGCCAGTTTCTAAAGATAGGTTAATCAAATCTAATATGAAAGTGTCTATTAAAGGTAGAACAGCTTTAAGCAATTTGGTTGGAACAGGGTCTAAAAGACATGTTGTTAGTTTTGAGGAGGCGATAGTTGAACTTAGCTCAGTGAGATCTATGAGTGTAAAGCAGTCTAAGATGGATTGGGGCCTTATTGAGGATTCTATAGCTGTTGTACATGAAGATTTAGCCGTAATATTTGTAGGGAGGATCTGGTGAATCTTTTCCCAATGGCTACAATTTTACTAGTAAAGAAAGTCATAAAGTCATTGCTGCTCAAAGTTAAGGGAATACTAGGCTCAGCAGAACTATGGCTCTTAGTCAGCCTGGCTACAGTGCTGAACAGAAACCGGGGGTTGTTCTTGTTTTCCTCTATTAATGCGGAATAATATGCTGTTCTGGCATCACGGAGAGCTTTTTTGTATGTTTTTAAACTGTTTTTCCAGGCTAACCGGGATTCTTCTAAATTAGTGGAACGCCACTTCCTCTCTAACTTTCGTGTTGCCTGTTTTAAGCTGTGCATTTGTGAATTGTACCATGGAGGTCGGCTCCTCTGATTCACTGCCTTCTTTTTTAGAGGGGCAACTGTATCTAGTATCCTACGCAGTGAGGCGGCGGAATCGTCAACTAAATAATCAATTTGCACAGGTGTAAGATGGCTACTCACCATAGTATTGACACATGGTGGTGAAAAAGATGAAGAAATAATTTCTTTAAATGTATTCACAGCATTTTCAGATAAACATCTGCTGTAGTGGAATTTTTTCCTAACTGCTGTATAGTCGGTTATTGTAAATTCAAATGTTATTAGAAAATGGTCAGACAGAAGAGAATTATGAGGAAATACTATTAAATTATCAGTTTAAATGCCATATGTAAGTACAAGGTCCAAGGTGTGACTAAAACAATGAGTGGGTTTATTTACATTTTGGGAAAAACCAATTGAATCTAATAATGAATTAAACGCAGTGCTCAGACAGTTACTGTCAGCATCTACATGAATGTTAAAGTCACCCACTATAATGACTTTATCTGTACTAAGCACTAAATCAGATAGAAAATCAGAAAATTCAACCAAAAACTCTGAGTAAGGGACTGGAAGACGGTACACGATAACAAATAATAGTGGTTTTTGAGTTTTCCAGTTTGCGTGTGAAAGGCTAAGAGTAAGGCTCTCAAATGAGTTATAACTATGTTTAGGTCTAGGAATTATTGATAAGCTAGAGTGAAATATTGCTGCTACTCCTCCACCTCGGCCTGTGCTTCTAGGAACATGATAATTAATATGACTTTGGGGGGTTGACTCATTTAAACTGACATATTCTTCCTGCTGCAACCAGGTTTCAGTGAGACAAAATAAATCTATTTGATGATCATTTATCAAGTCATTTACTAACAGAGATTTAGAAGAGAGAGATCTGATATTTAATAATCCACATTTGAAAGTTTTGGGTTTTGGTTCAGTATGAGCAGTAGTCTTAACTTGTATTAGGTTTTTATGATTAACTCCCCTTGTGTTCATTTTTGGTTTAAAAAGTTTAGGTGGTCGTAGATTGCTTGTCCCTACACACACATATGACATATAAAAGTGTCACGTAAAATAGTGCCCTTATGGCAGATGGGGTAACTGAACCTTCAACCAGTTGTAATAGAAATAACCCTAAATACATGGTTTAAAAAACATAATGATTTGGTTTGAGGCACATAGACATGATAACGTTTGGTCCAAAGATAGTGGTATGACTTAAAGTAAGCACTTGCTTAAAGATACGGGACATTTGTCATCAAGGTTACAATAAGAAACACCTGGGTAATGTTGTGGAATTGATGAAAGTGAAGAACAGCAAGGGATGCAAAGGGGAAATGTACAGTACATTTGTACTTCTGTACAGTACAGAAGATGTGAAGGGAGTTGAAATGGAATGAAGGATTGATCGACATGATTTGGGAAATGAAGGAAACCAAGAGCCTTGTGTATGACAGTACAGAGACATATGTTGTTGTCTACATGTTAAAGACTTCATGGGGATTTTCATAATCTTGTTTTTAACCAAACAGCATCACAGCAGGAAACTACATGCAACTGCCTCCCTATTCCCACAGTATTGGCTTTACAATAATTCTTTTAAAACTCAGTTGCCTGTACAGAGACAACTCTTTTCAAACAATTCATATCACCTTTACCAGAATGCCTTTTGGGACTTTAATCTTGAAATTCCTCTCAAGTTCACTCCGTGACAATCCTCTCGTAACGTGGCAGAGAAGGAGAGGGGCTGCTGAAAGGCAGACTGTTTAAAAAAGAAAATCAATAAAAGTCTCTTGTGATTTGAGTGAAACTCTCCAGATGCTGGATACCAGACAAAACTCTATCTACTTCTTCTTTGCCTTCAGCCTCCACCTCTGCTCGCAACAACACCAGCTTGTGTTAAAAGGAATTCACTAACTGTTCTTCCAAAACCTCCCACCCTTAATCCCTAAGGGGCCATCAATAACAAAGTATTGCTTTTCACTTTAGTTCAAATCTAAGAGAACAAATTATACAACCTATACTGTCAATATATATGAACTAAAATATTAAAACACTCTACAGGGGCCCATTTTAGTTACATTGTCATAAGTTGCTTAATTACCTTTTTAGTAACAAATGTGAGCTGTACTGTACAGTATCATCAAATTAAAAAAATGTTACTTTAAAATTAATAATTTTCTCTTACCTAAAATATTAAAAGGCTTCAAACACTCACAGTTAAGAAGCTGAGGCCAGAGAATGTCCAGTTTTCCAACCAGAGGATCTGATTCCTTCCATTTATCAGTTGGTTGCTGGTGGTTCTAATTCTTCAGTCAGAGCCATTAGGCTGTATTTTACTCATGTTAAAATGTGTGTAGTACTAAATTAACTATATTGTCTACAATAACTGACAGACCCTGAAGACCTGCGATGGATCTTCTCCACTCATGTTTAATCGCTTGTCACTCAGCGCCCTGAACAGGGCCATGGACCTCCGTTATTGTCCAAAAGCTATAAAAACAAATTAGCCAGACACTCACTCCACATTATTCCACTGGGTGACATGGTCCTTAATGCATATTCACACATATTGTTGGAGGATTGTTTTGTGTCATCATATTTCTGCTATTTACCTCAAGACCATCCCCACCAAAGAGAACACATTTGCTGCTGTGGTAACTGTAGCTATAAAATCCTGTCTGCAAGTCATACAAGCCACAGTGCTGTTATTTGATTTTTAATAAGCTTCTTCAACACATACTTTGACCGACTTCCCAAATCATGTACTCCAGTACATGACATAACACCCCCACTATCCCATGGTTGCAGTCTTCTGCATTTTACTACAAGGGCCTTGTTAGTGTGAAAATAAATAAAAGATTCTCAAACAATATGAAAAAATGTAATAAAAATCATACATTTATGTGTTTGTTTCATGGATTTATTCGAGAAACAAAACCATCTCCTCAATCTCTCCACAACATTTCCACTTAAGTTGTTTTGTGTACATTGAAATTGTGAAAAAAATGAACAGTGAATGGAAATACTCTCTTTTCTGCTTGACAAATGACATAGTCATATTTCCAGTTAATTTTAATCAGCCATATTTCCTATAAATATAGCTGTTATGGCCATAGGGCTCATACAGTCTTTGCCTCATGTGGCTTTGAGATTTCGTGAAACAAGGGCTACATGTGACAACTGTGAAGCATTGAAATATAATTACCAAACTTAGTTGTTATTGCAGTTAACTACTCAGCTTCACCACCTTTACAGTATCATTTATTTTTGTTTCAGGGTACTGTATATAACTCCATGATATTATTAGAGCCCTTGTTTATATCCTTGTTTGTGTTGATCGCCATGTGAAACGAATTCACTGAAGGCTGGAGGGATTGACCACTTAGTTCTGTTGACTTTTGGACTAGCAGAGTTCAGAGAGGAGCTTTCAGGTGTCGGCTAATATCTCACTTGTTGATAAACCCTACTGTCATTCCAATGTGTTGGCAATTAGATTTACTGAGAGCAAACCGGACATGTCTGTCTCTACCCTGTAGGGTCCCCAGAATATGACCAGATGAACAGAACAGATCAAACATTTTGTGCTATCTTTGATCTTTGGATTAAAGTAATTGATGCTGAGTTTTATGGGATGGACTGTGTTCAGTATATGGAATATGTTCTCCGGCTGTGTGAGGCTTTGCCCGTAAGAATCTGGATGACTCATTAAAAGCCTCCCCCCCCCCCCCCTACCCAACCCTCCACTCTCTCATGTCCCCTTCAATTCCTGCTCCAGTCAGACACCACCAATCCTCCTCTGGCACCTCCACTTCGGCTCCGTTCAGGGTGATAAGCCCCAATTATGACTGCCCTCGTTCAGAGTTCATACACACTCAAACACATACAGAACTACATGTAAGTAAGCAAGAATATGCGGAAACACGCACACACACACATATGCAGTCAGAGGTCTGATGGTCAGGTGCCCCAGACAGCATTCCCCTGTGTGATTAGGCTTAGTGAGACATCTCCTCTCTCCAACCTGTCGCCAGTAGCTCTGCTCGGCCTTAACACCCAGCCAGCCGGCTGCACAACACCACTGTGCGTATGTGTGTGTGATATAGTGAGTGTGTCTACAAGGATGTGTCCACAAATCCAGGCAATGTGTGTCAAATTTCTCTTTCATATAGGTCTGCACTGTGTGTGTGTGTGTGTGTGTGTGTGTGTGTGTGTGTGTGTGTGTGTGTGTGTGTGTGTGTGTGTGTGTGAATGTCTGCTGTCTGCAACCCCCTAAAGCTGTATGGATTAGTGACAGGACCCCACCAGTGCATGACAAGACTTTTGTCTCTGGAGCCCAGTGGTTTTATGGCTGAGCACGTTCTTGTGTGTGTTAGGTGTGTGTATGTGTTGTGATGTGTAAGAGTATTTGAAACCATGTACCGGAAAAGTAATTTGCTTTTTTTTATTTCCAGGTTTTAATTTGTTAATCATCGATGTAGAGATGGGTTAACAGAAACATGGACGCAGTTCGAAACAAGTTTGTTACTGTGTGAATGTGTGTGTGTGTGTGTGGCTGAGGGAAGCTTTCCAAAGACTGAAGGAAGGAGTGTGACAGCAGCAGTTGCTGTAACAAACAACTGTTACCAACAACAACTTGTCCTGAGCTTTATTAACCACTAGCAATGTTCTTTAGACAAATGAGTTCCTTATATCTATCGCCATATCTTACTACTTACTGCTTGTTGGACTAAATTCACAGAACCATAATTATTGCTTACATTACCTATAATACAAATCCACCGATGACAGTTTGGTTGGAGATGTTACATCTGTTATTCTAGTATTGGCTAAAAAAATATAGCTCTGGCCTCAAGCAGAAATTAGCATTGTACTTTTCTCTAATCTGCCAGATTTATTTTAAACTTGTAGTCGTAAGCTCCTACAATGAATCAAGTAGCTGATTTGAGCCCTAAGTCACGGTTGAGTAAGGCACCTACTTTCTACCAGCTGGCCCGGTGCATTGTCATCATATGTCTGATAATGAAAAAAATCTAGCATCCATAGCAACTATGACAGATGAAGGAGTTGGCAGTTGGTAATGGAATCTAAAAAAGTTCAGCTAGGCATAAAAGCAGGGTGGGTTGCTGGGCAACAGAACACTTTTTGTTCTTTCATCCAGAGGTGCAAAGAGTACACAATGTTTTTACTTAAGTGAAAGTAATGTTACTCTGCTGATAGTTTACTTGAATTAAAGTAAAACTATTGACAAAAAACATGAAAAGTAACTTTAAGTATACATTATCTTACATTTTTGTAGCATGTCAAGTTTCTCAAAAATGACTTTGAAATACAGTTAAGTTACTTAATAGGCAACTAGTGACGGGGAATATTAGCTATGTGCAGCTCCCAAACAAATTCCATGTCCTTTTGTATCTTCATAAATTAGTTATAGTTATAGTTATACTTTATAAATTATAAAGTAGTTTCACATATAAAAACATGAAATAAACACTGCATACATATTTGTAAATGTAATAAAATATTTTTATCCCATCTCATCTGACAGCTTGACAAAGTTTTGCATCATGTTATCTTTAGAATAAAAATGATGACAGAAGAAAATAAATAATAATTTACCTATTAAGTAATGAGCCAATGTTATATCATAGAAACAAGACACCTTGTTTGATTTAGTGAGAAACTCCACTTCCTCATTCCGTTCTCTTGATGTGACCACTTTTTTCAGTTTATTAAGTCCTAAAATCTGACGATTAATTATTGGGCGTGGTTTGAAACATCAACATCAACAAAATGGTAAAAGTGCTTGGGTGAGGACATCAAGAGCACTTTTAACCACATCAACCACTTTAGGAAATGGAGAAACATCAAATCTACTTTTACCTTTACAAACATTCATAAACACGAATCCCTTTACTTACTCTGTCTCCCAATCCAGTTGTGTGTGTCGTTACATTGTCGGCAAGGCTGAACCTGAGCATTAACCCAGTGCTTCGTGTATGCGTCTGTGTGTGTCTTTGTGTCTCTGTGTGCGCACTTGTAATTGGGGAACGTGGGTTTGACACTGCACTTTTCCGTGGAACTCTGATTCCAACTGAAAATACCAGAGCTTTGACCTCACATGACAAAGATTCCCAGCACTAAATCCCTGTCTGCCAATTGATAGTCCAACAAAGGCACACAGAGAGGTGTAGGGAGGAAAACCACAGGGACCAGCTGTAGGTTGTGGATGTAGAGGCACATTCATGGGCTTTGCCATTCAGTGCTGATGAGATGGGTTACTGGGGCCACACATGGGGATCATATCAGGAGGTTATCATGCCCTTTATGGCCATGGTGACAGTAATAAATGAAGTATGTGGTTACAAACTTTGACCTAAAGGTTTGTAGGTGGTACATGTCTTACTTGCTACACATGGGAATAAATAGGTGTACAGTGTGTGAAAAGGACGTGGAAATGGACTAGGATGAGTGTGCTCCATGAAGGGAGACAGCGAAAGTGGAGCGCATCCATGACAGGTGACACAGTTCAGTGCCCTGAGAAAACAGAGGAATGGAACAAATTAAATTCTCCTGTGAGTGTGTGTTTGTTGATGAGTGGGCCTAAATGACATTGGGCTGGACAGGGAAGGAAAACCCACAGTTTACAGTGAGGCTAAGCAAGCTGTTGCTGTTTTTGCCCTGGTCCTGGTCAATGCCTGAGATACTTGGACAAACCTGATTGCAACTATCTGAAAACAATCTAGCTGAGTCTAAGGTCACGGAGCTCTTAATTACACACTTCAAGAAGAGCATAGGCTGCTGTCTTAAAACTGACACACAGGCCTAACACTAACTAAGCCAGCATTGTCTGTGTGTAGTCACCACCTGACTTATCCCTATTTTTCTCCAGCCATCCATATATCCGGTATCTTAACTGCTTGTCCTGTTAGGACTCACAGCAGTGCTGGGAGTACCAGCTGTCAAACCAGCAAACAGCAGGATACGTCTATCTCATGGCCCCTTTTTCGCAATGTTTCACACAGGTAACCCCTTCGTTTTTGCAGAACAGCTTTAAGTCAAGGATGCTGGTGTCTTAAATTAACTGCCCTCTTCAGGTCCTTCCACAGTATATCTATAAAGGGGCCATTACACTTCTTCTTTAACATTCTTTGCAAACAATTTGTGTGTTTATCGTTGCTGTCAACTGTCAAGCTGTCAAGAATTTGTGCCTCCATTCTGGCAAAGCAGGTGATCTATCACCTGCTTTGCTGGTCCTCATGGTGATGGGATCAAGTTCTGATGCTGGAAGGCAGACTTTGCTCATCCCATCCCAAATATATAAATCTATAGTACATAGTAAACACGATAATTATCATAAGAAAACAGAGAAAGAGGTTGTTTGTTTCTAATAATTTAGGACATAACACCATCTTGGTTTTGTGCACTAGGCAGTATTGGGAGGGCTGTAGCCCAGTTGGTAAGGCAGTCGTCCACGGACCAGTGGCTCAATCCTTGGTTCCGGCTATATGTGGAAGTGTATCTGGGAAAGCCACTGAACCCCCAAAAGCCCATTCCCATCCCCAGCTGTGCAGTGCCGGTCCAAGAAAAACTGTAGTAAAAACTGTGCCAAATCAACATGCAGACAATGATCCGCTGTGGCGACCCTGAACTCACTGGATAAGCCGAAAGGACAAAAAAATACAAAAAAAAAAATAACCAGACCAATGGCATCAACTCACTATCATCAATGTTTCAAGCAAGTGTTTTTCGATAGAGAAGTAATTGTGGAAAACATGCAGAGGATTGTGAACACATGTCGTATGATTACGACATGTGTGTTAGATGTGAACTCAGAGCCAGTAAAGTTCTCATAATAGCACATTTTCAGACACAGTTATCTCCAGTAGTTCATTTCACAAAGTTGTTTTCGAGGTCTAATTCTAATTTGATCAGATTCCCCCCCAAACAATGCAGGGCTGCTTTTTGATTCTTTCTATGTCAGATGTCTGAGCAGACACATCATTCCACTGTGGCGTGGGAGACTTTCTCTCTGAATCTATAAAACCTGCAGTGAAACTTGCCTCGCCCAGCCTGCAATCATAACTTAGAAAATTTCAACCGTATGAGTTTCAGAGGCAAGTTTTAGTGTCCCTTCATGGTCAAAACCCAGTTCCAATGGCATTTCCACCCGGACAAGAGGAGCACTCTGTGGCAGTTGATTTTTCCAGACTTTATGCCAGCTCGGGTGTGTGTGCACGTCATTTTGAAGTGTGTGGTCAGTGTTGGCTTTTTTTTTTTTTTTTTTGCTGAAAGCCAAAGCTCTTCCAAAGCCACAGACAAAGCCACAGCAGGTGGATGGGTAACAGTGTGGAGGAGAGGAGGGAGGGGAAGCACAGGGTAACAGAGGGCTCAATGCCTCTTCTTATCACGCTCCTCGACTCCGAAGAAAAGGCTGATTAATCAGAGCCTAAGTGAATGGAGAGGCCATCCTTATCCTTTTACTGGGGTTGAGCTGGTCTGCGGAACACCAGCTGACTAAAAACACATGAGAAGGTGATGGAACGAACTAAAAAAATACATGTTTTTAGAGCAACAGATCTATAAGACAATTAATACTTTTTTGATGAAATGAGATACGAAAAACTTATTTGATCGAGTGAAAGAAATTCATATACAGGAAGGAGACAACCTACAGTACCTCCTCCCTAACTGGTAGTGATATCAATATTTGCTGATGAAGCATCCCCCTCGGTGGTTCACTGAGGGGGCCGGTGGTTGTGCCCGTGGACCCATTGACTGCTGTGCTCTGTGACGCCTGCCGGGCTTTGTAATGGACGCCTCTCGTCTCATCTCTACCAAGCCAGTCTGGACCCTGGACCGTCGCAAGGCCTCTGAGGGCCCACTGCCGTCCCCCCATTGTTCATGTAGGTGTGTGCGTTTGCGTGGAATACATATGTGTGTGCATATAAAGGGGTCTTTGGGGGCCCCCTGGGGGCCGGTGACTCCTCTTTGTCTCCGGTTGGCCTGCTGTCAGAGTGTCTTTGTTATGACAGTTGGGCTGCTTTTATACAGACTAAATCACAGCCATCAGCTGTTCATTTACTGGACTAACCCCTGACAGCCCTCGTGACACCTATTACACACATGCATTCATCTCCAGCATCATCCTCTTCTACTTCACTGCAGTCCCCTGCCTCTTTTACCAGAAGATAGATCAAACATGCAGCCCGTGAAAATCTCTCTTCTAAGCAGAATAAGAAAAGAAACTGAAACGAAAAGGAGGCGAGGGAGGAAGGGTAACAAAGCAAGCAAGGGGAGGTGGGAGGCCAAAGGGCCTCTGACCTCTGACCTTTGTGTTGTGGCTGGGGCACTGTAGGGTCAGAGGACACAACAACCCAGGCTAATCAGTAACTATACTTTAGATACAACATACAAATAGACTGAAAGAGAAAGAGAGACACAATATTCCAGCCTAGTTTAAATCTCATTTATTTGCGTGACAGGAAACGAACCTCTGTTGTCAAAGCACTAACATAGCAATTGGGTTTTGTTGTGAGCACAGCAATTAAACACAAATTTAACAAATTCTCTCTGGGACCTACTAGTCACTACGGCTGTGAAGAGTGCGGTGATTGTCAAGTGGGAATGCACAGATTACGCAGATGAAGATTTCACACATCAGAGAGTCAACATGAGAAAATAAAAACACAAAATTGCAATTTGATTATCAAAGTACTGGTGCAATGGAAATAACCTAAAATAATTAAACAATTACTTGTTTTGAGGGAAAGAAAGACAGCGTGATGTTTATAGACCGTACTGATCAGCACTAATCTAACTTGCACATTACATTTTTCACGTTCAGTGTGTGTGTGTGTGTTTGTGTGTCCTACCTATTAGTGGGGTTTTCCCATGCAATGTATGAGGTACTGTAACTGTTTAGATACTGATTCATAGAGATTTAGAGTCACCTTCATTAACAAAAACAACAGAAGTCAGATGGTGTAGTTGGCTAAAGAGCCCTGATCTCAACATCACGGGGTCCGTTTGTGATGACATGAACTAAAGATTACCTAACAAAACTAAAGCTAAACTAGGTAAGTTTAGCTTCAAAGGTACAGTATGCAACTTAAGCTACTGCTGATGTGAGAGACTGAATCACTTCTCTCTCCATGCTCTGACACAGCTTTGCTTTGCTCTTTAGACTTTGCCACACTCTGCACAGGCCTCCGGGTGTTTGTTGTTATCAAATTACAATAAAAACAAATGCTAATAATATTAGTAATCAAGCAGAAGATGCTGCTCTTCTGTGATTGGTCAGAGGTTTGAGACTCACTCTTAACAGTTTTAAATGCAAATGTTTCTAAGATAAGTGTTGGAGCATTTGTGTTACAATACAGCTTTAAGGTTAAGTAAAAAAAAAAGATTGGCCACCGAGAACAAATACAGTTTAGGCCAAGATATAGTGGTTGACCTCCTCTGCGTTCACACAACAACCAAACTTTACATGCCTCTAACTTAACCGGACCCACTCTTTAAGGGTCTTGATCTGGAATCAAAGTTTGACTGACAGCATTCACACATGACAACATGATATAGTTAGTATAGTTTTTCCATCCTTGTCCTCTTCTACAGAAGGACAGAGAGGTTACGAAACAGTAGGGTACAGAGAGTGAGATGAAGATGTGTCAGACTTGTCGTAACTCTTCCAGAGGTCAGTTCACACTGTCAGTTCATTTGTGCGTGACTGTGTGTGTCGCCTGAGAGTAAATGTTAGAGGGCTGGGCAGCATTAGTGTTTCCGGGGTGATGGCACAGGAGTGTAAAGCCACGGGCAATATACGTATAAACCTGTGCTATCTCAAAATGCCTTTGTGCTGGGTGTGTGTGCCCACTTCTGTTGCCATGGAGAGGGTGTGTGTGTGAGGGGACCTTAGGGTACCATGTTCTGACTCAGATCTTTTCTTTAATGAGTCCAGTGAGAACACACACCTTCCATGCCTGTCTCTCTTTTTCACTGTCATCCACGGTCATGTGCAGATATGTGTGTGTGTGTGCGTGTGTGTGTGTGTGTGGGCTGCCTGCATGCTGTGGGTAGCAAGCCCAGATGTCTGGAGCTCCGTGGGGGATAACGGCTTCTTTCACAGGCAGCAATGTGTGTGAGAGAAAGAGAGATAGACCTAAAATGTATGAGTGTATGCGCCCTCAGCGTTGGCACATACTTGCAGCAATCAACACACTCAAACACACACACATACACACAGAGGAAGTGGTGTGTGCTAATTAGATTTGATCATGATTGTAAGCAGCAGAGGACACTTCAGGACAATGCAGGAGTTCAGTTCACTGCTGCAAACTGGGACAGGAAAAACAGGTTCTCTACAAGTTTATAACATGGATGTAATTTAAAGCTGAAAATGCTATGAATTCAGTTCGGGGGGATGTGACGACAGTGACAGTAAATCCAACATTTCCAAGATTTCCAATTGTGTTCATGATTCTGTCCACGGTGACTCTTGACTTGTTTAATGAGAGCAGCAGTAACTTCTAAGATGAACAGTTTTCCTTGGATGCACACAAATTGATTATTACCCCCCCACCTTACACACACACACTCTCTGCTGTACATTTCACTGTGTTGTTGTTTCTCACGTTGTGTCCGTTAACAGTTTAGTTTGAGCAACTACAGGTAAAGTGTGTGTCAACTACTTGAACACACACTGTTCTCTGTTGAAGTAAATGGTCTGCACTTATATAGCGCTTTTCTACCTATTGGCACTCAAAGCACTTTACACTGCTTCTTATTTACCCATTCACACTCACAATCACACACACACTCATACACCGATGGGGGAGCTGCTATGCAGCTGGCCAACACTCACCGGGAGCAACTAAGTTGGGGTTCAGTGTCTTGCTCAAGGACACTTCAACATGTGACCAGAGGAGCCAGGGATTGAACCAGCAACTGTGAGATTGGTGGACAACCGCTCTACCTTCCTGCGCCACAGTCGAAGCTGAATTTATGGCAGGGATTTTCTTTAATAACTTTTTTTTTCTAGATTTGTCTGAAGTTGACTCATCTCTGGGAGGGAAACAGTTTATTCATGACACTGAGCCTCATTAAAAGTAGAGATTTGTTAGTATTCATTGCATATTTGTTGAAATTATGATATTCTTGTAAAAACATTTGTTAAATTCAACTTATCAGTGAGACTGTGGGAACGGATTTCAAAGAAATACCTCCAGTAATGTCAGCCAAGTAAACTGGAGATGGTACTGATAATGGTATTATTCATGACACAAAATTGAATTTAATTACAGTAACAGTTGCTGACATTGATAAATCTCACTTTGATCAATGAGTATAATTCACTGCAACTCCTACCCAAAGGGTGATTAATGTGTATGGGAAATAAGGAAGACGGAACCAGTTAGGACAAAAAAAGACAAGACCAACTGATCCATTTTTACAAAACACAGGACTGAACATTTGTTTCATTTTTACTTTCTAAATTTTCTTATTTATTTTAATGACAAATTAATACAACAAATATTTTAATTTGTTTTTTAAAATTCTTATTTTAAACTCAGATTCCTATATATGACATCAGAAGTCATTAAAGTCACACTTCTGGAAAAAAAAAGTCAGAACTCAAATACATTTATTAGGGTCCTAATCCTCCTCTGAAAGCTTTGTGTCATTATATTTTGGTTGGACAATATGTCGTTTTAATCATATTGAAGCAATTCACCAAACCGACAAGTATTTTAGTTTGAAATGATTGTATTTTATCCAACATATGTAGAGAGCACTCGAAAACCAGCTGTGTGAGATAAATTTCAGTGATGAAGGAGCAGTCGATGAGTTTGGGATTTCCTGCCAATCATCAACAAACTCCTTTGCTCACTTCCTCCCTCTATTGGCCAATCAGCAGCAGAGCTGATGCAGGTGACCTCGGGGAGGGGGCTCAGATGCTGTTCACTTTATTTCACTTCGCTGCAGGACACTGAAGCCTTCAAAGAAGCAGCTCTCAGGCCACAGTGGGCAGTGAGAGCTCAGTGCAGACGCCGTCCGTCTCATTGTAGAGCACAAATTGGTTCACTGGGAGCAAAGTTTGGAAGAAACTGACAACCCAGAATGTAGGTCAGCAGGTTCCTGCACCAGCCCTGTTCTGCCGTCCAGGAGCTTCAACTCTGTGGCTTTTTATGAAGAACCTGCGGACTTTCAGCTCAGATGAGGAGGAAACATTAGAGCCCACCTGTCAGAGGTTGTTTTCCGTGTTTGGTTGATGCACTGCTTTTGGGCTCGTACTGCACTTTTTTTCCCACTGCTGAATTTGTTTAATTTGGCAGCTGCTGCAGAATCTCCCCACAGGGATCAATCCACAATTTTCTTATCTTCAAGGATCCCAACGCAGACAGATGACTTGTCTTACTCAATGATACTATAAGGCTTTGAGTGTGTGTGTTTGTGTGTGGCAGCCTGCAGGAGCCACACTGCGCACAGCTGGTGGCGCGGCTGCAGCATCTCGTCCCAGCAGGGTGTATTCTTAGCTCCCTAAAACCCAATAAGGGAAATGAGATTAGACGACACACACACATCTACACATAACCCAAACCTCAACCGCCACCAGCACCTCCCACACACACGTGCACACACATGCACACGTAAGCCTAAGCCCATGTGTAAAGATTGGCTGCTGCTGAAGTCTCCTGTCTGGGTCTTTTCCACATCAGTGTGTTGTGACTCAAAGGCAGCTCTGATGGAACAAACATGTTGATATAATTATTGTTTTTATTCTCTGAAAGCTGAATAAGTCCCTTTATTCCACATATTGTTTATTGTGCACTTGAACCAGCTTTTTGTTGGTGTTAACACTATTTAATCCTTTTTTGTTGTTGTTGTTGTTAATGATTGCACAATTTGGTCGAATGAAAATATTCAAGTTTGCATGTTTGGAGACTTTAAAGTAACACGCTGTGGGTGGAGTGGATGTCTGTGGTGACTCACCCAGCAGCAGCAGCAGCAGCAGCAGCAGCAGCAGCTGCAGCAGCAGCTCAGTGGCGTTGACAAACACCCGTGTTAATTTGTTTTTGGTCTATGTGTTAAGTTTCAATATTTCTTTACTAAAATTGTGACATTTTACTTGTCGCAATAATCAACATCCTCTGCATCAGCTCTTATCCAGGCAACGGTCAAAGCTGAATATTATATGTACTTTGTGGCTGTAGCTCAGTTGTTAGGGCAGCGACCAAAAAAAAAAAAAAAAAAAACGTTTTAGATTTTTTATTATATTTTAACCTATTTTATTTTTCTTACTCTCAATCAAAATAAATGTTTTACTTAATATTTTATGTTGCAGTGCATAATTATAGTATTATCCATGTTTGGGTCTGTATGTCTATATTATGCTAATATTATGGTAAAAACACCATTTTATTACCTTTATTTAAATGCAAACATGGATTTACTAGAATGGTTATGGTATAGTTATAATAGAAATAATGAATAATGACCGTTTATCGCACTATATTGTAAATGGCATCTAGTACAGCTTATGCACTTTATCTTAGAATTAATCATGTGTTTATTAAACAATATGATTAATTGCAACAAGATAAAAAGAACATTTGTGAATCAATATTAACATTCTCTGTATTTCTTTTTTTCGATTCAAACCCCAAAGAATCAATATATGAACATCTTGTGTTTCTCATCTTAATTTATCTTGTATTTTATTATTGTTTTATACTAATTTGGGCAGAATAATTATAGTTAATCTTTTAAATTACATGTATGTGCACGGATGGTGTAAATGCCACTTGTGCTGGTGATAAAAGTATCTAAAAATCAACAGCTTAGGCTTCAGCTTTAATTTTAATTTTCCTTGAATACCTTAAAAAAGCTAAATCAGTTTATTATCTTCATTCTGTGTTTTATTATTTTATATACACTTCTGTTACTTATGCTACTGAGTGCACATTTCAACCACATCCAGCTCCATGTTTCTTAAATAGAAAACTCTCTATATGTTTGTGCATGTTTCCCCATAATTCAGTCTGACATATTTGGAAACTTTGGGATCCTCGCTGCTGTTAAAAATAAATCCCTGTGGCTTTGAAACAAGGATCATTTATAGTGAAGGGCACAGGTAGCGTTGGACGTCTTAACAATAAATAGGCCTAATGTGTTTTTTTAATGTTTTTATTATGAAAATAATTGAACGTTATCATCTTTCACTTTTCATCCTCCACTTCGCTCGTCTTCCTCGCCAGGACCAGGTGAGTCATAGAGTCCTCGTAAAAAGCAACATGGCTGCCTCACCTTATTATCCTCCTCCACCTTTTTCATCAATCAGTGGTGTGTAGCTGACGTTTGTCGTATTATTGGGATTTGCTGGTTTCAAATGCAGACATTTTGCAGCCAAGCTTTAAATAGCCTGTTGACCGCAGAATATTTGGTTGAGTGTGTGACAGGGAGAGTGAGGTGCTGCCAAGAAGTGTGTGCGGTTTGAGGGGTGTGTTTGTGTGAAAGAAAAGTGTGTTTGTGTGTGCGTTGGAGAGGAGTGGGGGGTGGCTGGGAAGGGTATTAGTGAATGGCTGCGCTATTGCATCCTCCCAGGAGACCTCTAAAAACACATACACAGTACCGTCTACACAAACACACACACACACACTCAGCACCTTTAGCAGCGCAGTAAACCCGCCTCCTTCATCCCCAAAAAACTCCCATCCCGCTGCCATACCTCTATGTCCTCGCACCGCCCCTCAAGTAAAGTCAGCACACACACTCTCTCCTCTGCCAGACTCACCGAGAGAAGGTGCCGTGTGAGGAGGAGCCGTGCGTATTTACGCTCAGAGTGTGCGTGTGTTTGTGGGTGTGTGAGTGTGTATGTGTGTGTGTGCATGTGTAGGGAGAAAGTTGGGAGAGCCCGCCGCGCGCTGACAGAAGAGATCCGCTTATCTGAGAGCAGGACCCGGCATCGATTGATAAGCCCTCAGAGAGGAGGAGGAGGAGGAGGAAGATCCGCTTCAGAGCTCGATTATTTGGTTTTTAATGGACTGCCTCTCCATGCGCTCTCCCGGCTGGCGTTAACGCGCAGCTGAGAAGGAAAACGCAAACAATCCAAACTTTCAAACGCATTTTTCATTGATTTATTTATTTTTTTTTAGCATCCCTCTTTCGCCCCCTATCCGCGTCCCTTCTGAGCGCGGAGTGGCAGAGGGAGGGACGGGAGAACCGAGCGGACAGATCGTGAAGCTGCGCGCCTCCCCCGGTGGATGAGCCACTGGATGCGAGACGATGGATTAACAGCCTTCTGTTGCTGCCTTTCCTCTCCGCCGACCCCCCCACACGTCCTCCCCGGGATTATTTCAGCTCTTGCCGACCTCCGACCTCCTTACCTCTCGAGATGACCGAGGAATATGTTTTGCGGTGCGTCCTGATGCTCTGCTGTGTGCTCCTCTCGGCCAACGCGAGTAACTGGCTGTAAGTCCAATTGGGTTTTTACCACTGATCCTTCATCTCTTGCTCTTTTTCACCATTCACCTGTTCTCCTGCTCTCCCTCCTCATCTCCGCATCATCTTCCCCTGTCCCGCTCCCCCTCAGCCGCTCCTCAGGTTAACTGTTAACCGCTGACATGCACACACTATCTCCCCCACACTTAATAACTTACCCTATAACACAGCTGCACCCCCCACCCACCCCTCCGCAAAGACCTTTACAAAAAAAAGTCACCCACAAGTGAAAACGCACATGTTCTTTATGGAAAGGCGCAGGTTTCCACGTAACTTCACATTCTTTTATTGATTCTAGCACTTTTGTTTTATGCATGAAACGAATGTTAATAGCAGGTGGAAGTGAACACGACCATTCACATACAGCTTAGCTCAGCCCATTTTGAGAGATGCTGTTTTAAATCCAGAGTTTTGAAGTGGCAAAGAAGAGATTTTTAACTTTGTAACTTTTTAGTGCGGCTCTAAAACTTAATGTTTTATGTAATTCAGGAGAAAAAGCAAAAGAAATGTGAGGAGGAGACCAAGTAAAACCTCTGAGCTGATCCCTAAAAACTTTTTTCATGCTCCAAAGTTTGTGTTTTCCTCAGCACCTACATACTATTACTGGTCAAGAGGAAGAATGACTACGATCAGTTTAATATTAGGCGGCTGTTGGACAGTTCATCTGCATTTGAGCAACCCTGTAAAATCAAATCGAATGATTCGATTCGATATGTGTATCCTGTTACTATGTTGTACTTAAAGCACATCATTCAATAAAGTAGAATACAAGGTATTTTTAGCAATACATTTTGCATTTGGACACCAATACCCTATGGGATTAATGTCAGGCTGATTGACATATAGGAACATAATAGTGATATTAAAGGGATGTCTTCTGACAAGGACACAGACACACACCAGCCAGTGAAGGAATCTTACATTACTAAATATTCATTTAGGAGGAGGTCTGAGGTCCAGTTAAATCCCTGTCAAGCGTCAGTCTACACAGTGCCACCTCCTCCTGGGGCCGGTCGGTTAGGTCGCATGTGTGTGCCTGCTCTTGCGGCAGCCCGTGGGAGGCGGTTAGGTGGGTTCTTGCATTCCACCGCTCCATTTTCTGCTGCCACTCATTCCTCTTGAAGAATTTACAAGCAGCGCTCGTTGTTTAGGGAGAACTTTCCTTCCCTCTGTCACAGAATCAAGGCTCGGGTCATATGAATGATACCTGACATTGATAGGTGCTATTATCTGACACAATTGCCTTCTCTTCATCCTGAAGCGACTCAAAGTGTGACTGTGGAGCCAAACAGAGACTGTGTGTTGACTTTCAAATTTTTTTTTTATTTCCACTATGAATACCTTAGTAAGATTTACTACGGCCTAGTATGTTTACGTCAGAAAAGCATTTCACACGGCCTAACTGAAGTCAAATTAAAGCCTTGCCAAACAGCACTGCCTACCTTGAACTCTGTCACTGAGTGCAGGGTAATTGTGCTGTTTTGGGGCAGAAGGCGTGGTGACAGCAGCACAGAGCAGGCATGTACAGGCAAGCTGTCGAGCTGCTAGTCTGCTCCACGGGATTACACTGTTGAGGAAAACCTGTGTGGGGCTCTGCGGACTGTGTCTCAGCCCGCAAAGAGGCAAAGCTTCAGGGTCCCCTCTGCGCAACAGCAGCTGCGCTCAATCAAAGGATGGGAAGCACTGAGATGAGATGGTAACGTGGGCGTATATAAAACAATTAACCTACTGTACATGAAGACCAGTTCACCACAACAACACTCCAGTGGATAATGCCTCTGGGCTGTTCGTTACAACTGCTGTTGTGTCATATTGTCATATTGAAACTGTCAACAGCTACAGCTGTTCTGACTTCCATCACACTTTTAATGGTTATCAGTTGTTATTATGCCCGCATGGCTCAGTAGGCCACCTACTACCTACTGTACCAGTAGGTTGGTAGAGTCGCTATCATCAGTACTGTGTGGTAAGTTTGGTGACATACAGTGTTTGTAGTAAATACGGCCGAAGAGATAACTTAAGCCGAAACGTCAGTGCAGGTGTGGGCAACTTTATTATAAGCCAAACCTCGGCGTTTTCCCTCACCCTAACCCGATTGTTTTATGTCTAACCCTAACATGCAAATCCAGAGGAAAAAATTGGGTCATGCCAGTCATAAATATTAAACATTAAAAAAAAAAAAAATCTCTGTGAGAATGTTAGACAGAGACTGGGTTGTAAGACTAAACACTTTTAATTTCACACAGCACACAGTTGCTCAGCCGACTTTCTCTGCTGATGGTCAGCATTGACTTAGCTGGACTGGCACTGACCAAGACCAAATAGATCCGTCCTGTTGTTATGATGAAATGATATGCTTAATGTGGCCTACAGCCGTTAATTGTGTGCTCGTCTTTAATGTAACGCAGATTTGTAATCGTAAATGTCACACCAGTTTTATAATCTACAATCTGACAAGCACTTACACTAGTGACCTAGATCAATTCTTTACAGAGCTCTGGGATCATGTATATAAATACTGTTCAATTATTATTTACATTTAAGATGTCTTCATGTGTTTTGCCACATTACAATTTTGTAGCTGTTACAACCAGGCAGATCAAGGTTATTATATTCAGAAACCCTTCGAAGGTTTCGAAATGCGTCACCCTATTTTGAGTGTGTGCCCCAGTCTGACCAGTCCAATAAAACATTTTTAGATCCACCCCTGCTTATTGTAACAAGTCAAGTGACTTGGGTCATGTGAGGAACATCATGTGACAAACCAGTGAACGGAAACCAAACCATGACATTTTAAATAACCCTAACCATTTTTATTTATTGCGTAAACCCAGCCCTG
Organism: Channa argus; assembly: GCF_033026475.1. Taxonomy (NCBI): domain Eukaryota; kingdom Metazoa; phylum Chordata; class Actinopteri; order Anabantiformes; family Channidae; genus Channa; species Channa argus. The sequence goes on from NC_090201.1 coordinate 175,443, forward strand.
ATGTCCTGACCCCGATGTCCAAACCCAACCAATCTATTTTTGCACGGCTTTACTGTTTAGCATGAAAAAAAGATTTACACCAGCTACTTTTCTGGGACCGTTCTAAGCGCTGGTATTTGCCTTTTTGTTGCCTGGCACCAAAAGCGGCTGCAATTTTAATAAATGCCTGCGGCCGTACATGGAAGGGCTCTATGCCTCTATGGGTTCTATGAGACGGTAGGACAAATGGCCTCTTTGAGCATTAAGGTTGGAGAACTTGTTGATAACAATATAGAAATAGAGATTAGCCACGCAGTTGTGAAAAATGTGTTCATTTATGTTCATAAATCAAGCAAATGACAAAGCTACCGAAGAATTTAGATAATATCCATAACCTGCAGTAGATCTCTTGAGATTTTCCACCTGCACCCTCAAGCTGTTGATACAACACAAAGTAAGATGGTTACCACCAAACACATCTTTGCAGCAAGGAGTTTTAATCTGATACCTGCAGTGGATGTTGTTTTGGGTTCAGAAGACAAGCAGGCTGTGTTTTCTTTATGTTTATACATATTTACTATGATTTATGTGATGTGTTTATTGAAAAACCATAAAGGCATATGCTAAAAATAATCCCAACACCTGTAAATATTGTGGGTTTACAATCAAATTGCAGGTGTCATTTGCCTCGATGATTCATATTTCCAAACAAAACCCTCAAAACACATTTCCACTTGAATGTTGAGTGCGTTCACTGACTTGCTTTTTTCGTCATTTGCCCTAATTTCCGCCAAAAAACCACCAACACTTAACCTAAACTAACTCTAACCTTAAACCTCAAACAGTTAATTAGCAAAAATTTGGATCAATCAAAACAGCTCCAGTCTCTTAAATATGAATATATTTCATATATTTAAAAGGATAATATTCCTAAATTACATGACATTTTAATTTCTTTTGTGTTTAATGTGAAAGTTTCCCTTCGCCGACTGTGATTCCAAGCTGATCTTACATCACATTAAACCACAGCGTGAACTGGACTGTTTGTTTACCTCACCTGTAGCTCCACCTCACCCCCGTCACCTTTCACCTTTGAGCCAGGATGTGATCGCTTTCCAGTTCTCTGTGGCTGCTGAGTCACATCTAGTGTCCCACTGCCAAACACAGATTTCAATGATCTTTTCATTAGTTAGTTCGTCATCACCCTCTTCCTCCTCCTTCTCTTCTTCCTCTTGGCTCTTGCCCTACACTAAGTGGTTCGCCTGCACCTGCACACTGCTCAAGGTCTGTGTGTGTGTCTGTTTGTGTGGGCTGATTATTTTTTAAGATTGAGTATGCAAGCTGGCATCTCCTTCTTGTGGCACACAAGTAATTACTATACTCACTGCAGGACATGGCGGCACAGTTAACCACAATGTTAGAGAGGAAGTGTCCACGAGTCCATGTTTGTGCATTTTGAAATCAACAATTTAGGGTGATATGCATTTAAAATTAGATGAATTAGTGAGAAGACATTTAGGTTCAACTCATTGTTACGTAATTTACTATTTTGTTCATCCTCTGACTTTTTATCCACTTTCAACAGCTGGTCAAAAATTCAATGTATACTTTCATTTAGAATCAAATCCTGTGCTTATGTTTTATACTAATCAGCAAACACAGGCAATGATCATGTGCTAAACATCAAGATGTCTTCATAATTCAATTCAATTCAATTCAACTTTATTTATATAGCGCCAATTCACAACAAAGTCATCTCAGGGCACTTTACAGAATAAAGTCAAGATTATAAAGATATATAAAGAGAACCCAACAATTCCCCCTGGAGCAAGCCATAGGCAACAGTGGAGAGGAAAAACTCCCTTTAACGGAAGAAACCTCCAGCAGAACCAGGCTCAGGGTGGACGGCCATCTGCCTCGACCGGTTGGGGTGAGTGGAAAGGGGAGAGAGAAAAGAACAGAGCAACAAAAAGCAATAACAAAACATCGGGCAGATTGGTAGGACCAGTAGCTGCACGCTGGAAGACACACAGCTTCAAAGCCGGGGGACACCTGCAGAAAGGGACAGAGAGAGGGGGACAGAGGAGGACACACAAGTCATTGTTGTTTAGCCCCAGCTTGTGCCTGTCATGTATTACCATACACTTTAGTTACAGAGAAGCATGTCAACCATTTCTAAATCAGACATTGCTTGACAGCAATCACATAACATGGATTTTTAAAAGCTGCACCAGAGAAACTGATTGAAAATACATTTGATAATAAAATAAAATTTAAAAAAAGACCAAATCCAAAATAAGAATTTGGATGACTTTTATCAAGCAACTGTCCAGAACAGAATCAAAGGCATCTTTGTCTTTTCAACGTCTCAGCCCCAGTGACAAATATGGCCAGAGACGTTTGTCTGTCCCGCAGATTTTCATGTTCTACATATTTCGTCCAAATTTGCACAAAAGCTTACTTGGACTCCAAAAATGAACTGATTTGTTTTAGGTAGTCAAAGATCAAGATCACTGTGACCTCACTTTCATTTCTTTAAATTTGGTAAAAGTGTACACTTAGATTCAAGGATGAAGTGATTAGATTTTGGTGGTCAAAGATCACGATCAAAGTGACCTTACATCTGTCCCATTCTCATCATCACAATATCGCAGGAATGGAGAGAATTTTATTACATCTGGCACAGCTATCTCATTGGAGTCATTGATGAACTGATTAGAATTTGAGTCAGGGCAGACATGTTCATGCAAACCACAACTTCATTGGTTGGAAGAGGCACACAGCACTGAGTTGGTAAATCTAGTTTCAAAAGGTTCTCAAACTATGACCTGAGAAAATGTAATCAGAGTTGTTGTGAGTGATTACACTCACCACCGCTGAGGCAAACGAAGTGTTACATCTGGCAAGCATCTAAAGGAAGGACACCAAATGAAAGCAGCCTTGTTCAGTTCAATTTATTTGCTTAGTTAAACTGTCGTGAATCTGCCCTGGAGAAAGGATTATAATCCTTATTTATTTGCTTAGGAAAGCACATCTCCTTTCAAACCGTGAAAGAGTTTGCTGTTTGCTTTTTAAACACTTCACTTTCAGTTTGGAATAGTGGGTTCAAGTTTGTATGTCAGGTGCTACTGTCAACATGAAGCCAAAGATATGACAGCAAAGCAATCAGCAAAAGAAAATGAACATATTATTAACATGTTCTGGATCAGGCTCAATGTTTTGGATGCTAAAGTGCTACTTCCTTTTTAATCCAAGTAGCTTTATGGGAACTAAACAACACAGATAAATAAGAAAAAGAATCACACATGCTGCTCTTTGTTTGTGTTTATGTATGTAGTAAGTGTGTGGACATGTATGCATGAGTCCTGGATGACCATGGTGAGGTGCTAAAGAGATGGCAGCTGATGAGTAACCAGAGAAAGCCGAGACCTTGGCATTGCGGTACACACTGGCGCCTCACACATCTTTTACACACTCGCGCACACATGAATGTGGTAAAGCTGTGGCATGTTATTTTGAGCCTTCGTGTCACCAGAGTGTGTACAATTATCGTGCCACGCTTGGAGCCATGGGGAGCCACTCGGGATGACCACATCAAAGCACATCCAGGACAGTTCACGGGCGATGAGGAAACCCTGGGGTTGTTGAAAGTTGATAGAGAGAGAGAACTGGCACCTAGGGCTTTTATGAGACATGTTGAAGAACTTGTGCTCCTGTAAACAGCTCATGTCGACTAAAAAATGTCTAAATTGCCACAATTTGTATCAAAAATTGCACTTTACTGCACTTAACTCATAGGCATAACCCACACAATGCAAATTCAGTGTGACTTACACTATATCGCAGATATGATGTTATCTCTAATTTGCCTTTGTAATTTAGATCTCAGTCTCAGTGGGTCTTCATCTGGTAATCACCAACAGACACAAATCAGCTTACAAATTATGAAATGAATGTGCTCCTTTTTGCTTCAGAATGCCCAGGAAGTGCTAATAGGTAAATTGGCATGTTTGTAATGGTGCCATTTTGGCAAAATGATAACAATTAATTGTGAAAAGAACTGTGCTCAAGTTACAGCCCAAAGCTAACCAGCTGTATCCAAGGCAACATTATCCCCTCATTTGTCTGTGTGTGGTCCACGGTGGCAGATTTTGAAAATCCCTGCTGTAAACTAACGGTCCTTCATATCAAGTCCCTGATCAGTAAATGCATTTAATATTAAAGTGAAAGAAACACTTTGTTAGCAATATTTAAGGACATTTAATTTAATATTCAATTGCTTGACTTTGATTAGTGAACAAAAAACTAAAGATGTAAAAAGGAAAGAATTCGGGTCAGTAGTGATGGCAAGTTACCAGATTTATTCTAATCTTGTACACAGAGACCTCTTTATTCATGCAAACTTTGTGTACCACACACAGTTTACACACGTGTGTTAACTGTATAAACAGTAAGCAGCAGCAGTAAAGGGTTCTAGTCCAAACCCTGCCCACTGTGGATGAATGATTTCAGCTGTACAAGCAACTTATCTTCCTCTGAAACTGAATGTGAAAATAAAAGTACACCATTGAAACTGTAGCAGAACTCCTCACTAACATTCAGTCTGTGGTTTAATGAAGGGTCCATGGCATAATATAAGCAGTCTAATCATCAGTCTAGTATTGTAAAGAGATGTTTAATATCATGGTTTGTTTTGTTGTTTGTTAAGCCACCGGGTTCACTTGCTCCAGTTGTTCCTGAGTCAAGGAAAATCATCTAATCAAAAATGCTTCTATGTAAGCTGGCTCAAGGATGAGACCCTAAATCAATCAGCTCTGCTCCATCCAGCCCTCACTCTCACTGCTCTGCTACACTCTGTCCCGTGCATCAGGGAGTCGTCCTTACTGAATCTAAACAAATAAGAATGCTCCAAAACCTAATCAAGAATGGAAAGTTGACTTCATGTTAATTGTTTTGCATCATCCTGAGCCATCGTGTGTCGTCCTTCTCCTATTCACCTCTCTCCATCTTCCTCAAATCTAATGTGAACAATTTATCCAGGCAAAATATATGCAGGTAGCTCATTGTAACCACAGGCAAACTGACAGCCTATACTTTATAACATCCTACTTCACAGCTTCCAACAGTTAACACAATGTGATGTTTCTCTATAACCACACTCCTGCAGCACCTACCTCCTGTGGGGCAGGAGGTAGAGCGGTCATCCACAAATCCAACAGTTCTGGGTTTGACCCCTGCCTCCTCTGGTCACATGTCGAAGGGTCCTTGAGCAAGACACTGAAACCAGCTCCCCCATCAGTGTGTGAGTGTGTGTGATTGTGAGTGCAAATGGGTGAATGAGAGGCAGCGTAAAGCTTTGAGAACCAATAGGTACAAAAAATTAAATATAATTGCAGGCTATATGATTAAAATTCTCTGATCGGCCAGAAGGGTAAGACTCGCTCAAAAACATTTTAAAGCCAGCATCTCTGCACCGGTGCTGGTGAGTTCAAATCACAGGTCACGTTAAACGACTTCAGTTTTGGACCAATTCTAAGTTAAATTGATCTTAAAAATCTTTAACGTGGTAAACATGGTAAACTTCACACCTGTTTGATAAAAACAACTTTAATGTACTAAAGTTTAATGCACCACTATGCCTTAATGCATTTTTTACCACTAGCATGGCTGTAGAATCCTCTTTCCAAAAAAATTGCTGAAATAACAAGATGCTTGAATTTTTCTCTCCAGCAAACAGGCAGGAACAAACAGGAACAAGTTTTAGGAACAACTTTCCACAGAATCACGAAATTAACTTCACAAAAGAAAATACAGGGGGAGCTAAATCTAATTCATTGTGTTCTAGACACACATCTGTGAACAGATGAGCAGATTGACAGAGATGCGGAGACTTGTTTGCTTAGAACCTGATACTGCATGACCACGCATACCTAGCACAAAACCATCAGCCCTCGTTGGGATGATGCATTTTGCTCTATCTCCATGGCAACCTAGACAACAAGCTGACTTCACCTAAACACAGGTACGCAGCACAGTAGTCAGCCACAGCCAAGTCCTGCATTTAGAAACAATCAGCTGTTCACAGCTATTGTTTCCCAAGAGCTACAGACCTCCAACATGGCTGTCTCAGTTTCTGTTACATCACCTGAACGCCAATAGAATGCAGGACAACAAAGCAGAGGACAGTGGTATTAAAGCGAGCTGAAGACAGTGGGACAAGACACCCACACATATACATTAACTGCTTTGTAGTTTTTTGGGATCCACAGCACTAACACCAGGCAGGAGGTTAATTTCACAGCTTTTACAGCCTCTTTTCCTAAATATGTGTGAAAGTGTGTGTGTGTGTGTGTGTGTGTGTGTGTGTGTGTGTGTGTGTGTGTGTGTGTGTTTGAGAACTGTGGTGTTGGCAGAGCATGTTATTTTTAGGCGGAAATGAGCTCTAGTGGAGCCAGCAGCTTATAAATACACTCAGGCACACACACACACACACACACACACACACACACAAAACACCGCTCAGTAAATGTGTTAATTGAACTCTTCAGGTACTTTACATTTTCACCTCTCTCCTTTAACTCTTTCTCGATATGGCTTTACCTTCACTTTTCTTTCCCCCACTCTGGACTAGAATTGATTCCCTCCGACCTCCTTCAATTGTCTTTCCACTCACATTCTCCCTTTTTCTTATCTTTCGTTCTTTCAATTGAAGGGACTGTATCTCCCTCCTACATTTATATTTTCGGTCGCTGACCATACACGAGTGAGACTATTTTGAATGTCATGACTCCAGATTGGATCCACCTAGTCTAACGATACAATAACCCACACATCCACCCATTATTACCACCACCCTAGCAATGGATGTATGGCAGCAGTGTTGTTTTAGTTAGTTTTAGTAAGTTTACTAAGTATTTTAAGAGTTAGAGTTAAGTAGAAAAGTAACATTTTAAAGGCTTATGTCAGACTGGTTAATGCATGTTGCCTGTGGTTGTTAAACTGCTGATTGTAATTTTTAAGTGTTAACACACAACTACCAGTCAATCCGAATGTTCTCTGTGGCCATGATGGTAAAACTGTTACAGCAGTTTGTAAAGCAGATAGCTTTACTTTTTATTTTCATTTTGTCTTACAATAACATTCACATGTCAAATAAGAGAAAATAATGATGCTGACAAACTTGAAATGTATTTCAAACTCTGTTTCTCAACCCTTAAAAGTTGCTTTAAATTTTGTTTTGATTTTTTAATACTTTTATTTTCCATCTGTGCTTTATTCAGATTAGCATGCAATGAACAGAGAGCATTTGTAGGAACACGGCGAGGAAATGCAGACTTAAAAACAGAGACCCTCTGGTGGAATAATATTATTTCTTCATCTGCCAAGAGACTGAACATCTAAAGGATCCACAAGGGTTCAGTCCAGTCAGGTGTCTACTAAACTGAGAGAATAGTGCCCTCTACAGGTTGCCATATGATTGAGAGAGTGTGAGTGTCCACTACAGAGGGGATATGAAGGGTTAGCTCAGGTCACAGCACCATCATAATGGTCTCTACAAGCATCATAGATCTCTGCTGCCTGCTGACTAACAGTAATGTAATGAGATGTTGTTTTTGTGTGTTTGTAAGTAATGTTTAATATTAGTGCGTCCTCTTCACTTTCCCTGGACGTTATCTGGATGAAACTAAAGCAAAAACACTGTTAGTGCTTCGGGCGAGGGTCTCGGCAGTAGAGTTGCAGCGTTGCTTGCAGGTTCAGTGCACAGCGCCCCGGCAGGAAAGACATTTCTTAGCCCCTTTCCTGAAGCTTGTCTCTCCTTGCATTTGCTGTCGATGCTAAATTTACCCTTCACTGTGTGCCTCTGCTGTATGCTCAGTGCTGGAAAGGCAAACATGAGGATATTTTTATATAAATACACATGAGATGATGGAGGTGCAGAGGGAGCTGCTGTTTGTGAGCATTTTTGTCATTTTGTGTCCTGGAACACTAAAAAGTTTACTGTAGCACATTTAGAGTTGTCTTCTCCAGCATCTCTCTTCTCTCTAGTGTTGTCTTGCGCTTTGACTCACTAAGGTGAAATTGTACTTTTGAAAAAACTCTCCAAATTTAGAAAAGGTCACTATTGATTTTCAGGGTCATCAGCGAGTACAGTTGTTTATGCGAGACACAAATCCTCGAATTTAAAGCTATAGTAAATTGTTTTTGTTTTTTTTCCTTTTTGTTTTTTTACTTGAGATTCAGAACTCTCATAAACGTATCCCGGCATGATAATGTGCTGTTAAGGTCTCCTGTGGTGTGGACTCCTTGAACAGCACTAAAGGTACTGAGCCATGGGGGGAGGTCTGGGTGGGAGGTATAGAGCATTCCCCCTTCATTGTGATGTGTTCACAGGGCCGCTGTATGTTTGTGTTGCATTACACACTGCGAGCCTTCCCAACACCACTGGCTCCACTGGGCTTAGGCCCCTGGGATTTAAGCCCACAACCACCAGAGGCAAAAGAGACACAGAGAGGAATGAGGATGAGATGTGGGATGATGATGGTGTGTGTGTGTGTGTGTGTTGCACTGCTCCGTCCTTCTACGGGTTGACTCCTCTGTCTCCCTGTTGAGGTGTTTTGTTAACCTCGTCTCTGGGAAGTGAAGGGTATACACAGCAAAATGAGCAGATAAAACGAGACAGGGCTGCAAATGCTAACACACACTTGCCCAAGGCCAACAACGAACTTTTCCCATGCTTGGATACACACACAAACATATATCCAGAAAATTACCTGAATAAAAGCTTATCCGATATTTATTAAATGTTTCCAGGGTAAATGTCAGGCCAGCAGGGCACCATCCAGCTGTTCGTGTTTTTGTGTGTGTGGTGCTGCTCATCTGTTGTCATCTTGAGTTTCGTCCATGGGTAATTTTTATCGCTGTCCAATGCTCTACCAGTTGAATACCTCGACCTAAAATGTATCCCCCTGCCTAAGGCTGCGCGGAACAGAAAAGAGGGATCAAACGCTGCACGTGGCTTTTAGAGAGACTTTAAGTTTTAACACATCCTAATTCTACATACATGCAATACCAACAAAACAATTTAACTCACTCAAACGCTTTGCCAAACCTTACTTGGTTTGGTAATCACAACAGTAAGTAGCTAATTCTGACTAATGCTGGCAACATTAGCAATGAAACTGACATTACAGCTTATGACTTTACTTTTTCTTTAACATGATATTATGTTTCTATTTTTAATCTGGGGCTCCACTGGATTGCAAAAAATACTTATTTTTTATAAAATAGGCTTTTATGCAGGAGTCCTGTTCTGATTGGTCAGCTTGTGGAGGCTTGTTGGTTAGCCAAGCAGAGAAGTGAGCCATAACTCTGCAGCTGTTTAATATATAAAAGTGAAGCATATGAATATAATATCATAATTTATATTATTACACAATTAAAGATACATATTTCAGTGGTTTTTGGCCACTTGGCAGTGGCCATTAGACTTTAATAATCATTCGAATTTAATGTCACTCATTTCTAAGTTATAAACAGGACTCTAAGATTCAGCATCTTTACGCTCAGTTTAGGGCCTCTACCAATTCCCACAGGAAACATCAGGCTCTTCAGCTGCTAAATGCTTCACTCTGTTCACCATCTAGTCTCTAACAGGGTCTAAGTGCTGTTCACTGTTGAGTAGATATTGTACAGCTGTTTTTTTTTTTTTTGTTTTTTTTTTTTGAGTTACAACCAAAAACTACCACCACAATATGGTTGCAGACACACCAAGTGGACCTTGGCAGGAAGTAGTCAAAATGAGTCAGTAGTTGTTAATTTTAGCAGAACATTGAGTTAAAGATAAAAGTTGAGTGTTTAGGGTTAGGAACAGCCATTAGTCAAGTTGATGACATCGGACTAACTTCCACAAAAAGTTGTCAACTTAATCATGTTAGATGAGGTCAGTGTGCTGTAACCCTGTACTGGACTTCTTATGTCTGTTTTGATATGGCTCATACTCATCTGCGCGTATCACACTCAGAATCAGCTCTGATCTTGTCGTACGTCATAACACTTGATATGTTTATGCTGACAGTCAATTCTGATGATATGGGAGCAGCAAGACAAATAAAACGTCTAAACTGTCACAATATCACCTTCAAATGTTGGTCGGTGGATTAACAAATCATTGCCCATTTACAAGCAGTGGATATGGAGCTAAATTATAATTGATTGTTTATATTAGCATTTAATTTTTGTATTTCTGTTCACCTGATGAATGTAAGTCCAATTGTCTTGCTCCTTTTAGCTCTGGTTTTGGTTTCTACCAACTCCAGAGAGAAATACATGATCTCTTAACCTTCTTAATGCTCATGTATGTTGACTAAATTCTTGTAAGAGTATCTGTCTGCTGTTAGCAGATAGCGAAGAGTCCGTTTATTATAACGTCGTATTTTTTACCAATGCAATAAAATATGCTAAACCCACTATAAAGAGATATATTGGCTCATTGTAGCTTTGTTGGACGTTCATGACATGAAAACACTCATGTCTGAGGACAGATGGGACCTTGATGGTGCGTCAACTTTATGACAGAGTGAGGTCACACTCAATGGTGGATGTGCCTGAGGTGTGGTGGAGTGGCAGAGAGCGGGGGTTATCACAGCGATGAGTGCTAAATACTGACACTGTCTGGATGGAAAGAGAAGAAGAGGGCCATCAAAGAGAGAGAGAGAGAAAAGAAAGAGTGATTATCTAGACTGTTGAGAGGAGGAGATGCGATGGTGACTAGAAGGTCTGAGCTGTTTAACGTCTGGAAAGCTGATATACCAATTACCAAAAGGTGTTACATATAATCCCATTGCTAAACCTTTCCAACCAGTCTGCTGGTACAAAACATTGGTGATATGACTTTATGTTTTGCATTATTGCTTTGTCTATGAGCTAACAGCAAAATTCTCTGCAGAGTGGATCTGTGCCACAGCCTGATTGAGAGAGGCAAGCAGGGCTTTACAGAGGTATGTGTGGTCTTGGAAACTCATAACGCGAGACTCATAAAACAAGATTGAAAACCCTTAAGGAAAAACATGTCTACTTATACAGAATAATGGCCTAAAAAGTTCATTTTGGACCACTTTGCCTTTATTAAAGGTCCATTTGATATTCACACTGTGTCCATTGTGTGTGGGAGCCTCAAATCCTGTTAGTATAGTTAGTTATTATATAGTAGTAGGATAGTTATTATGTTTTCCACTCTGTTCCTTTCCCTTCAACATTTTCACACTATTGCAGTGCTACATACATTGGACACTAACTGTAGTTGGTATTTGTTGGGTATGTGCAGTACCTGTTGTAGCTTAATGCCGTGCAAAATAAACAATGACAATCTCATGTACTGTAAATTTGCTTTATAATGTAGTTTGTTTTTTAAAGATGAATGTGTGGATATAGTGTGACTTGGTCTGAAGCAATTAGCAGCTTGCTTTCTTTCTGACAGTCAGATAACAAGATCAATACTAATTTGTGTACATTTAGGGCTGGAGTCAAAATGGGGTTAGTCTCTCCTGACTAACATCCGTTTAAGCAAGAAAATGTACAACAGGATAATTTGGCTGTTAGGTGAGTAACGTGCTGGAACAATAGTTCATAGATCCGACCGGAGTGTCTGCACACTGCTGGTTGGACATCAGTGAGACATCAGTGAGGTCTCTGTACAGGCACACTGATGGATGAAACCTGGCAACTTATTTGGCAAGATTTCAGATAGTTGTGTCAAATCAGTTAAAACTTTGTCCTCTCAAAGATTTAACGGATATCAATGAGTCACATTAACTAATATCTTACTATGTTTTTTCCTGAATTAGTTCTTAAGAAAAATCCACGTTACTCATTCAGTAAATGCTGTATGTGGCGGGAACACAATGTCTGATTGTAATCTCTGGAAATATACATTGATCAGAAATAACATTATGACAGCCTGATATCGAGGAGGTCCCCCTTTTGCCGAGTCGTGGAATCCGCAAGACCTTTGAAGGTACCGTGTGGCATCCGGCAATATATGGAAAATCGTTTTTATGAATGGCTTGAATTTCATCAGCAACAATGTTTAGGTGGCTGATACATGTCAAAGGAACAATTACATCTCAGCAGAACATTGACAGTGGACAGGTCAGCATGGGCATAAGCACCCTGACTGGTTGACTGGCTACCCAGCCCCCAAACTGCGATGCCCTGTATGTTCTGACACACTTATATCTGAACCAGCATTCATTAGTTTCAGTAATTTGAGACAGAGTAGCTCTTCTCCTGAGTAGCACACTAATGTGTGATGTGAATTGAAGTGTTGGTGTAATATTTCTTAATTTTAATAGACAAGAATGGCTTCCAAAATACTGGAAATTATTTGTAAAAATGTATTCATGATAAAAAATTATATTGTGATGGAAAGCCTCATATATTATAGAACTGTAGAACTGAAAAGAAAACACTATTAGTAATTGTGCACATGACACTCAAAAATAAAGAAAACACTGGTGAATGTCAAACTCTTTGTAAAAACTCTATAAGTGGGTTTTAGGAAGAAATCTCTTCTTAGGAAGAGTTGGTGAATGAAGCCCAATCTTCTCATATAACTTAAATCTTTAGAAAGCAAACAGAAACATACTAAAGGGCAAACTAATTTATAACAGTGCACACAAGCATGTTGACACTTTTTTTTTATTCAAATGTGTAAGTAAAACAGAGCTGTAATGGGGAATAATCACTTAGTTTTTTAGACATAACATGGATTTAAATGACGTCTTAGGACACTTTCAGTAGTGTAGACAGTACACAATCAGGGCTGCTCCCGCTGTGGAAGACTCACTGCCAGCATATGAGAAAGCCTATTTCTGTAAGGTGCAGCTGGGTGACGAGATATGAAAGTAGAGTGAGGTGGGGTGAATGTGTGAGGGTCAGGGCATCCAGATTAATGCCATTCCCTCACACGTCTAAGATTTTGTGTGTGTGTGTGTGTGTGTGTGTGGTTGCAGGATATCTCGGTGACCTGTCTGGCCTGGAGGTGGTGCACATGATAAGCCACTTTCCCTCCTCTCAGTGTCCTCACAGTCAGACATTTATCCAAAACATTCCCACACCATCATGGGAAACAGTCCTCCCTACACCTGCTTCATCTGTATGGTCTCATCAAATTCAACGATTAAACAGTGACAATAACTGAACCCCAGTGAGACTGTAGTGAAGGTCAAGCATCTATCAGAACTTGTATCTCTTAAAACTCAGGTTTCACATTCAGTCATTTAACATCTTCCATCACTTCATGTTCTTTCAGAATGTCAGTAAATGTATTTTATTTTTCCTGCTGCACATGTAATACTACTACTGTTATGGTTTTTTTTTCTCGGTAGGTACCTAGCCAAGCTGTCATCAGTGGGAAGCATCAGGGATGAAGAGACGTGCGAGAGGTTACGAGGCCTCATCCAGAGACAGGTAAACATACCACCAAAAATTTTAATTCTGACTCCATGTATGTGGCTCTTTTCACTCGATTATAACAACCACTCAAATATAACTTCTTGCTGTGAAAATGAAATGTTTGAATGTTTAGATTTAAAAGTGCAAAAACTTATATCAATGAATTAATAAAGTTCTAATACGGTCAACTTTACAAGTCTTCCAACCTAAACAAAGGCCCAGGGACACAGCAGTTCAGGGGGCTGCAGTTCTTTATGTGTAAATTCTTCCAAAATAACCCAAAACATTCACAGAACAAATACAAAGAGACACAAAACATCTACTAAGAAATGTAATGTGTCCTCAGAGAAACAACCACAAAGAAACACATGATCAGAAAGAGACCAAAGAGAGAAAATGACCAAAGAGGTAGAGAACAAGTACAAAGAGATGCAAAGAGTTAAGTGTCCTCAAACAGATGTATTGCACCGACAACACGGCTGTATCTTTGCATCCTTTGGGTTGTTTCTATAGCAGGTTCATGTATGTGAACAGAGGCCCATGGTGTGTGTGTGTGTGTGTGTGTATACTGTGTTTGTTGCTGAATCCTGCACATCCGCTTGTCTCTGCTCCAGGTTCAGATCTGTAAGCGCAGTGTGGAGGTGATGGATGCCGTGCGTCGTGGTGCCCAGCTGGCTATAGATGAGTGTCAGTTTCAATTTCGCAACCGCCGATGGAACTGCTCCACTCTCGAGACCATGCCTGTGTTTGGCAAGGTGGTCACACAGGGTAGGATTATACACTGCATCAGCACACAGAATAGACAATGATATGCTGCTATGATGGGAAGCAATAAAGATGATTGATGGCATTTAAGCAAGAATTATCTTTCATATCACTTCAAAGCTGTTTCCAAAGCTGAATTTGATGGTGATTTTAAAACACTTTGACATGTTTGAGCTAGATTCTATTGTTGTTGGCTTAACCTCTTCCATGTTAACATCTGGCCTCCTTCCCTCCTTCATCTGGATACAAACTGCTTTCTTTTCACAATTCAGAATGGGATTTAAGCTACAAAATGAAATAATATTTTTTTGTGCGTGTGTGTGTGCTAGGCACCCGTGAGGCAGCCTTTGTCTATGCCATCTCAGCAGCCAGTGTGGCGTTTGCGGTCACAAGGGCCTGCAGCAGCGGAGAGCTGGAAAAATGTGGCTGTGACCATAACGTACATGGAGTCAGTCCAGAGGGTAGGTGTCTCTCTCTCTCTCTCTCTGTCTCTCTCCCCCACACACACACGTGCAAACAAAGGGACCAGCTGGTGCAGTACATTGTAATGCAATCGTTTTAAATGGCTATTTTGTTTTTAAAGACCAGGTCGACATAAGTCGCTTTTTGCCTCACATTTGCACATTTTGCTGCTCTAACATGGACATTGCCCCACTGTTACTGTGACAAAGAAAGGCTTGTCTTATCTAATCCATTATATTGGGTTGAGATGCAAGTAGCCCCCCCCCCCCCAGTCACCAAGGAACACCGTGGTGCCAGTCCCGAGCCTGGATAAGATGGGAGCAGGAAGGGCATCTGGCGTAATAACTCATGTCAAATCAACGTACGGAACACGTTCCGCTGTGGCGACGCTTTAAGGGACAAGCCGAAAGCTGTTAACTTTTGATTTTAAAAAATAGCTGCAAAAGGGTATTTATGTTTCTGCACAGGGGGTGATGACACAGTCATACAGATAACCACTTCCTGTATCTGTCTTAATATCTTGCCATAGGCTTCCAGTGGTCGGGCTGCAGCGATAACATCGCATATGGAGTGGCCTTTTCCCAGTCGTTTGTGGATGTGAGAGAAAGGAGTAAAGGCCAGTCGTCCAGTCGGGCTCTTATGAACCTGCACAACAACGAGGCTGGCAGGAAGGTAATCAGCAATACTTAAAGTAAAATATGATTTAGCTCTTTTGAAGAACAGGAATTAGAAAAAAAAAAACCCTTGTCACGTTTTACTTCATTTAACATAAGTTGTTGAGTCTCAAATCATTTGAGTCTCACGTCATTCAAGGTAACGTGATTGAGTAGTAGGTTAGGCTTCCTGAGGAGCACATGTAAACTCAGTCAGGCTTATCTAAATGCCTCCCAAATCACCTGTGATCTGTTGTGCTGCTTTTTATTAGTTCAGAAAAAAAGAAGCCGTTCACAGAGCATTCCGGTGCTTGGCAGTGCGACTGAAAGCATTTTACTATGGGTGGAAAGGCACTTTTGAAAGATCTCAGTGAAAGAGTGGTGGAGGAGCGGGTCAAAATATGAGTACAAAAGGGTTTTTTAAGGATTTGTCTGTCCCTAGGAACATAGTTAAGTCTATAATTAAGAAATGGAAGGTATGTGGTTCTACTACGACTTTGGCAGGGTCAGGCTGCCCCTTTAAATTGGATGGCAGAGTGGGGAGGAAACTGGTCAGAGAGGCTACCAGGAGGCCAGTGACAACTCTGAAGCAGTTGCAGGACTTCATGGCAGAGTGGTCAATGTGTGCATGTGACAACAATATCACATAAGAGCTCCACAAGTTTTTCTTGCATGCGAGAAAAAAAAAAAACACCACTCTTCAAAAAGGGAGGCGTCATGTCTCAGCTGAGCTTGCCAAAGAACAGAGTGAATGGGTGAATGAGAAAGTGCTTTGGGAACCAGTAAGGTAGAAAAGTGCTCTGTAAGTGCACATCATGAAGGATAAAGAGGTTAATGTCCCCGCATCTTCTAATCAGAGCGCAGACTTAAGTCCTAATTAAAGTCTGCAATCTGTCAGCTGACGGGAGCTCGAGCAGTTCTGTAAGAAACATTGCTCAGTCTAGGTGTAAAAAGTTAGTAGAGAGATGTCGAAAAGTAATTAAAGCAAAAGGTTAACTCAGTCAAAACTTTTCCAAATAGTCTTATTCCAGTTTTCTTAATTTCATCCATCTTCCAAGCTGTTGCTGTTGTTTCCTTTCACGTTTATGTTGTAACCAGCATTGACTAAGTCAAGCTGGGAAAACATTTTTTGTGTATTTTTTCATTTCAGGCTTTTGAAGGAACTAGATGTGAATAATTGAAAAGGGATCGATTCTTTTCTATACCCACATTGACTAGTCCTTAAGAAAGCTACACAATGCCATCACTTTTTGTCCAATGTCTATCAGCTAATCAAAGGTTGTTTGGCATCTCTGCAGGCCATCCTGTCCCACATGCGTGTTGAGTGTAAATGTCATGGTGTGTCAGGATCCTGTGAGGTAAAGACCTGCTGGAAAGCTATGCCGCCCTTCCGCAAGGTGGGCAACATCATCAAAGAGAAATTTGACGGTGCCACTGAGGTGGAGCAGCGCAAAGTGGGCACCACCAAGGTCCTGGTACCTCGCAACTCCCAGTTCAAACCTCACACAGATGAAGATCTGGTCTACCTGGACCCCAGTCCAGATTTCTGCGATTTTGACCCACGCACGCCGGGTATGCTGGGCACGGTGGGCCGCCAGTGTAACAGAACGTCAAAGGCCATTGATGGCTGCGAGTTGATGTGCTGTGGCCGCGGCTTCCAAACGCAGGAGGTGGAGGTGGTGGACAGATGCAGCTGCAAGTTCCACTGGTGCTGTTATGTCAAATGCAAACAGTGCCGCAAAATGGTAGAGATGCACACTTGCCGGTGATAGGAGTCGGGGGCTTGGAGGGCACTGCTGATGAACAAAATAAAAAATGCCCCCCTACTCGATTACCAAGGTGAAAGGGAGCACAGCGAAGTCAAGTTCCCTCTTCGGCTTGAAATCACCCCACCTTCCTACTACTGGTCAATGGAAACAGACCGAGTGGCTGAGAGGTCATCAAAGGTCATCCTATACATTTTATGCCACCATTATGGATATCAGTAGATTATGCATGGGATTTCCTCCAAAGCTACAGAGGCAGTTTGTTTCTTCTCAAGTAGAAAGCATCTTTCGCTTTCTGTCTCCCTCCCTCACTCATATCTAGTTTGTCATTGATTCTTCTTATTTTTGTAATGTTTAACTTATTTGTGGAGACTGAAAAGAGTAACAGGGATGTGGACCTAGAGGGAGGGGACAGACAAGTGGAGATAAAGGACAACTTGGACCCATGGGTGGGTGGAATCAAGGGGTTAGGGTGGGTTCAAAAGGAGGGTAGCTTGTCCTCTGTCCTTGCTGCTGCTGCTGCTTCGGGGACTGACTTGGAATGCTGGATGTCAAAAAGAGAGATACCAAGTCTGTCAGAGGACAGACGCAAACCACAAAGACAAAATGCATTGGAGATTACATTTCGGTGATTTGCTTTCCAAGCGGACATGTTTGTGCCTCGCTGGGATTCAGTTGTTGTGTCCTTTATTTTGCCCCCTGCAATGCCCTGATGCTGCTCCACTCACACACTCACTGTCTTTCTGTCAGAGGATGGTGACACACGAGGTGAAACCCACCGTCAGCTTCCTCCTGTCCTTTCTGTCGGCCTGTAGCACTGGCAAGCGATAGGCATGAGACACACCAAACACACACTTACAAACAATCCACACCTGTGTTCGTCCACAGCTGCTACCTGCAATGGGAAACCAGAGACTTTATATCAAAAGAGTAGAGTTTGATGATTAGTTACCAATTCAGAAGACAATATGTGAAAATCTTACGTGCTCATTTTGGGTCGACGTTGATGTTGGCCTCCTTCTGCATGTCACCATCTGCCAGACGCTAGCTGGCTTAATGCAAACATGAGCGGACACCCAGAGACATGCATGTCCCAGCAAATAGATACAATGTAAACACACACACACACACACACACACACACACAAAGAAAGGAGTCTGCCAGTGGCTTGCTGAGCATGTTTACCATGCATGACTGAAGCACTTTCTCTCCAAGCGCACATAGAGCCCTTGCCCCATGCCAACAAACATCCAACCACATATTAAAGTTTCCCTGTTACTCTATCGCTCTCCTATACACACACACACACAGTTTCCCATGCCACTGTCTTGTTGTCTTGTACCACCACCATAAAGCCAAGCTTTCTTATAATAATGTGCTTTCATTATAGAGACATACTGTAGATCTGTAAAGACTTATACACTGAAGAAGACTATACTGCCTATGAATGTATGTTAATATGGAATATATGCTGTGTCCAAAATGACTGTTGTCACTTATTTCAAAAGCAACTATGCACTGTGTGTGTGCTTGTGTGTGTGTGTCTCTTTATGTGTGTCACAGACAGAAAGAATGCCACGAAAACAAACGTTGCCCAGAAGGAAAGAAAGAACATGAGAAGAACAGAAGGTGGAAAGTGAAGACAATCCCTGAAACACACACACACACACACACACACACACACACACACACACACACACACACACGCGTGCGCGTATTCTCACAGCCCTGCTGACAGACATAGACATATCTCAATAAAAGTCCATTTCCCGTGTCTTTCTGCTGCATTATTATGTGGCCACACCAAGCACCTGTGTGTGTGTGTGTGTGTGTGTGTGTGTGTGACACTCCAAGGTCCTTAAGTGCACATCTGACACCTATTAATTCAATGTATGTGTTGTGTATCACCACATACAGTATCTTATCTGGCTTTGGTAAGAATCAGAGCAGTCGCTCACAGGCAGGAAGATTACACTGCCCCCCTCTCTATTCTGAATATCTTTGATTTACATTGGTTCCAGTCTGCTCCCTCTGCAGAGAAACTGTAACTCTAACCGTTTCTTGGTCTACGACTGTGGGGATCTGTCCTTCATTAAGCCACCGTGATGGCCTGGATAAGGTGGGTGATGGTGGCCGCACTGATTGGGAATGTGCTGTGGACGTGTGTGTTTTTGTGTGGGGGTGTGTGTGTTCAGTCTGTCAGACAGCCAACTGTACACTCAGTCAGACAACTCTAATGCTTCTTGTGGTTTGCTGCGGTTGTGGCGAGAGACGAGAGGCTGACAGTAGCTTTTTAGCATGAATGTGGAAGAAAATTAAGAGGCAACAAATATGGGTATTTGAAAGCTGATACAAATATTTTTGGAATGAAACTAATCATATCTGATTTTTTTGTGCTAATAACAACTATCTATAACTTTTCAGAACAAAAACAAAAATACAGACAAATCTGAAACTATAGTAACTGCTTGTCTTTTTTCAGTAGTCAATTAAGATCAGACAGTAACCTTAGCTTAGCTCAACTGGATTAGGACTGTTATTTTTTTTCAACTAGACCAAAAAATACTAGCAATTATCCTATTTTGTCTTTTGTGGTATGATTTCTCATATGGTGCATGTACAGTAAATGGTCTGTACTTAAATAAATTTTCCTACTTCATTAGACCCCACAGCTCTTTGCACTGCTTCTAACACACACAGTCACACACCCATAAGGACCAAATGGGGATCAGAGTCTTGTCCATGGATATTTCGACATATGGACAGGAGGACTTGGGGATCGACCCTCCAAGCTAAACGCGCACAAAGCTCATTCACATTACAGAAAGAAAAGGCTGCATATTATTACAGGATTATTTAAACCTCTACTTTTCTCCCTAATGAGTGCAAATACAACTAAAATATTACATATTTCAATAGGCTGCTACATAACCTAATCTAATAAAGTTTATATAAATTGAGTCAATAGCTTGGCACAACCTCAGAAATTGCTGTAGTAGAAATGCCTTAATCTATGCCAGCATTACTACAGTAAGAGATAAATACCATATTATTATGGGCTTTGCAATACTTCAGTCATCGATCAGCCTTTACAGCATCACCACAGAGACATGGTAAAAGCCTTGGGAGTGAGCAGAGGTAACTGGCTGGGGTTAGGCAAAGGTTAAGCGTCATAAAACACGACTGGTTCACGTTAGAGTGGAGTTTTGCTTCAGATTAAGGCCATGGGAAACACATGTGGCAAAACAGACTTCACTTCCCCTGAAATTAGAGCATTAGGATTGGGATCTAACGCTAACTGTGGTGACACGGCCATACATACAACTTCATATCTGGGCCTCAGTGCAATCTCTTGTTCAGCATTTATTTCCTTGGTCTGTAAAAAATTATGTTTATGGCATTTAACCCATATATACGGATCTGAAAGTTATACGTCATAGTGTTCATCAAACAGTTTTCTTTTAATTACCTGTGACAAAGCTAGATTTTTAACTATCACTTCGTTAAGAAGGTGCAGTTGAATCAGCTCCTACTCATATTACATTACATGAAATAACAGCAGGGCTTCTGACTGCTGCTAAACATAAATCCCATAAACTTTAAAATAAAGACAAAATAATTTGACTAGTGAGTCGTCCAACAAGCATATGTTATTTACAGGTACATGTACTAAAGTACAAGTACTTCCCAAATAAATCAGGGTAATACAGGTAAGGACATATTTGATGTAAATCATTCAACCTTCAGTTCACGTTATACCTGTAGCTCTGCGTATATAAGTTTAAAGGTTTTCTGATGTTGTCTCTCTTTGTCCTCCACTGTGTGTTGTGAGTGTGAAGGGTTAAGAGGGCAAGTTGGCTGTATATTAATGCCACTTGCTCAGAGAACCAGGAGAAGGCTGGCTTTAGCCCAGGGCCCGGCCCTCCCAGGCCTCTCTCAAACTCCCAGATCGCTCCAGCATACTTCTCATATTAAAAGAAAACAAGTTACACAAATGAGACAGATGGTTCTTGTTTGTGATGACAGTTGCAATTCTTTCTCTCGCAGCCCTCTCCCCCTCTGCCTCCCTCTCAGCTTTCCTCTGGTGTCTCTGCTGGCTTTTTCTTGCCCTGAAACGGCCACGTTGCGCAACACGAGTCGAGCGGGTGTGAGAGTCGAGCTGGTGGGCATCGAGATATACGCACAAAGATTCTTGCCTGACATGGCCACATACTGGTGCAGACCTTCCGTTACCTTGACTTGTTTTGCCATTACACTGCCTGTAAGCCTGATGTGCTTCAAGTCCAAATCAGTCAGCGTGTGGGCAAACTACACTTTCTGCAGGCTCTTTCATGTTTCTTATTAATGTATTTTCTATCATTTGATTTCTTATGCTGCTATTTTGCATTTTTCCAAATCTGTTGTCAGGACCAATAACAAGTACCAGAAAGGACATGAACCATGAACCTCCACACCCATTACTTCTGTTTTGCAAAACCCAATTTCCCACAATACCGCTTCAAAGATACCTCACTAAAACCGATTAGCTACATATGAACATACTGTAATTTAAAGGAGTAAAAACGAGTTGTTGTTATCTGACTTAGAACTCACCTCATAAACAGTCCACTTTATTGGTTTTTGCTCGGCACTGAAGCCGTGACATCACGCTTACCATTTTTTGATGGGGCACAGTTCCACATTTTCCACCTGAGTCTCGTCTTAGTTCTACTACCTGCATGTTCCATTTTAACATGTATTGTTATCTCTGGTTACATGTTCACACTAACTGAACCTGCTCTGGTTAGGAAAACAGTGATTATTCAAGTTAACTCTACGCTTAAGTCACACATGAAGTAGTCGTGTTGCAAGCTGAGTAAGGTCATTCCCACCTTAGACTACTGTTTAACATAAGCTTCTGCTCCTCCTGTGAGAAACCAGGTTGCCTGCAGTGAGAAGAGTGTCTGCGTTCACCAGTCTGCCCTAAATATGAATATGAGCATGCAAAAGGGGTCTTGGCTTCTATTACTATCAATGAAACTTATTGCAGCCACACATTTAGGAAAAAGGATTGTGACAGAAAGAGAATTTTGACACCTTCAGCCCTGCTCTGATTTCACTGACTAATCCTTTTGTCATCATCTGTTGCTGTTTTCCAATGTTGTTCACCAGTATTTTCTTTTCTTTTTCAGCACATTTGAAATTGTTGTACTCCACATGCCCACTGTTTGTTAAGTGCTTCGGATTTAATCTCAGTTTTTCCTCAGAGGGCTGAATACATGGAGAATTCTCAACGATGGATCTTGATTGCACACTACACATAGGCCCAAAGGAAAAAAAAAAGTGAGAAAGACACGAAACATAATTAGCAGGACATCCCTTTTCATATAGTGTTAATGTTTTAACAAACAAGAGCAAAAGTAAAATCTCTGCACATTTAATGAGCTCAGTGCTCAGAAGGACTTGACACCTGACCTGTATTGAATTATAAGTGTTGGTGTCCATGTCTTTTAGGTTGCACTTTATCCCAGCATGGACAGATCAGATAAGTACAGAGGAGTGAAAGTGACAACACACAACCTCTCCCCCTTCCACACACAGATGGTGGATCAGGGTGTTGATGGGGACTTTAACTGGCACGGCTTCATCTCTGGATGAGGGTATAGAGGATCACTGTGAGCTCACACACACACACACACACACACACTCCGCACTGATGGTTAGAGTCGTGTGTCTGTCATCAAGAAGTTTTCAGCTGAACTGAAAAGAACTTTCCTTAAACACCTGGACACTAAAATGAACAAACACACGTCTTCAAGTGTGTGTGCGCATGTGGGTAAAAGGGGCTGGATTGGGAGTGTCCCATGTATCTATTAGCCAGCACCAATCTGCCATATCAAAATAATCCTTGCAGTGACCAGAGATAGCGTCATGGGCGCCTGGCTGTCAGTCGTGCACTCAATATGCAGAAAACACTCGCACACACGTGCCTATTTTAATATTTAGTTCAGTTTAGAAACTTCTCGTTTGAATTGTTAGACTTGTTCTGACATTTTAATAATGATGTTTTACTGTTTTTAGTACCTACAGTCACTTCAGATCCCTTTACGTGCTGTAAACTGAATTTGCAACATTTTATGCAAATTAATTGGAAATAAAAATCCCTCGTTTTGAAAAGTACTCAAACCCTTTTAGGAATCCTGTTTGCTTTTGTTTTTCCCTGGACGGGTCTAGAACCTGATTAGATTCCTCTGATATATCGAATTCACTGCACATAGTTTAGAAAGGCACAGGCATGAAGTCCAAGGAAGTCTCTGTAGACCACCTCAATAACATTTCATGGTTAGACAAAGACCAGGACAAGTATATACAACCATTTCTAAAGCTTGAGTGTTCCCAGGAGCACAGTGAACCAAATGGTCGCTGCAAAAGAACTTTAGACGTCCTCTTCAGTCGTGTTTTCACAATACCAAAAATTATGACTTCAGTACTAATTTCTGCCAAAATATTTTGATACTGAACCTGAAACAATGTCACAGCATAAACCGAAAACATCAGATGATGGAATTTAATACAAAAACCAAAAAAGAAAAAAGAATTTAGACAAATCGAAAACTAGTAAATGTTCTCAGTAGACCGCAGATCTCAGCCAAGCAAGTGAGTCATTTGGGATCATTATACTTTAGTGCACTACTGTAGTTTGCAGGCTGATCCTTGGTCTGACCTTTGACTTACAGACTTACAGTAAATGTCATTGTACATTCATTTTTTCCTGCTGTTGTGTTCTTGTTAGTTTATTTCAGACATGTAGGTGTGGTCTTAAGATATTAAATCTTTGATAGTTTGCAGTAGTTGGATGCACCCTGTACCTGGCTTCATGTAACATTTGAATAGTTTCTTTTACATTTGTAACACACAGTATCACTTATTGAATCCCCCCTGGTGGACAACCACTCTACTTTGCAAAGAGCAGACTCTGGTGCCTACAGTGAAGCATGGTGATGGCAGCATCATGCTGGAGATGAGGTATTAATGATTGCAGCAAAATACAGAGAAGCTTTGGAATAAAACCTGCTCCAGAGTGCAGTGGGGGGATTGTAACAACACTACCCTGGAGCCTTTGATTGTCCCTGACTGGTCCAACCAAAACCCAGACTTAAATCTTATAGAAGAAGAGACCACAGTGACTTTCTGTCCTATTTGATGGAACTACAGCAGATTTTCCAGGAAGAATGGCATAAATGACTGAGTGCAATCAACTCCTACAGATATATTTGCTTAGCTACACAACTAAACAAGTCAGAACCAACCCTTTAAAAGCTGCACAGTCTGTCCTGTTGTTGGAATTACAAGCAAATGAAAGTTAAACCAAGTTCTGATGTGAGAGTGAAGGCAGAACTTAAAACACCTGTCTTTTCACAATGCAGCTGAGAGATCATTTCCCACCTGCTTTACAATATGGGCTAAAAGTTGAAAATAAAGATGGGCCCCTCTTCATTTTCCTTATACTTGCAGGTAAAGCTTCACCTCTACACCACAGCCAACTTTGACATGAAAAACACATTGTGTTCCGTGTGATGGCAGGAGCTTTATAGACACTAGAACAGCAGAGACTGTTAAAGGTTCAGTACATAGGTTGAGCATGGCTAAGCCTGTAGCTTCAGCCAACAATAATTTATTTTCATGCCCTCAAGTGGTTCTGAGCAGGCCCTCAGACAGTATATAACCGAGATGTCTGCACACTGATTTACTGCTGAGCTCTGATAAACTGCTAAAATCCTCAGCGTGCTTTTCATCACAAGTCAGTATCTGTGCAGATCATCATAAAACCGTCTCATAAAAGTGGGTGCAGCAGTGCACGCCAGTATTGTGTGTGTGTGTGTGTGTGTGTTGCAGGTTTCTTAACGTTCCTGATGTGTTGCGTGGGCTTTACATCCCCACTTCTTGCTGCTCGCCCCACCAAGAAAAGACACTCAGTCATGCTCACCTGTGATTGGACAACCCCAGAGGACAAAACATTTACACTCATTTGTGAAACATGATGAAGACCAATGGAGGCCAGGTGGTGCCTTTGTGTGTGTGTGTGTGTGTGTACGCCAATATTTCAGCAGAGAGGAATGCCCTCCGTTCAGCCTCTGTGATAATTAATGGCTGTCAGCATCTCTTTAGCGGAAGAAGGCACTGACAGACAGCACTCCAGAAACGCAGGGAATGTGTGAACGTCTCACAGGGGTGGATGAGGGGTGATCCAAGGGTGGGGTGGGGTTTCAGTCCAATATCTCTCCTAACCATCTATGGCAGAGGATTCAGGTCACCAAGACTGAGATATCACCCTCATTTTCTGACATTTGAGGAATTCCTGGACATCTGTGTGAGCTGTGTGATAGTGATACTGATCTCTTAACACTTACATCACAACAATATCTCTTAACACTTACATCACAACAATACAGGGATACACTGGTGTGTGTGTGTGTGTGTGTGCACGCACCATGTTTTACCCACACTGTATACCATGGTGTGACTATGGAGAAGCACTTCTTTTCAAAACTAAAAGTCATATGATAGTGATGAAAGCTATAGCAAAAGGTGAACATAGGTACAAGGCAACCACGGCTAGTGTGAGTGCAAAGTGCGATGACCTGGTTTCAGGTTATGGGAAGGTTAGATTAAGGTTAACGTAAGGGTTAGTAGAGTAGTGATGGTTGGCACGGGTCTCCTGGAAATCAAAGTCAATCCAAAAACACAACTTGACAAGTCTACACTTTTCTCTACACACACGGAGACACCTGGTTTTCAGTGTCTTGCTCAGTGAGACCTCGACGTAAGGACCTGTCTCTGCTTCAAAAGTAAAAATTTGCTGGAAATAACTTGTTAAAGTGTAAATGGATTATTATCACATGTGCTATGTCAGTCAGACAGAGCACATGTCATCTTATTTCCTTATAATATATTTATGTATTATTGACAATGTTGTTGACCTGTCTATGCATGTACATGTATCAAATGGTATCATATCTTTATATTCCTACACAGAGTTACAACATTTATTTCAGTGATGATTAATTACATAACCAAGATAATGTAACATGGTGTTTTGAGAATTTCTAATTGCTCAAATTTAAAAATTAGAAAATGACTGAGTGGCTAACTAGGAAAACTTAGAACACAGCCTGCTGATTCTTCAAGGGGCAATTGGGTAACTTCATATTTAACGTAAACTTTCATATAGCTGGGAGACTTGTAATGAAACTTAATATGTTAATTGTGGTGTGTTCCATTTGAACTGGGAAATCAGAATTTCATAATATCATAATAACTTGGAAACTTCAATACCAACTTCAATAATAACTTGGAAATTTCAAATTTCCAGCGTTACTAACTTTACAACACATTTGTAACCACACTTGAAAAGGGGGTTTAAAAATTCTGCTAAGCTGTTTGGACCACAGCTTAATTAAAGTTTCTTCTCATGTCAGAGAGCTGATCATGCTGTGTGTGTGTGTGTGTGTGTGTGTGTGTGTGTGTCCTTTCGTCTACTTTTGGTGTCACTTTGTTCTATTGTTTGTTCTGCAATTTTTCAATGTTTTGATCACTAATAAACAGATTTTGAACCTGGTAAGACTACAAGTGATGGTTACTGTGGGGCGACTGTGGGGGTCACAAGTCGACGTGTCCTTGAGCAAGACACTGAACCCCAACTTAGTTGCTCCTGGTGAGTGTTGGCCAGCTGCATAGCAGCTCCCCCATCGGTGATTGTGAGTGTGAATGGGTGAGTAAGAAGCAGTGTAAAGCACTATGAGTGCAAACCATTTAACTAGTAGCAGTGTTACTGCTACACTTTTTAGTGTACTGATATTTTACAATTAGGAATATTTTAGATGAATTCCTTTTCACTAACTTTAAACTCCATTTGGGCTGTTTTATGATGTTGTACATTGTAACACATGTAAGCATTACTTAAGAAAAATACATTGTGATAAATACAGCAAAGGGTCATATAAATGTATGTTTCCATAGCAGTGTCACTGGATACATTTTTGATCTTAAATGCGAGTTTAAATAACCCTAGTGTCAATATGCAATAATCAGATAAGAGTGTAAAAGCACCTTGTGTGGATTGTAAACATCAGCATCAACTTCTCGATACCACCAACAGTGGAACGTCAAAGAGGAATGAGAATGTTTGGGTGCACAGCATCTCCTGCTGGCTTAACATGCCATGACAGGTTATGGAGCTATTAATATGCACTGGAGTAGACAATGAACAGGGATCAACATAACTTACTGCATATTACCTGATATCAGTCAAGACTTAAAATAAATGGCACGGGAGAAGTGGTAAAGGCAAGGTATAAGTTTAATATTTTTGAAAAGAATGCATATACAAAGAACAAAGACTTTAGACAAAGCATTTGGTTTTGCACCAAAACAACAACAGGTTATAATAATTATACTGATTGGGCTCAGGTCAACCCAACTATAAGCCACCAGTAAAAAAAAAACAAAGAACCAACCAATCACAAATATTTTTTACCAAACAGTCTCTCTGCCATTGGACTTTTTTCCGCACTGTGTTGTAATCCAAGGGAGGTTTACTTGGTATAAACTGATAGGTTAAGAGTTCAGATGAATTCCGACTCCTGAATGGAAAAAGATTGAAAGTAACCTTTTCCTATATATTTATATATATATAACAATATAAAAACACAGAGAGAAATAATGAAGAAAAAAAGATTTTGGTAAAAACACCTGGAACCTACATCAACATTGTGTGCCAGCTTACATTATAATTATATCTGTTAAACCTATCATTTAGACCAGAGACCAAGGCTCAGCTATTTGCAGCGTGGTACATTTTGAATGGGTACAACAGGCGGGACAGCCCATCACACCTCGTATGCACAGTCTGTACACACTAGAGAAACTAGAGAAAGGCACCAAACTCTGACCTGGCACAGAAATCTGGTGGAAATGCATGTTCATTGATCACTCATCTAAATGTGAAACTTCAGCCAAGGAAAGTCCCTGTTGTACCCATTCGATGTGTAAGGTGATGACATCGTTAAAGCACTCAGTCATGCTGCACCCTTCCTTGGTCCCTTGCAACGCATGACAACACACCACTTGTTCTGCTAACACTGTTTTAAGTTCCCTGCATCTAAAAGGCCAATTCCTGTGGTCGGCTGCAGACCCATTTGTACTGGCTGCCTTCCACTCTTCATGTGATTACCACACTCCAAATGGACTGTGACTGAGCACTGTGGATATTTGAAAAGAGAGGACTGGACACTAGATGGCAATATTGACCAACTTCCTCAAAAAAGAGAGAGCTGTGGTATGTTTTTTTTTTTTCAGTTTTTTTAAATAACAATATTGCCTCAATTACAGAGTCCTGTCAGACCTACACAGTGTCTTTAGTGGTTGAAAGCACGTCTATCTGTAACACGGAATAAATATCTCAGACTGTGTTTGAGGAGAAAGGGGATGTTGGCAAACAAAACAAAACAACACTACTGTTAGCGACATCTCTGGTAGTGCTGAGTAATAAAGGATGGATTGGGCAAAGTGTGTGCTAGTCAACCAACAGCATGAGCACCCGCACATTAGGCAGTTAGCAGGTGCTGGGGCAGGGCTTGTAACCATGAAACATTTACACTGGCTGAGGACAACTACATGTCTGGGCATCCAGGTCAATCAGGCCACAACACTGAGCGAGTTTAAGTCAATCTACCAAAAAGCTTGACAGAATGAATTCTACTTCTATGTTAGCTTGGTATCGAGATCACAGCAGGCTGACCTGCCCTGCCCCAAGCAGCCAGCAGCCTGTTAGCCAGGTTAGATTCATCTCAGACTTGGGGAAAAGCTTCTTATTATTGCAGATTTTTTTTTTTCTGAAACTTAGTAGGCTGTTTTCTTTCTGGTCCTCCCTGTGGAAGACAATCCTGTCTACCAGCCTTAGCAGAGCAAGGGAAAAGGGGGGTTAGGGAAGGGGAGTTGGGCGTGTGTGTGTATGTATTTAGGATGTGTTATGTGTGCGCGCTTTGAAAAAAGTGGGAGCCTCTCATAGCAGCACACATTTGCGTTTCTTCTTGGGCTCTGGGGGCTCCAATGCAGCCAATATCGCCTCATCAAACACATTCTTTAGTCCTTTCTGTGAACACAAACACAACAAAAACACAGGCTCAATAAGGGGCAACGCAAACAGACACACACAAACACACAGGTAAAATAATATGAGTAATATAAGAGGGGGAAACAAGTGGGTGGAGTGGGGGGAAGGCTCCATTTAGTGGGTTATAGTAAGGAAGGGATTGTTAAAGAGCTGTTGGGGACAAACAATAATTAGAAATAATTTCCAGGTGTTCAGGTCTGAAATGAACAACCCATAAGAATATTCAATTCTCCATTCAATGTGGTTGTTTCAGTCAGATGAGACAGAGGTGGTCAACAACACAAATCCCATGCATGCTTGATGAAACGTGCAAATCATGCTGCAAACAAAAGAATACAAAAGAATCTATAGCTGAGGATTTCATTCCATGCCTCCTGATTATTGACTCAACTGACTCTGGAGTTGAAAAGGTCGTGCAGATTAAGTGTAGGAAAACAAAGAACATTTTAAAATAATAATCATCACAAAGTAGCTCCATTGAATGGTTCTTGTTTTTGTACTTGCCCCAGAGCAGAGCGGCTTATACCATGAGCTTCATCATGTGAGGTAACCAGCAGCTCTGACACAGAGCCGTAGTTATTCAGGATACCAGTAAACCCCAGTGTTGCTTAACTCAATCAACTAGCCCCACTCCATTCTTTTGTGAGAAAGTACTGGGAAAGAAGTGAGCCAGAGAGAAGAGCGCAAGTTCATCTGTTCTTTATTAATTTATTTCATCGGTCATTTCACACAATTGTTGTTAGCTTTTTATTAATTGGACCTCCAATACAGCAGAATATGCACCAAGGTTAACGGCACATTAGTGTCATGTATAGAGAATGTTGGGCTCAGCAAACTCAGATAGCAATTTTCATATAACTATAGCTTTAAAAGTGCTGCTGAGCTTTACATAAACTGAATTAATAAACAACAACAACAATAATAATTATATTTCTATACTAATGGTATTAGGGCTGGGCAATATAGCCAAAAAATGTAATCTTGATTATTTTTTCCTTTTTTTCAGAGCTCTGGGTGATTCACTTTTAAAAAAAAAATGAAATAGAATAATTAAAACTATATGCTGTTCCCTTAGGGTCATGTGTGCCGTATTGATAAAGAAAAATATCACTAGAAAACTGTTCTCCTTTTATATATTGTAAACATTGTAAGGTACATAACATAACATAACCTGCCCATAATAACACACAGATGAGCTACACTGTGCATTGTCCCTGGACACATCCACAGAACACAGCAATGCCTGCTAAGAGATTGCTAACGCTATAGTTGATATGTCAAGTAGGTAACATATGTAGCTTTTTCTGATATTGTGTTGTCCTCACCTGCTGTGGCCACCATTACTCACAAAAAACACCTTTTGACTAGCAAAGTCAACACACGTGTAAGTGTCTCCAAGACAACAATGACACCTGACATTACTATTGTAACTTTAAAAAGAACTACTGGTGTTCAAGCAGAAGGAAGAATGTACCTCAATTTTTCATTTGAGAACTTTTCTCATCGTCCAATAACAAAGATTCTAATATATGCAATTAATCGTATATATCGCCCAGCACTAATCGGTATAATAAAAACAAAAAGGCCCAAACATTCTCTCTATATGCTTTTTGTGTTTTGAAGCCCTATATATAAACCCACAGTCAGACTCAAATCGTTTAATCAGGCATCAAAAGCAGTACAAAATATACATTATCATTAAAAATGGAAGCTCTGTTTATTGTTAGCATATTGTGGAACTATGTAAAGCCACCACCACTGCAGGACAGAGACGAGAGACTAACAAAAACAAGGCTACATCCCAAATCACATCCTACATGTCCTGTAAGATGCGTGTCTACTGTTGGCCAGGGGCCACATTAGTGAGCCCTGGCTCCGAAAAATTAAAGTGATACAAGAGTGAAAGTAAGCAGTCCAGAAGTCAAGCATGAAGTATGTTGACACATTGAACAAAGCAAATGTCTTTTACAGAGTAGAATAGGCAGCAAATCACTGAAGAGCATAAAGGCCTCAAGTCAGTGATTCTAGACACCCAAAGGTTAGTTGTGATGAAGTTTCAGTACAAAGTACTGTAGGTCCAGGACAGTTTGGTTAGTAAGTTGACAGAGATAGAGATTACAAAAGCAGTGCATGTAAATAGAGTGACTGAAGAAGAAGAGAGGGTGTAAAGGAATGAAAAGAGCTGAGAAAGAATGAAGAAATTAGAGGAGAGAGAGATGAGAGCACTGGCAAATTAAAATATACAGCATTTCCTCTTTCTCTGCGTCTCAGGAGGCTCAAGCGCAGCTAGGATAGCTTCGTCAAATACATTCTTCAGCCCTCGCTACAAAGACAGGAGAGGGGAGAGAAGAGCACAATTAAAACAGCAAACAGAGAAAGGGATGAGGAGGAACATGGCAGAACATGGAGGAAAGTGTCTGTGTGAAATTCAAACAGAAGGTGCCAGAGTCACAGAACAAGTTTGAGAAGGAGATGTTTGGTAAAAAGAAGAGAAGTGAACCGTTGTAATGCTCCCTACTGAAAAAGAAAAAGGGCAGTAAGGTGTGGACCGAGTGCTCACATCCCAACAGGAAACAGGAAATGACATCAGTACAACAGCAACAGCTGTGCCACAGAGAGAGGAGGAAGAGGAAGGAAGGAGCATAGCAGGGAGGTAGGGGTGGGGGTGGGAGGGTCTGCACCTTAGCTCCATCAACACTATTGTTCTCTGCCTGAGTATGGCCCAACGCATGCGTTTCCCTTTAAGTTATGTTCCCTCTGCTCGCTTCCCAGCACAGATTTCAAACAATGTGGTGCTAATGCCAACACAAGTACTCCAGCAGAATAACTCATATTATTCATAAAATCAAACACAAATAATGAGCATATTTAAACTAATATCGAGCACAGATGGAGCTCATGGATTTTACAACGTTTTCTTTTTCTCCTACTAAAACCTTTTGATTGCTCGGATGTAATGACACTGGCTAATACGGTTCTCGTTAAAACATTACATTAGAACATTCTAAGCAAAAATGACAAACAAAAAGGAGGATGGCACTAAGCTTGTCTATACAATTCAGCAATTCTCTCTTCTACATCAATAGCAGCAGCATCTTCACTCTGCTCATTTCATTTTACCTCCATCCAACTATCCATTAGCTATATGCCCATAGTAATTTTCATGTCTCAAAATTGTCACAGAGGTCTTGTGCCCAATTCCTTATGTACTAATCCAAAAAGACAATCAGCAAACCTTTCATTCTAACTGAACAAAATAAAAAGAAACACTGCTATTGCAATATTTTATTCCTCTGATACATATTTCACAATGAGAAAAAAACAAACACAAAAAGTTCACCCGCTGGCTCGACTGGCTACATCTGGCAAGAATTAACCGTTATAGAATTTTAATACATTTTATAAATTAGTGTTTAGAAATGGCCATTACGTTTCTGTTTTCCACCTTCTTCTGTACCCTCCCTAATGTGGATACAGGTGAGAAGGTTTAGAGTTATTCCAGTCTAATGACAAACTGAATAATTTAAGCTACGTATGCTACATTACTGGGAGTATATAACTAACTACTTACATTTGCCATGTCACTCTTTTTTTAATAAAATGTCATCATCATCTATCCTTTCAATTCACCCTCTGCTCCATTGCAGCAGTCCCTAAAGTGTCCAGTCTAACTTTGCAAACTGGAACAAAGGATGGATTTGCTATAATTAACACGTAACATACCTCGGTGGAAGAATAATGTTCGTTCCGAGCCAGAAGGATACAAGACTTGGCGAGAATAAAGTGTTCCAAAAACGAGTACTTCTGGATGGGAGCCTAAATTTCTTTTATAGATTAGTTATGATAGCACTTTGCTTTAATGTTTGCTCCTTGACTTAAGAGTTTTGCTTGCCTTGTAAGTCGCTTTGGGAAAACATTTCCCTTTCGCATCAGCCACCAAAAAAAAGTTGTAGCATCGTGTGTTGGATTTAATTTGCCATGTTTGACATTACCCAGAGATGCTCAATTGATATAACATACACCCCTATACTGTGTGTAACCTTGTCATCACCACGGTTCATGCAGCAACATCTAGGTTACATCTAGGGGGTAAATAATCTTCAGCTAAAAACTTCCTAGTAGCCAAAGCATACAGTCAAGTCATGTTGAGCCAGTAGAATGAAGAGGAAAAATGTCAACTGCTTTCTTCAACAGCACCAACACAAGTAAATGCAGACTGTTTGCTGTGACCTAAAGCAAGGATTTGAATCCATATGAAACTATCTGATGATAAACAAATAGCAACACCACTAAGGACATG
Source organism: Channa argus (assembly GCF_033026475.1). NCBI lineage: Eukaryota > Metazoa > Chordata > Actinopteri > Anabantiformes > Channidae > Channa > Channa argus. The sequence continues at coordinate 208,974 of NC_090201.1, forward strand.
AGCTAGAATAATCACCAAAACCAAAGCAGCATGCAAAACAAAACGCATGCACAGATCTGGGTGAATAAAGACATGTTTCTCTTCCCTCCATTTTCTTAGTTGTTGCTAATGCTTAAGCATGTGGTGCAGATCTTGTGTATTACCTGTGTGAGGGCTGAACATTCCACATATTTCACAGCCTTCAGGTCCCTTGCCAGCTTCTCGGCTGTTTCTGGAGTGATGGGCTTCTGCTTATTCTTGGCCAGCTTCTCTATAGTGGAGGGGTCATCCCGCAAGTCAATCTGAGTCCCAACTAGCAGGAAGGGGGTCTTTGGACAGTGGTGGGTGATCTCTGGAACCCACTAGATACCCAAACATAGGCAATTGCAATGATCATTACATTGTAATACAAAACTTAAACCATTTACTTATTCAGCCAGACAACTGCATAATAAATACATATGTAGTACTACACTAGTCAGTACTGACTGAGTATCTGATTATATTTTTATTTTTAGCTGTTGAACATTAACAAAACTATTAATTTGATGTTCTTTTATTTGTTTGACTATGACAGAGGTACGTAGGGTTGACTCCACTAATTCTTCTGCTAGGTCTAATGCGACAAAACATTTTTATTAATTTTACAAATGATTCTATTTTTTTTAATATACAAACCACTATATCCAAGTATATTTTAGAATTTTTAATTTATACAATTTTTAAAGGACCATGGAAATCTTTTATAAGCAAGCAGAAAAGGAAATGGGCAAACTTGCCTTTTCTTTAACATTTTCAAAGGAGGAGGGGGACACGACGGAGAAACAGACGAGGAAGACATCTGTCTGAGGATAACTCAGAGGTCGTAATCTGTCGTAGTCTTCCTGACCTGAGGAAACCACATACCAACACGTTCAACAAACACAGCCTGATCATTGTGCACTGATGCACTGGACAAAGCAGGATGTCTCTGTCAGCGGGACAATGCAGAGAAACAAAAGCACAGGGTCCAGCCCAGTCTAAAATAAAACTGTCATTAGCACACACTCACCATTAAAAGTTACCCTGTGAATGAGTGTGAAGGCAGGACACCTCATAACTTTATTCGAACAATATAACTTCACAGAAACACATCACAGTACAAAATGTAATTGGTTAGGGGGTTAAAGTTCCCCCTAAGTGGTTACCCTAGAGTAAGTGAGTGCAGGATGGGAATAGAAATACATACCTGCTGTATCAAACAAGCCCAGTGTGTAGGGCTCACCTCCAATCATTACAGTTACAGCATAGTTGTCAAACACCTACAAAACACAGAAATTTTTATTAGAAATTTGACTTTGCATAAACTCTTGTTAATCAACATGTAGTCAATGTATTTTAAACTGCACATTTCAATGTATCACGGTAAATCACGGAGATCATTAACAGAGCAATGTCTGAAAATTTGACTAACACAAAGTGCCTCGTAAAAGTCTAAATAAGTCACTTTCCCCACATATTTTCTAACTCAGGCAGTTGATACCTGGCTTCTAAAGTGCATGTAAATGCAGTCAGTCATTCACACACTTACCGTAGGAACATATTCAGAGGGAAACTTGTTTGTGGTGTAGGAGATGAGCAGGCAGGTTTTACCCACAGCACCATCTCCAACTACAACACACTTAATGGTCTGCATAGCTGTGTTTTACTGTCTACACTACTCATTCAAGATCTGAAACAGAAAAACATACAGAGAGAAAACATTGTGCGTTAACAACACTGTAAAGATACCACACTCATCTTTTAAAACATTACTATCAAAATGAAGCCTGACTAAATCTGAAAGCATTTGAATCCTATCCCCTGAATAAAAGCCTCATAACTTATTTTAAAATAAGGATCTTCCCTCATTTCCCTCAACTGATTAATAGGTAAACACCCTCAATCAACCAAGGGCGTAAAATAAAGTGTGCAAATAAGGTTTTCTAATTTATTCATCAGGCAAAGCCTGAAACCCAAGTGTGAAACATATGACACACTAAAGCACAGTGCAGAAAGTGGTTGTGTTAGCGAAGGATTAGGAATGTTTGGGTGGCAAAAATTTGGAAAGAAATGATAAACAATAAATAAAATACACTGGATTGGTGTGTTCTTTCTATGGAGCTCCCAAGAAAAATGCTGCAAATTAATTCAACAGATAATAGTCTGATACTATAAAGGTATTAAAAAACAACTAACTACATGCTCACCAGCTGATATTTATCAGGTATTGACATAATTATTAATATTAAACCCATTGCATGTTCACATGTTAAGGGCTGCCCCATGACTGGCAATTGTAATGCTGCAGTTGGAAAACATGATTTAAGTTCATGAAGCTCGCAGAGATAAACAGAAGTTACACTTACACGGACACGTCCCTATATAGATTCAAAATTGTCTATAGTCTGCATGACTTTGGGAAAGGAGCAGGGGCGACTGTGGTGCAGGAGGTTAAGCAATTATCCACCAATCCCGGGGTTGTTGGCTCGATCCCAGGTTATTCCTGACACATGTCTAAGTGTCCTTGAGCAAGATACTGAACCTCAACTAAGATGCTCCCAGTGAGTGTGGACCAGCTGCATAGCAGCTCCCCCATCCATGTGTGTGAGTGTGAGTGTGTGTGGTTTTGAGGGCGAATAGCTGAATGAGAAGTGCCTGTGCATGTCCCAAAGCTGCACACACCAAAGACAAACAATAAAATTAACCACTATTTTCATTAAACCACTATGGTAATTTTTTTAAATGCTTCCATCAGCTAAAGAAAACTGTAGACTATATGATTAATAAAGGTAATAATCTATATATTAATGTATAATGAAAATGATCATTTGCTGTAGCATTAAATTTTATAAAGTCATCGTCATTTACTTAAACGTGCAGTTCATACCATGGCATGTCGTCAGAAAGACAAAAAAGGCCTTTAAAGATGAGCAAAACCAGACAAGCTGACCTTGAAAATGAACAATGCAGTGTATCTTGAAGCAGTGTGCACTACATGTAGTATGTGGACCACAGTACTCCTGTTTCTCCACTACAAATTACGGTTTGTCAGCACTAAGCCACTGCGGAGCTCTGCACCACTGTGTGGGGGTGGGGGCATCATTGGGAGAAGCAGGAGGGACAAAACTGCAGGGACCAAATGTTACAGCATGAAAATGATTTTTAAAGGGAAGACAGGACAGGTGGACATCCTGCAGCAACACTGTGCTGATACTGGTGAGATGTTTAACAAAATGCCAGAACAAAGAAAGCCTGAAGCTAATGAGAAAACTGTCACTAGATGAAATTTCAGTTTACATCTTAAAGATTTGTCTCACCTGACTACACAGGGAGATGGTGTTTTTCCTTCATATAACTATTGGAGGATTGATTTGAATGTAATTAAACTAGGGCTGGCTATAGAAACAGATTAAATAATACTAGCTCTGATTTTAAAACAACTGTGCTGTTACATGAGTTACATAAAATAAATGTTTCACATAACCACAAGATAAAATTATACATCAGAAACACCTAAAATATAAATGGTTTCCTGCCCAAGAAGTTGTTGTGGCAAAATACTACACCAAAACATAATGAAAAAGTCGGACTACATCTGGTATTGGTGAGCTAACAGATAACACTCATGGACAGAGCCCACACTGAGGCACAGACGAAACCTTTCAAAACGTGGACGAAAGGCATGTTTCTTCAAGACTCAAGAAAGGATACCAACAGTGCAAGTTAGAAGCTTCGAGCACATCACCAGACAAAATCAATTCCCAGACGCTAGTTGGTGGTGGGATTTATTTTCCGGTGTTTTCTTCATGGCTATGGTTTGCCGTAATTGCAGAGCGACTAAGACAGAGAGCGCACAAGTATAAATGCTAACAATAGTGTATAGGACTTGTAAAGCCTATGGTTTAGGCTGTGCATGAATTAAATGCAAAACCATACATTTAAGCTTTGCTCCACACAAGGAACGTGACATTGACTTGTTAAATTGACAGTATTTTTTTTGCAGAAGCATTTGTGTCCGAAAGGGGCATAAGGATTAACCAACACTTGGACTGAGTTAACTGCAATTGTGTAAACAAGTAACAGTGGTGCAACAGAAAATTGTTGATTAATAACTTTAAGACATGAACAATTTACAATATGGCGTGCCATAACAAAGTTACACTTCTTCCCTACAACTGTGGTCTCTTGACCTGTGCAGTTAAAAAGTCACATGTTCCAAATGTTGTTATAAAGATGCTTGTGATGAGGGTAGTTGCAAAATATCTACATTACATGTAATACTGATAACCAAAAGTTTATATAGGTCCTTATCAATTTTACATCTACTCAACATTGTTTATCATGTAACTATATGTAACAGAAGAAAGTCTAGAGACATCCTGTAATTGAAGTCATTCTAAATTATCAAACAAGTCGGAAAAATTAAGAACTTTAGTGTGACAATGGCCAAGAACCACAGCGGTTCGGTGCAGTTGCAATAATGCTGACCGACTTAATCCAAGCATTTGTGTTTGTAGGGCAGCAAGCAATTTAAGAGCAGGCCTACTTAAAGGCTGGTAGCAAATGAGAATGAGACCGAGTTTAATCAAGCGGTTTTCCCCAAAACAAGCACCTCCTCATTTGAAATCAGCACCGCACGTTAGCCACTGCATTTAGTAGAATAATTTGTGGAAAACTATGATGATATAATGTCATCAGATGTGAGCAGTGTAGGTTTTCTCTTGAAAAATAAACACTTCTGCCAACCAGTCAAGCGTCCCTATGTCCATACTTCACCACTGAATTCACTGAAATTACATCAGATTTGGTTACAGAGTAACTTGACCAACATAAAAACAGGCATTTTACTACGAGATCAACATAAAATACTTTTCATCAGTCCTCCACCAATTAACAATTAAATTAGCATGCTCACAACCTGTATCCTCTAAACATTGACTAATACTTGTGTATTGTAGTGATTTGCCTGTACGTGTAATTACTGCCAACTATACTACAAAAACATTTCAACCAGCCCATTTTGATGGATCCCATCAGGATGAAAGATGGTCTTAGTTTGGATGCGTTAGTCTTACTAGCTTCTAAATTTCGGCCACATCCTCGGCCTCATTCTGGCCTCGTTTCTTGCCGGCTGCTTAACCCAACAATAAATTTACAACCTGCCCCTCTTTTTATCCAGCCAGTGATGTGGATTTGGATCATGTAGGGCAGCTTCCTACGCAAATTATCCAAGGCCCTGCTTAGATTTGAAAAGCGTTTGTATGCCAACTCTACGGCTTTTACTTCAATTCGTTAAAAAGCTAATCGCTAACTATTCGCGTCCTTTTCAATATAACGTCCTTGCCACATCTAAAGGTCCAATAAATGAAGAGATCCCAACATACTAAAATCCCCGGAGTGATATGTGCCGTTACACACACACCCAATAGTACTATTTACAAGCCGGTTCAATGTAACAGCCTTTTCTCTTGCTAACTAAGCCTACTGTCATATTAGCTTGCTGGCTAACTGGCAGCGCTAACCTTAGCGGACGCTGTTGCTGAACAGCATATATAAACTGGCAATTACAACCAATGTATCGCTGATATACAGCACAGATTAGATTGACAACATTTAAAATAATAATCGACAATAACTACGTCTAAAAACACAAAAACAGATCCTACCGTCTCCTCTATTTGTGTCTTTACGCCGGGCGTTGGCAACTCCGCGCTAGGGGCTTCCCAGTCAACAGAACAGGGACACGATGCGGTGCGTAGTCAGTTACTACGTAATTACGTTCAATGCATTTAACAACAGGACTATTTTTCTTTAAAAACGACTTAAAAGCGTGAGTTTTTCAACTGCTCAATTATATGCTTGAAGAATACAGGTGATTCATCATGAATTATCTTAGAATCTGTATTTGAATCTGAAAATTATTAACTGTGCCAGCACAAGTGTAAACCCAGGGTTTAATACCGGCATTTGTGCCAAAAATTACACTTAGTGACAAATTCCTTAAGTGTGTTCATTCAACTAAAAGAATGTTATATCAAACTTAGCCTATGCAATAACATCTTAAAGCAGCCTGTTCAGTGAATGAGAAATCTGTGTACGACGTGCTTGGTCTGTGCTCTATACTAAAGCCAGATTTATGGCATTTTAATATGCACGTTTCCCTTTGTAACTTGTATCACATGGCTCCACACATACACTACTACACTCTTGCAACACTTAAGCAAATACCCCAACAACAAAACATAAGCGCTGTGATTGTCGTTCAAGCAAAACAAACTTCTGTGTCCTGTATTTGGAGCTGGAAGTTTGACCTACATACGTTTGGTGCAATACTGCTGTCTGGCACAAGAGGGCACTTTAGTGTAATGACCCAAATATCTATGGAACAACTTGGTGGTTACATCACAGCAGAACAAGTTTAAATATGGACAGCAGCAGTAGGAAAAAAGCAAAACAAACTTTATTCCAAATAGAATCCATGAAGTAGAAAGTAAATTACAATACTCAGTTATACAAACACAGACATACTCTGCACCACTTGTATTAAAAAAAAAAACAAAACAAACTTTTCTTTCTAGTAAAGATTGAGATTTGCAGATGTCCTCCGATGTCCTTAGTTGGACACACTCTGCAGCAAGGTAATGTTGTCTCCTTTCAACATTATCCTCCCTGGAAGACATAAGAGAGCAAGAAAGAGTGAAAGCCAAGTCAAGGGAAATTACAAGATCAAGATGATTGAAAGAGATAAAAAGGTAATTTCACAGGACACCAACAAGGCACCTTCTGAGTAACGAATATAGTGGCAGACATTCGGAACCAACATAGCAGGAAAACCACTAACTGAACAATTTAATTACTGCCTAGTTCCATCAAGTGTCCCACTAAACCCTAGGCCAGCATGCACAAGGAGCATTGAGGTAAAAGGGTTTTGTGTGAAAAACTGCACATTTTGTGCTTCATTGAGGAGTGAGTATCCTTAATTGTTGGTAAACTGGAAGCTCTTTTATACCAGGATAGTGACACTCAACGAGCTTTAAACATATTTTAATGCTAAGTGAAGCTACCACACAAACACATGTCAAAATCTAGGTTGTATTCTTACCCAGTGGCTTTCTGTTCTTAGTCTTCATGTGGACTTCCTCAGCATCATCTAGAACCAGGTTCATGTACTCATCAAAACCCTATGGCAGAAGGAACAATGAGCCAAAATTTGTTTCAGTGAGCATTATGCACTTTTTCAGTAAGGCTGCCATTACTCATTTCATAAGACAAGCGATTAGTATACTTTTGGTGATATTACAATGTTAGATGCAGAGGACACTACCCCAGACAATATCTTGCAGAAAGAGTCTGTCACAGCTGTTTGGGAAATTAAAGTGTAAAAGATGCCAATAAAATTAAGCAAATATAAAACTTTGTAAAAACTCTGTTGTGCAACTCTTTCAAGAATAATATGTGAAACAGATTTTCAAGATTGGTCTCAGTACTGTAATGTTTGTTAGGGTTTGTTCGATGTAATTTAATAATTGTTTCCAACATTAAATGTAATGTTTGCCTGTGTGTGTAGTGTTATGTATGTTTGTCATGTGTCTATGTACTGATGATGTCATTAGTGACACCATATAGATTTAATAGTTTGCCTTTGATAGATGCCTTTGTAGTTTACCTTTAAAGTCTGTGGACCAGGGGTCAAGGAAACAATGCAATGCTATATTATGATTATGTGATAAATTGCGTTTCACACTCATAAGGAGTTGGTTTGTGCCTTGAACTGTATCTGCTTTGACGTCTGTTTCCATTATATTGGTAACCAAATAAATTAGAAACAAAAGCAGTTCAACCTTTGTCTGTGTAGACAACGAAGGCCAATTTACCCTCTCACTACTGTTTTCTGCTTGTTCTGAGATGAAGCCATATCTTTAAAATGAATGCTCATAAATCAGCTGTGTCTCGATTCCTGTTAAATTGTGGGCTTCTAATGTGGAGAGAAGTCTTTGTAGAAATGAGCTGGCTGTAAGTACTGAAGCACAGGTGCCAAAAAAGGGGTAGTTGGGACAGCTTCAATCATCAGCATCTCAAGTAAACTAATTATTTTTAGCCCACAAATGTGCACAATTTCCGTTGTTTGTCTATTTATGTTTATTGCCAGTACACAATACATGTTCATCCTAACATGAACAAGCAACTTGCACAAGAAATGAGTCACCACTTTGGAGCCATTAGAATCCTGAGGGTTTGTTGATTTTGCTCAAAAATGGGAAGAGTAGGAAAAAATAGTTTTGTAAATATCCTGAGCATATGGGGTGGAAAGATGAAAAAGATACAAATGTAGACTAAAAAGGTAATAGAAACATCACAATATACACCCAATATATGTGTCACTGATATCTCGATATTAAGAGTCTAAAAATGTTAAAAGCATAGAATAGAGAAGGGGTCACCAACATGCTATGCCTGTGGGTCAGGCTTCAATTTGATAGTAACGTTTTAAAAGTACTTTGTTCTAAAACTAGCTCACCATAGTGCCACTTACCAATGAGCTGCATATAATTTTTTTGCTTGCTATTCTTTTTTAAAATCACATTTGATAGTTATTGTGAGAAATCATTAACTCGATCCGTTTCTTCACATAGATGAATATCATTAATTTAATTAATTATTAATAACATAATTAACGGTAAATTGAGCAAATTTGTTATTTCAAAAGTGCGTATTAAACTGGTAGCCCTTCACATTAATCACAGCTCTCAGTTTCAAAAAGGTTGGTGATCCCTGAAATAGAGATTTAATCTTAGCACAGCAGCTACTATTCACTGGGTAGTACATGTTCTATTGAATAGAATTTTAGTTGTATTTACAATTGTACAATTATGTCTCAGTTGCAAAAGTGTAAATTTTTTTTTTCAACATTGTCTTTTAAAAAAAGCAAAATTACAACTTACAATAATGCAGCCTTCTATCCGCATGTTCACCTGCTCATACAACCAAACCTGGATCCGTGAGCGCTGAGAATAAGAAATAAGTAAATAAGTAAGAATTCTACTTTTAGCCAAATCAATGCAAAATATACAATGCAAAAATCTTATATATATATATACACACACTATATATACTTACATTTTGTAGATACCTAAAAATGAGATTCTGATGCATGAAGTTAAGAAAATCCAATGCTCTCAACACACCATCATTTACACAAAGACAAATATGTTCACAGTAAAGACGTCTTTATTTGACTTTGTCTTACTATATTGTCATGTATTTTTTGCTTTAATAGTCAATGTGATGATCATTTTTAAACATGCTGCCTTTTTGGCCAGGTCACCATTAAAAGAGTATTTTATCTTTACTGGTCTTTTACCTGTTTAAATAAAAGGTAATATATTAAAAATATGATAAAAGTAGTTACTGATTGTGTACAATAGACACAATCAATTTAAAAAAAATAATACATGAAATATACAAAACATAACTCCAGGAAAAGCTGGAGATTCTTAAAATTAAAAAGGTGAAACTATACAATTTTAACGTACCATTTTATTATACAGTAACAGAAAACCTGAGTATTATTAAGTAACTGCAGATTACTTTCCTATCGACAGTCGTACTGAGCAATTGCAGCTATAGTGTGGTTTATCATCTAAACAACAAATGTCTAATCCAAAATATATCTATTTTGTCTAGACACAAATCTGACCGAAAGTTAGACTAGAAAGTTTATGCGGGATATTCTACTTAATAAGAGAATGGGTGCATGCTATGCTATGCTAAAGTCAAGGCCTATGGCTAGCACACTAATTAGACCTTCAAATGCAAGCTACAATAAACCAGCGCTGTTTTAAAATAGTATTTAAAATCAACATAATATCTCCTGCTTAATACATGACTTTCCAATGCTTTGTCTAAAGTACCCACTTGGTTACTTTCACGGAAATTAACAGTGTAGCTAGCTAACAAGGTTAGCCTAGCTAACAAGGTTAGCCTAGCTGCTAACCGTGGTAGCGTTCAATTTAATTGCATCTGTCGTTCGCGGCAACAAAAGGATACAATGGGTTGCACCATAACCTTCTGGACCTTCTGTCCTTGTCCTCTGTAAGCCATCTCTCCAACAAAATACCAGTGCTAGGTATATAAAGAAAAAAATTGCAGAGTGCGCGTAAACGAAACACTCACGTTGTGAACTTGTTTCGGGGCTTGTGGCGGGGTTTCTTCCGCTTTTCTTTCTTCTTCGCATTGACAATATGCTTCAACATGGAGCAAATACCGCCACCTGCTGTCACGCTACAGGATCACGGTGGATCTTAGAGACGGGCCTTTAAACAAAGTAAGCATTGTGTGACATATTTTAATTGTTTTAATGATTAAAGTTCACAACCTTTTTTTTTTTTTATTTCAAATAGAAAAATAATTCGAAGGCATATGGATTACACATTAGAGAAATCTGTAGGAGAATTTTGAAGGAAATTCGGAGGTACGAATGGTGGAAGGTCAAACTCCTATTCATGAAACATTTGTCTTGCGTTAAATGTTTTTAAGTCAGAAAATTGAATTCAACTTTTGATCAGTCTTCTTTCCCTTTGCATTGCTTCGAAAAAGACAACTTTTAACATGTTAATAAATGCAGACACATCGTTTTAGTGAACTAGTGTTTATTTGACTTTAATTTTTAACTTAATTGCATGTGTTTTTTTTTTCTTTATAATGCACACACTACAAACACAATATTTTGGCAGCCATCCCACATTACATACCACTGAATGACTTTCCATTTAAACATTGTCTTTTAACTGTGACTTTTGCAAGCCCTTCATAGTCTATCACCAGTCTGTGGATGTGAACATTTGAGCATTTGAACTGGAACAACAGTAAATGCCCAGAGACATAATTAATAAATCTCATGTAAAATCAAAACCCAAGAAGAGGTGGTCAGTGCTCTAAGATCAAGCTTCACGTTATAGTAAAAGTTTACACAAAGCATGGTATACAGTACCATGCACTGCCACTGTAAACCCTCAGTCTATCAATGACAGGATGCTGATAAAGTCCTTCTTTGTTTAGAATAATAATGGACACTTTCATTTAGTTCTTATGCCATGTTTCAGACATTTCTGCTTAGTCAGCAACGTTCTGCTCAGCCTTGTGTATAATAGGCAAACAATGGTTTCAAGGTAATTTAGCTGAACACGTCAACGATGTATCAAACAAATCCACCTTAGTGGCTTCTCAACATGTTCAAAGCCACTTATACGCATTAATTGGATTGCTACCCTAAAAATAGGGAGAAATCTTAAAAGTAAGAACTTCTTGGGTTTCTGAACCTTCAGATCTTCTGATTATTTGGAGGTTTACATAAAAATATTGCATATTCTCAATGTGGTATTAGACTCTTCTGTATATTCCCCCCTATTAAAACATCCAGTCACATACTCAGCATAACATTAATAAAGGTCATGCTGGGTGTATATGAATGCCATTAGACAGTCACCTGAAGGAGTTATGGAGGAGCAGATCGATCAAGATAATGCCTCCAATCTGAACAATAAGATATAATAGCATCAGTACTGACATAATCTGGAAGAGTTTTACAGCAGGGAAAAAAAAGCCAGAGCAAAGTTTAATACAACTCACATAAATGTACTCTCTCAACCCAGCAAGCATGTTAGAAATTAGAGAAGTTGACCTTTAAATACATTTTGTGGATAATACTTATGAATATTTGCATATTTGAGTTGAATATACCCCAAACCCTGTCTTGGAAGTTGTGTTCATCTGTGTCTTTTGCTATTTAAGCTTTTTTCAAGATTAAAAGATTCAAGATTAAAAATGTTTATTGTAAAATGCACAGACAGAAAGCATATTTCCCTTACTTTGCCGTCCACACTAAATGTCATACATTAAAGTAAAAAAAAAAGAAAGAAAAATATAAATTAAACAAAAAATAGGAGCAAAAAAATAAGAGCAATAAGTAGTGTCTTTTATTTATTGAGGAAATTGAGTTTGTTTTAAAAGTCTATTCTTAAGTTTAAGATCAAAATGTCACTCTGCTAAGTACAAGTTCAAACTAATTCCCAAACAACAGCCTCCAGATGGTGCTGTGACATATCAAATGTTACAACAAACACTGGAGCAGCAGGTTGACAGATGTGACTGTTGCGTATAGCAGCATTTTCTCTGGCAAACGGGCAGATGAGTTGATAACCAGCTTTCACCCCTGATCCAGAATCTAGTTTTTAATCTTTGGTCTCAGAAATCCCCACAGTCAAAACACACGTCCAACTTTAAGGCCAAGAAGAAAGCGTCGAGGTCTGCATCCAGATCAACGATGACAATCAGTCTGCGTCTCACCATAATTGGCCAAGGTATTCCCTCTGATATTTATAGATGGTATTATATAAAGCAGGATTGGCAATTTCTCTGTTGCATACAATATACCTGTAACATGATGAGCTGAGTCAGGAGGCCAGCCTTGAGTGTGCAGTTAACAATAGTATTAATAACATACAACACAGGCTTGTCCCTTTGCTCAGAAGAGAAAGTGTGACAGAAATTAGCAGCCGAGGACAGACAAGAGTCCGCAAGTGGGGGGGAGAGAAAAGACGCAAGGAGCCTCGATGGCGCAGGCAGAGGTGTCGCCTTTCAGGGCAGGGACCCCTCAGCCACGTCTTAAAAGGCAGGGCTGCTGCGGCCCGTGGTAGCGTGCGTTTCTCATCGGGCATCGCTGTCAAGTGCCACATGCTTGTCTTTGTGCTATGAGAACTGGAATGAGCTGGTGACTCAATGCCACACGCCTGCTCACATTCTTAAGAAAGACTGAGAGAAGGGAGACACCGCAGACACCGGCACTCCCTGCTGCAGAGGCCCCACCAGAGTCAAAATAACAGCAAGGAAGCTAGTGTTAACATGCACAGAGTATGGTGCCACAAACTGCTGTCATGGCCAAAATCATATGGGTATGAGTTTCATATGGGCAAAGAGATCTGTTTCCATTTATGACAAACCACCTCCCTCTGTTTGTGTGTATGTGCCTTCTTATTCAGGGTATTAACCTGCCGTGTGCACCGACTCACCAACACAAACATTTTCTATGTGAAAACTCTGATATGACTAATACTAGTCTACGCTTTATTAAATGTGTCCTTTTTGGTCTGAATGGTTTTTTCCTTATTTACTGCTGTAGTTTGGTTAATGTTTGTTCTTTTTAAGGGTCCTTTAAATACATTAACTTAACTAGAATGACCTTAATATTGTTAAAAAAATGAAAGGATTAATAATAAATACCTAAGATTTTCAACTTTATTCATATGGTTGTTGTTTGGAGATAAATATATTTAAATTATGTTAATTTTCTCTCTCCAATATTAAATAGTACTATTTGTATGCATGGTTCTACTCCCCAAACTGGAGTCATAGAAAGATGTTGAAAATCAGCGAAGTTGCCCTTTAAAACCACGAGTTAAACTCTGTCCTTCTAATGCACAACACTGTAAGTCATTCCTGAATACCACAACAACTCGTAGGGAAGATCCTATAAATAGGAAAGTTATACACATACCCAAACAGGATACCCTGCCACCACTTGCCCTGTGTGTTTTCTATCTTTCTTATTTTCCAAGCCTCTTTTTACCTTCTCCTTTCCTCATCTGACCCAGCCAGAGGAATTGCCCTGGTTAGAACAACCTCCCTTCGACATCACTTCCTGTTCCTGTTGGTGGCGATTGTTCTGAGGGAAAGGGAAGGCAGACGGGATGGGAGAAGAGGAGGGGGCTGGAGAAGGAGGCGAGAGATTGTTGGTTGTTCTTTGTTACCCTGTCTGCCTCACCTGCCTGACCCCCACCTGACGGGCTTGACCCCAGCAGGCCCATTAGAGCAAGCCAGACAACCCGCTGGCTGTGTGTTTCCTGTTCTATATGACTGACAGGATATTCATAATGTGCTTGGAACACAGAGTTGGACTGAACTGATATTGGTCTTTTATATAAGTGATTATTAAATACAAAAATCTAATGTGTATTTACCTATTTTTAAAACTACAATGTGTAACTTTTTCTCTTGAGTCAGAATAAGTCTTATCATTACTTACTGACTGAGGGCAATGGAGGGAATCGAAAAACAGAAAGTGTTTGGTGGTATTTTCTTACGTCTTCGTTGAGATTGCTGTCTCCTACGCTGTTCTTTCCATCTACTTAAACTAAATTCACATCAGCTGAAGTTGCCCAAATATGACCTTTTTACCCAGAAGTGACTCACTTCGGACTTTTTAGCAGAGGTTAGTAGTGTGTGGTTCTAGATCTGATTCATATCCAGTAGTTAATTGTGTTTTTTTTGTTTTTATTTGACTCCTGCATTTCATCACCTTTCAGTGTGGCACCTCATGGAGAACAACTACAGAAAGTGTAGTGACTGGAGATTGAGACTGAGGAAATTTTTGATTATTTTTTATGGACAAGCTTCCTAACTTTGTTACTCAACATATTATTTTTTTGAATATATTTAAGTAATTTTTAAATGATCAATTACAGCACTTTTTATCTGGGAGTGGAAGTAAGCTGTACAAGAATAGAGGGAGAAATCAGAGACTGAATTTTGGTAATGGACAGACTTCCCACGTTGGTATTGACGGCCATTTTCTCATCTCTAAAATAGGGTGCATTGCATTGTGAAAGAAAGTAGTGTACATGCCATGTACACACTATACTTTGCACTATTTATAGTGGACAGATTTATACATTCTGCAATACAAAATGGTGTCGACGCTATATAGTGAGTAGAGGGTGATGTAATGTGAACAGAGCCTCTGTGGCCTCATCAGAGCCCAGCTCTAACCAATTCAACATACCTGCTGATAAAAACAGATATAACTACAGTATGGGCTGAAAAGTTTCTCAAATATCCCTTTGGGGTACTCTGTAGTACTGCAGGGCAGGGGGTATAGGGGGTTTTCAATATACATGGAGAAATGTTTTGCCACACACAGATATAGGTGATATAGCAGTTCTTCCACATTTCTCTCAGTCATTTAAAGACAGTACAATTGTCTCAGAATGAGGCAACATAACCTAAGAAAAAGTGATATAGAAAGAAGGAAAGACAACGATATTGCACTGTGACAGAGATTGATATCACAGTATAAATATGTGTATAATAAAGTACTGCATTCAGTAGTAGCCCAATAAGAATACAATACAATACTCTTCATACAGAAAATGGCGAAAAAACGTGTTAACAGGGGGACAAATGATGATGACACATCGCTGGTTAAAATACCTACAGTTCTATTTTTGGCACACTGGCAGCCCCAAGTTACACACATCAACTTATCAGGACAGGGGGGTCCCTGTCCTTTTTCTCAGCATCAGTACTCTGCTACATTAAAGCACCCTTACATGACTACTTCTGTGTGTAGAACAGGTTTTGTGTGTGTGTGTGCGTGTGTGTGTGTGCTACAGGAATCAAATGGTGCAGTCAAGGGTCTGGATTGTCTTCATTGTAGAGTAAACTGAGAATGTCTGTGTATGTGCAGGCTTTGAAAACAAAGTGCCTCAGTTTAAAGGTGAGTAGTACAGGCACAAAATAACTACAAAAAGCATTCACTTTAGTCTTCAATATCCGTTGAGAGACATAACCCCCTTATTTCCATCCAGATGGCCTGATATGAATAAATAGTTACAGTCAAAGGGGTTTGTGTCAGACCCAGTGGTTTGGAGAGTATGTGTAATGAGTGATGGCAGGCTGCTGTAACCTGTGGATGACCCCTTTACCTATTCATGCTCAGTGTGACACACGGGTCAGTGTTTCTGGTGCAATGTGATGTCAGTCATAAGGCCTTGATCATATAAGCACGATTACTGACATGTTTATTCCGAAGTAGTAAATGGGTTTGCTCCTGGACAGGGTGGAGCAGCTTGTTATTGCTCTAAGCTGTGATGCACGACGCAAAGCAATTACAAAAACATGTGAAATCATGTGTTCATTTTCTGTGCCCGAACTTGACCAAATACGGAGTTTGATAATCTGAGTCACAATATAATTATCTCACTGTACTACTTTAATTCACTATCCCTTTTCAATCAATAGAGGCAGCAAAACCAGGTTATGGTTTGTGGCGGTGCACCTCGCCCATACACCCATATTTGCATGTACTACATTTAGTTTGTTTACATTCAGAATCCACCCATAGTTTTGTATCAGCTAACCCCAAAATCTAATATATTTAAGATTTTTTTATGATTTCATTTGATATTGTTCGAATAAATTGCATTTAAGCTTTTATTAAAAACAGACTGTAAACACATCAAACACATAAAAAAGTAAAGCTGTCAACTTCTTGATATAAAGTTGCAAATGGAGTTCTGAGGTACTGTGTGGCCTGGGGTGCAGACACCTAATGAGAGTCTGCAAAACAAAAATAACTGTAAGCTCATCTCAATATCTAGAGAAGTTCACTGTAATGTCCAGACTAGCTTTCCACACACACACACACACACACATCCATGTCTTTCGTGGTTGAGTAATCAGACCTGCATGTTTTCATTGTGCAACTTTACAGCCTTAATGTGCCTGTCCATGTTGACCTCTGACCTTTTCTTGCCAGTATGTGCAATGCCAGAATCAGTGACAATCAATACATGACATCTACAGGGGGATTACCAGTTTGGTCACACAAACCGCGCCAGGGCTCAACACAGTAGAAAGAGGGAAAAAACAGTTTCCAACTCGTTCACACTTTCTCTATTAAACAATTCATTCAATGGCCACAGCCTCGTACTTCTCATGTGGGTCTTATCTTGTTTTAACAGCACAGTCGAGATGCACAATACATTTATTTTCCCTCCAATTAACACGGTGAATAATATGCAGGTCTGATAAGGGCTTTTTGTTTGAATCACTGTTTGTGAAACCGAGGAAATGTGGAGGCATTTTTCATTGTGATGTTGTTTGGCTGTAACACTGGGGATCTGATGAACATGTCGGCCAAAACTGCTCCAGAAGTGGCAGGGGTCAGTGAGCAGAGGCGAGGGGGGTGAGGGGTGCAAAAAGAGGGAGAAAAACTACAGCACCATCTCAGATGCTAAGATAATATCTATGTATGCGTGTGTGTGTGTGTGTGTGTGTGTGTGTGTGTGTGTGTGTGTGTGAAATAATGCTCAGTTCCAACAATCGTGAAAAGTGATACGTTGTTTTAGAAATTTAATGACAGTTGTGCTAATCCATATTTTTCTATAAATTATTGTTTTGATAACTATGCATGGTTTATCAAAGGTCACTTAATGACAAATTTACTGATAATTACATGATTTAAATGTATAGTTTTACTCAGCATCTTTCAAATGCTTGTTTTCGCAGCTCTTTACTGTCAATGCTCTCACAGCACTTAGAACTAGTACAGAACAGTAAACCTAATGGAGCATTTAAAGAGCCAGACATTTTCCCCAGGACTGGTTGAACTCAAACACAAAGCTATAAAGAGAGTAAATATCGCACTTATGTTCATCAGGTGAAGGCAACACAAATCCCAAAGAATGCTAATGTTGCTCTGAGTCAGTCAGCTTTGAGAACAGGCAGCTGTTTGCTAGAATGTCGGCCATAAGAACTCATATGGGTGCCGTGTTTCCAAATTGATCTACTGCCCCCGAATGGTCAAACCAAACACTTTATGCAGCTTTAACTTTAGCCCCTAATATCCAAAGCTGGTTGCTTTTCACACGTGTAACACACAGCAGGAGATCGTCCGAGTCAGAAGTGGCCTCTTGAAAACTCTGCTAGATTTCAGTCAAGGATCAGCACGAGGCACAACACAACAGAAAACTTAGGTATTTTGTTTATCGCACGTCAGAGCACTTCACTCGAGTGTTGTCGCTGATAGAAACATCATAAAAACACCCATTAGCTTAAAATTCCTCAGTCAATTCAGGATAGAGCAATGTGCTCCATGCATGAGCCAATGCACAGAATATGGACATTGTACTCGGGGGGGCTCACAGGATGAAGTCCGGATAATGTTGGGAGTGTGTTCTCACATACACTGCTTTCGGACAAAGTCACAAGAATTTTAGGATCTCAGTGATTGTGTGAAAGAGGTTTTTGAAAGCTTCATAACAAATTAGTGGAGTAATTTAATTAGAGATAAAGAAGTTTTTTAAATGATTATGTTCCAGCTGTGAGTCGGGAAACTGTAGTCGAATCACCATGGCAGGAGCCATAGTGTGCAACCATTTGCTTCATTATTCACTGTGAGCACAGTGCAACAGGATTTGTCTCAAGATGATGCCATCACTACATTTTGTCACTCCACATCTCGGCTTCAGAGGAGACTGCTTCAAATTCAGAAATTAAAGCTGAGCTCTGTAATATATTTCTGCTTGTCGTCAGACCTTGAAATGCATTCAATTCATTTCCCACACAAAGCCTGATAAAAGTAAATGTTTTAAATCATACATCTTTTCCCCAAAAGTCTTCAGGATTACGTGTTGCCTGGTATGTGCAGTATAGCAGCTGTCAGGATATGTTGTACAGCTAAAGACTTGAAGTGCCATTGTTGTGTCTTAGTGTGGAGTTTCATTTGGCAACTAAAGTTATCACTGCTGACTAAGTAGGAAGCCCGTCGACTCATAATGAGCAATTTGTTAATTTTACCAAAAGTTTGAATTATTTTTCAATTGGTTGATTCATTTGTACATTTTACAATAAATCAGATTTATTATGATTTATTGTTATTTACAGCTGGGAGGTACTGACAAAATGTGGCATGAATACATTTTATTAACAATAAAGCAGCTCTTTTGGTATTGTCAGTTATTCCAACAAAAAATAGACTAAAACTAACAATGAATTGATTCTTGTCACTGTACTATCTGTGAACCTAGAAACCCGAACATTGAATTGTGTCAATTGGACTTGGAGGATATAAGACGGTTCCCTAACCACTTTATTCAGACTGAGGAAGCTGGTTGGATAAGTAGTAAAACGTTTCTAACCAAGAAAAAAGTCCAGTTGATATGATTCCATCTTCGGACATTCATCAGCGCTCACAGGAATTTGTTGCAGATCCTGTAAAATCTGATGGTCATTCTTCTCTATTGGAGCACTATATTAAGAAAATACTACGTTCACAATATTGTCACCAAGTGCAGTGCAGCAGTTTTGCTTAATGTGCTAACACAAGGCCCTGGATTTGCAGACACTGAGTAGATTAAATTCACAGTCTTATGGAATTAAGTGACATTAATAAAAACACAGAGAGCCACCTCATTATCAAAAAAAAAAAAAAGCTTTAGTTTTCATTCCAGTCCAGGGTTGAAGGTTGTGTAAGTACCTGAGCACAGCTTGCTATTTACTGAGCGAATGATTCAGAAAGACTCTGTAATTGTGATTATCCTTTGTTATACATACAGGCGCGAACATTCAGGTGTCCTGAACCTTCATTTATGGTTTGAAGTTTTAAGCTTGTTCACTGCCTCAACTACAAAATCATATTTAGGAAATAAAAGACTAATGAATTTTTATCTTATGATCCATGTGCAAACAAATTATTATTATTATTTCCTATACAGCCTTCAAAGACAGATGAAGTTCTATTAATACGGTAAGTATGAGTGTGTTTAGTAGGATTCCTGTGTTAGTCAGCATTAGTTCGGTTTCGATAGTATAGTTCCCGTCACATGTTCGCCCTCCACTCGACTCAAGCTCTACATATTTTATATCCCACTCATGTTTTCCTATTTCAGCTCACGTCATTCATCACCTGAACCAGCAGCGACCCTCACCCCTTCTCACCTTTCCCGTCATCTAATTCCCTCCTGCCTACACACCTGTCTTATCATCCAGTCCACCCCTACTATATACCAGTTCACCTCCCCTTCTAATAAGCCAGATCTAGCTAGCACGTAGCATTCTAGTCCTTTTCCATTGTTTTTGCTGATCCCCCCCCCTTAGAGTTGTTATCACCTGCTTCGTCCGTATCCTAAATTTGACCATTATAAATGACCTCTGGTTTTCTCATGTACATCAGTTAAGTGCTTGCGATTCCAGTCTGCAGAAGTGTGATTGTCAAAGTCGACATGTCATGCTGCTGCATCCACCAGTACCATTAGTTTGCTGTTGAACATGCCAAGCAGCTGTGTGGAGGTGCAGTTTTATTTACCAGAGAAAACCTGTTTTGTATAAGCAGCCGGTAACATCAGTGCAACTTCAGGTAGGTATTCATGTGAAGTAAAGACATAGGAATGAATGTAAATACTACTACAGGTAAGGTCAAAACGGGTTCATCAAAAATGCAACCAGAGCGACTGGGTCTTCAAGTTATGTGCAGAATCCAAAGACTGCAGCGGTAATAAGATGGCCTTTCACCTATATACAATAGAAAACAAAACAAAGTTTGTGCATCTCTTGTACATCAAAATGATTCCAATTGATTTGATGATAGAACAATTGTGTTGAATTGAACAACTGAAGTTGAATGTAAAAGTATTTAATCCAGAATTAACTGCCTTGCAGTTGTGTGCCTCCACCAACTATTCAGGTGGCACTTTACACTCCACCTTTTGGAGTGTTTTGAAACTCAATGAAGAGCATAAATACGTAGATAATGGGGTCAATAAAGTTCTTGGAATCTTAAATCTTGAACAATCCAGCAAAAAACAGCTGAAGAGAACCATCTGTGAAGAACAAGAATTATAAAAGAATGGATGCACTGTTTTTTGTTGCAATTTGATCCTGGAGAGGGACCTTTCAGGTACAGTGCCTTGTAGTCTATATAGAGAATTGGGTTTAAAGATTACCAACCCAGCAGTCCAGCAAATACAGAAAATATTTATGGTTTGCATTACCTGGTAAAGTAACTAAAAACTAAAGTTTACTAACTTTAAAGAGTGCAAAGAAATTGTTACGTTTTATCTGCAGGGGCCAAGCGACTTCTGCGTGAGAATTTAAGACTATCAAATTTGTGTTTATGGTACCGAGAACTAAATTAAACTGAAACTTAATTGAAGAGCATAATATCATATTTTATGTGCATTTAGGTGCAAACCTGTTACCAGCAGTCTTAGCCTTTAAACCATACAACCATACTGAAGATTAATATATTTCCAAACGTTTATAGTTGCAATTCCTATTTGATTTTCAGAAAAGACTTCACAATATATATAATAGCCCAGTGGCCCTGCCTTGTTACCCATTATTAATACTTACAGAATTACCCTGTAATTATTGGAAGTATATTTCTTAAATACATGTCAGAGTCAAAATCACTCTCAAACACAAAAATAATAATTATGCAGTGATGGTATGATTTCGTGTGTGAAAATCAATCAACAATAATTCAGTTTGCCGAACAAACTATTTAAAAAGATGCAATTTGAGATAAAGAAACACAAAACATTTACAGATAAGGAAATTCTACGACAATAATTTACCATGGTTACAAAATACAAAATACAGTGTGAGTCAGGAGAGAGAGAAATCAGGAGTTTTGTTCAGTAATGTGATCACAGGTACAGTTTTACAATGTTATTTGCATTATTAGTATTATCTGTCAAAATTCAGTCACAATAAGCATCCTGCATTTTTTAGGCCCTCAACCGGGTCAAATGCTCACATATCCAGTGAGCCTTTCAAGTGTGTGCTGGTTGATTTGCTGACAATAAGGAAGTTCAGCAGAGGGGATAATTATCATTGTTCTGAGGTATTCTTTCAATCAATGTGACATTTGTGGAACGACTTGTTAGAGAATAACAATGCCTGAAAAAGGTGCCACATGCATTCCACCTGCAAGAGAGGAGCAATTAAGTATTAAGTTCATAAAAATGTGTGTGAGCTTCCAAGGAAGTTTGTCTTTTTATGAGCAGCACATTTTATGAGGTGCCTAACTTGCAACTTAGAACGTAGGTGGATCACTTTTACTTGTAATCTACCGTGAGCTCCATGTTCTTTCGTGATCTGCAGTCTCTAAAAAAGAAAATATTCCATGGTACGTAGGATTTCAGATGTCACATAATGTTTTCTGTCATTGATAAAATGAAAAATCTGAATGTTGAGAGCAATCTACTTAACCTTCAAGTAATTCAAACTCCTGTGGAGTTGGCAGCAAGTGTGCATATTCATTATTTTTGTTTCTTTCACCTGCATGGCCTGTTTTCTAGCTAGTGTTAGGCTACACAAATATGCATTACCTATTACTTAATCTTGCAACAAAATATGTGCGATATTACAATAAATGTAATGTTGTTACAAGTTGTTTTTGGTGGGAGTAACAGTATGGTGGAGGTGCAAAGTGGCAAATGGCAAAAAAAGGTTAAAAAAAAAAAGAATCTTCATTTACATTTACAAGACATTATTTCAAGTCAATGTTTAATTAATTTAACAAGGGGAATGTACGTTTTTGCTGCAAAATAAATTCATTATTTACATAAGTCTTTTTTTACTATGGTGTTTTGAAAATGCTTCTGATGATGACAGAACATCCTATTAGCTGAAAGTGCATTTTTATTACATTAGGTTTAGGGTAAAGGTTGCATGTCCTTCTACACTATTTCAGTGGAAGGGGATGCAAGCTTAACCCTATCCTGTGCAAATAAAGCACATTCAGGTGGGTGTGATTTTCAATGACAGACCTTTTATGACCACGTCCTTCATAATGTCAGACAGCCAGTCTGGTATGACGCATATAAATTCAGAAATGCCCAAAGCCGACCTAACTTGACCTCATAGTTCTGCTATTGGTTGTGATACCACCCAAAAAAGAGCCACAGACTTTGAACATTTAGCTGGCAACAAGCAACCACTGTGGAAAAGGAAGATTCCAGAATTAAAGCTCTATTGCACCGATTACAGGAAAGAATGTTTGCTTTATTAGTGAGCTTACCTGCGTACAAAGGTCATTTATCTTATTTAGGGTGTTGTGGGGGCTGGGGCCTATCCCAGCTGTCATAGGACGAGAGTTGGGGTTCACCCTGGACAGGTCACCAGTTTATCTCAGGGCCAACAAAGACAGACAACTGTTCACCCTCACATTTACCTGTCGCCTGTCCTCAAGATTCAGAGAACTTTATTGATCGCATTGGGAAATTGCAAAGTTGCAGGAAATTGGTTGGTGGCTGAAAACTCATGCAAGCAGAAAGTCCGCACAGAATGGCCACCGTGCTGCCTAAACTCTGTGTTAGGGTAATGCACTACTTTGGTAATGTGTTATGTAGTGTACTTTTTATAGTAATGCAGTAACATAACGCATTACCTCAACAATTTTGTAAAATTATTACTGTTTACATTATGCAGGTTTACCCTGTTCAGAAACCCTGTTGGGATTTTTGTTTTCACATATAACCTAAGGTAAATTAATGCCGTCTCTTTAAATGTCTCATCTGACAAGTTGGTGCACAGCAGTAAAATATGGGGCCAACTAAAAACGTTTTTTAAGGGGCTAATGTGTGGAAGAGGTGAGCGATTAGCTGCTAGCTAGTTTAGCTTCAAATAGAGCGTTGTAATATTTGGATAATCTGTGTGAGAAAAATGTCCGAAATGTCCTAAGATGTGTAGCTGATATTTGCCAAGTCCTTCAGTGACTGGGCCTTAAGAATTTTTTTAATGAATATACTGTATTTATCAGAACTTGGACATTATAAAATCAACACAGAAAGATGAGGAGTGGGAGCTTCCTTAGCAAACAGCGACAGGTTCGCCATGTCCAAGCACTAATCCCATAGTCCTCTTGTGCATTACTGTGCCTTTCCTCGGGGAGACTGGCCTTGTCAGTCCCAAGGTTCATGATCTATGTTTGCTCCATCCCTGCCAGATATCTGTGTCATTAGGTGATAGGTGGCCCATAGTTTTAGGACGTAGGCAAACTGCTACCATGTCAGCAAAAAGCCTGTTTCTGCACAGACTGTAGGTCACTCAGGACAATGCCAGTTGTCCTCATAACCTCTTGTCTCCTAGGACAATGAAACACAAGGGCCATGTTTCATATTACCAGAATCGAGTGCTGGACATGGATAAAACCAATCTCCCTCTCTGTGATGCCCACAAGAGCTTTATTTCATCTCAGAGAACTATTTTATCTTGCTTCCTGTTTTTATCTCCTCATGAAACTGACACCTGCACACGCAGCCACAAGCACACACGCACACGACAGACTGATGTACACACACATTGGCAGCAGATCCCAATGAAGTGCCTAAATATGGTGAACAAAAGGTCTGCAGGGGAGTGAAAGGAGAAGTGGAACAAAAAACAAATAAGTAATGAAATCATAACAATACAGTGAGAGGGGGAGATAGAGAGACAGAGAAAGAGAGCGAGAGAGTAGGGTTGCCACAATGGCGAGGAACAATCGCGCCGCGTCAATGGAAAAAGAGAGGAGGGGGGAGAGAGGGCTATCTGGACAATAGAGCCGGTGACAGGAGCACAATGGCTGCAGTGTTTTCAATTAGACATTATCTCATAGACAGAGTGGCAGGTCTCATTGTGCGAGGGGGCTATTTCAGGGCTGCCTTTGTGTGGGGCAGTGCCATACTCCCCCACCCCTCCTTGATCCTCAGCTCCCTGAATCCACCCCTCCCCGGCTCGCCCCCGCAGAGGCCCTGTTATCTTGTGCACGGTCGTGTGTGTTTGTCCATGCATGTTTATGTGTGTGTGTGTGTCCATGGATTGAGTGCGGGCCTTTTATGTGGCTTGTTATTTGCTTTCCATCAGCGGAGGGCAAAGTGTAGCCAGCTACATGGGCCTGAGCTGCAGGGAGATGGAGGGAGAGCAAAAAGGAAAAAAGAAAAACAAAACACGAGGCAGGAAGGTGACGGCCGTCGGTTTGGTGGGGATATCTGACTCCCCGTCGGGCCAACCTGTGATGTTCGGGCTCAGTGTCTGAGTCGTGTTTGCCGACGCCAATCCGAGCATCCGTTGTCCTCTGGAGACTTTCTGTAGAATATTTTGCACATCACTATCCCCTCAATCAGGTCATTGTGGTCTCCATATCTCTATAGGCTAATGTTTGCGAAAAAGCAGCTCTCGCCTTCGATGTGCTTCCGCAGCGTTGTTTTGCTGCATTCAGCGGATGATGGGTCGGAAAAGAGGGTGTTGCGGTGTACTTGCTTCTCAGAAATAATGCGAACTTTGCTTATCGGACGGGCAGCATCTTGAACACGTTGACACGCTCACAAAAACTGTTGTTTCAACAAGTCTCATTCAGCCACCCCATGCAGTTTGCTCTGTGTTGGTATGTGTGGGTGCTTTTCATTGGTAAAGGCACCTTGTTCTGTTTAAATGCACACATAAGCAGATCAGTGCTATCGCTGTGATATTGTGTCAGCTAAGCAGAATAACCTTATGAGGTTTTTCCACTGTTGGTGTTTATCTCACGGCGTTGCCACTCAGTCAGGGGCCCTCCTTTCCCCCTCGTGTGCACCATACCTTTTTTAGGCTGGATGTCATGGGTCACACTGCTGACACAATTATGTCTTATGCATTCAGAGGGCTCTTTATACAATTGAATAACCTTAAAAAAAACTAAGGCTCATGACAAAGCAGTGGAAAGTAACAAAGTCCGTTTATTTATTTTAATTTCTTGTACTTTCATTTTATGATACTTTAATTGAGAAATATTGTCCTTTTTTTTGTCACTTACTTTGCAGATCTATTCCTCCATTATCCAAACCACGTATCCTGTGAAGGGTTGCTGGAGCTGATCCAAGCTGTCATTGCGAAAGATGGGGGGGAAACACCCTAGACAGGTTGCCGGTCTATCACAGGGCTGAAGCGACGCAGCAGACAAACGGTCACGCTCACATTCACTCCTACGGGCAATTTCACGGCCCCAATCAACCAAACTGCATGTCTTTGGAATGTGGGAGAAAACCCACGCAAGCACGGGGAACAACATGCAAACTACACGCGGAAAGACCACAGGTGGCAGGTGGATTCGACCATCAGCATCAGCAATTAAAATCCAACAACGTTTGTCTTATCCTGAAAATGAGTCATTGTTTATAAGGAGTGGCTGAGTTACAAATTGAGTCTTTCTGCAGTGTGCTATTGCTACTTTTCCTTCATCTTGTTGACCAGTCAGTGCCACAATTATCCTCCTAGCTCCATCATTATTCAACTGCCTTTAAATTGTATTGAATTACTGCAAGCATTTTATCTTTAATAATACATTTAGTCTATTATTATGGGTTATGGTAAAAATATTTCAGATATATGTTTGTCCTGTTACCACGTTACTTAGACTTGTAATCGCTAATAAATGTTTTAAAGAAAATCTTTCTATCTCCACATGTAAAAATGGAAAAGATGGAAATTAAACTGACCGTTTCAGTTCAGCATTCAGTGTAGAATCAGGTGTGAAATCTGACAGAAAAACACACTAAACTTTTTTGCAAACATTTAAACTGGTACTTTCAATTTTTCATCAGAAAATAGTAGCAGATGAGTAATAGAGTCAGTGACATGAAGCCTGTTAAACACTCCAGAATCACCTTTAACATTAGAAAAAGATCCAAACTTTTAGATCTACATGATGTTTATATCTTAAAAGAAAGGAAAGAATTGTCTTCTCTCATTTTTGGAAGTTTGATTTAAAGGTACAGTGTGTAAGATTTACAGGGATTTATAGGCAGAAATAGAATTTTGTTTTCATCAGTGTATTTCTCCAGCTTAGACTGGGCCTTTTGTCAGTTTGAATGTGTGGCAAAAAAAAGAAAAGAGATATAAAGCAACCTTAAATTAATATATGTATCATAACAGATAGCACAGATAGCAAAGTGTCAAACTATAGAGTGTCAAACTATAGAGAAAAAGAAAATATGATGATTATGATGATATGATGATTAAGTCAAACCCAAACGTACCAATGGGAATCCATCATTATACCGTCAAAATAGCTCTCTTTTACCATATCTGCTCCTTTGGCTGGAATATTTTCACAATTTAATTTGACAAAATTAAATTTTTTTTGTTATCATGATGAGCTGTGTCTGATACT
The DNA here is from genome assembly GCF_033026475.1 of Channa argus. Taxonomy (NCBI): domain Eukaryota; kingdom Metazoa; phylum Chordata; class Actinopteri; order Anabantiformes; family Channidae; genus Channa; species Channa argus. Next base: position 235,942 of record NC_090201.1, read on the forward strand.
GACCCAAAATGACCCCTAGCAATGGCCATAGGCCTACTTCTCTCTTTCATCCAGTGTTTCTATTTCTGTCCTCTGAACCAATTCTGTGACCCGACAAGCTTAAGTGTGTCTTTGTGATGGTCACTGAGGAGCAATGTCGGATTTTACTCGAAATGGCGCAATGGCAGTAGCTCGGTCATGATCTCCTGTCGTCCGTCAGTAAGTGAACTGAGCTTATGCAGTGTATGGATGGAGGTGAAACCTGACAGAAAACCATTTGCGTACAGTGTTACATACAAGATACTGAAGGTGACAGGATGTTGCAGAAATATGCATTAATGCAAATAAGGATGTTTTTTAAAATATTTATCGAGTCTTCAAATTCATTGTCTCAGCTTCAATTTTCATCCTAATTGGTGACACCGTCCTTCAACTTAGCATGTATTTAATACTTCACTATCTGCTGGATATCGTCCTGAAGGCTTGGTTCATGCTGTTAAGTGCCTGTGTGTGTGTGTGTGTGTGTGTGTGTGTGTGTGTGTGTGTGTGTGTGTGTGTGTGTGTGTGTGTGTGTGTGTGTGTGTGTGAGTGAAGGGGCAGGTATGCGGTGCAGTCAGCAGCCCTCAGATGAAGCAGATATCTATCTAATGGCAGAGTGTAGATACAGCAGCAGTGTGACCTGATTCCAATCTCTACCATCAGGGTCTGACAACCCCAGAAAAGAGGAGCAAACTGGGACACAGGAAGACACTGTGGGTAATTGACTTCAGTTGAGGTTGAGGTTGTTATGACATTTTGCATGTAGATTACTTTATGCTGCTCATACACAACAAGCCTCCAGCAACTGCCACTATGGCCAGAGGGGTTTGTGTTGGTGCACATTTAAAAACACATATTTGCTCTAAAAACATAACATAATAACATATTTCCTGTTATTTGTGGCGCACCACAGGTACATTTCTGATGACTTGTCAAAAACTTAAACAGATTATAAAATTCCTTCACTAATTAAACCATTTATTTAAGAAAGCAAGAAACACTATGTCCAATATTCTATGACCACATTACTTTTACTCCTATTCTGCACTTTTTTTTTTACACTTTTTATACATAATGAGTAATTTTATATTTTAAACTGTATTTAGATTGCTATGTTTACTGTCAGAAATTCTAAACATTAGTTGTTCAAGTCTGTCAACTTGAAGTGATTAATTGAAGTGGTGAAATTCTGTGTTTAAATAACTGTATAAATTAGGTTTTGAAGAAAAAACTAAGGTATTATTAGATTTCCCAGCTTGCATTGTTTGTGAGCAAAAATAATAATCAAAGACTCTTTTTTTTTTTTTTTAGTCTAAAACTTTCCTTTTTCATTGTAGATGGAAAAATTGTTTTACTACATATTGATGATGGTCATGGTATGATGTTGGTGGAGCTGAATAACACATCACTCTAAAATCTTGCACTGGTGATGATAAGTGTTGATCTGGTGACTGTGAAGGCAATAGAAATTGATACATGTCAATATCATACTTATCAAATATTCTTAAAGTTGGGTAAGCATCCCTCTGAATGCCTGGTGTTTAAAGATGTTTTGATCTGTGTCTGTGTTGCCCTGCGACAAACAACACGATTCTCTGGCTCTAACCTATCATACTTTTAAACTGACCTGATATACTTTAGCGCAGCTTTTCACTCCTACCCACACAAAAGCGAAGGGTAAATAATCAGAGTAAGTATGAAGTATGAAGTGGCAGGAAATGGAAATACTAGTGATGCCAAATAGAATTACAGCAAAGTTTTACTTAAGTTCAGTACTTATGTGAATGCCGTTAACTGTACATATTGTACATATTGGGTTATGCTTAATGGGTAGTTTTATCTGAATACCATGGTCCACTTATACTTATACTTATTAAGTTATATAAAAATGACGACTCTCTGACCCTTTAAATCGTTCTTGAATTCTGCAGCATTACATCTGCATGTGTTTGCTAATGTGGAGCTACAGTGCGTTGCCCAGTTGGCTTGTTAAACATATTCATTAAAGGACACTCTGTTGTTCAATCACAATTACTGTATAATCCCACTAATAGCCATTTTTTAAAATTTAATTTGACTTTGTCCCAAATGTGTGTGAGTTTGCAGCTGAAAACATTTCCCAACGTTTTCGTCTGGTTGGGTAAAATTTCTTAAAATATTAGGTGTGTCAGCTGAAACTACATATTTATCAGCCATTTTTAGCTATTATTTAAAGATTTAATTTATTGGCATGCAATGAAAAACAAATGTTGTGGTTCAAGTCTTGCACTGTAAAACTGAGATGATACTATTTAAAAAATAATATGAGTTCATTTTCTACAATAAACAGTGGGCAGCTAACCTGAAATATAAATAGTTTAAGATATAAAAAAGATTTTTCGCGTTGTTTTAGTTGTTGTGGAAAACCGGCAGTCAAGATATATTGGGTAGAATTTAAATTGGCCAACTTATCCTCAGTAAACTAAGACACTCTTTGGATTTGATCAGTTTCCACTTACACCTGATTAGTAACACATGGACATTAGATGACGTGGAGCTTGTTGTTTTTCTTTCCCTAAACTGATTATTCTTTTCTATGAAAGCACTTAGGTACATGTTTGAAATGTTTCAAACACTTTTCTACACTTGGACTGTAAAAGGTGGTCAAACGTTTGGACAGACTCAAGAATATGTTTGTCAGAACTGTCACATGTCATGTCTCTGAGTTGCACAAAAGTTCTTTTGAGTATCACACGACCACGTTTTGTGCAGTGTAATAAGTAACCAAGAAATTACTTATGTGACCTATTTGTAAAGATTATAGAATGTATATATCTTTTGTAGAATAAAAGCATTCATTTAAATTTTTTGATGGGCAAAACACTCTACATTACTCACTGTATATGGATTTTTAATGTAAAATATTGAATAGTCCTTCTTGTAATTGCACCCTAAAGTGAAATTCATGAGTTGTTAGATGCCCAGAGATGAATTGCTACACTATAATAATCATGCAACATCTACTAAAAGTGGTCATTGCGCACTGTTCTTACAAGGCACTATATGTTCAGTAAGCCTTCTCCATATCTCTGTACTTTACTCTACTGTATCCTATTATTTGCAATGTCTCAATATCCTCGTGGGAATCATTAAAGTTTAATTTTCTGAACGACTTGGCTCACTACGATGGAAACTCTGGTGCTCCCAGGAGTACAAATAGGTTGACGCTATACAATGAAGAGCATGATAATGCAGGGATACACTAGAAACAACAGCTAACAGTGGCTGAAGGTGCCGTGGCATGGTCCTGCCTGGCAGAACAAACAGTGCAGGCTGGCACTGCTCGGCAAAGCTCGGCCAGCTTCATCAGCACACAGACAAAGGTACTCGACCTGAAAGGCCAGAGGGAGAAAAGAGCTTCGAGACTGTAAAGCTGGCACTTTGCTTCCTACTAAAACAAAACCTGTGTGGTTTAAATAGACAAAACATTTGTGGTGCGTTGTAGTTTCTGCAGTGTGAAAATGTTTTAAGACTGAACAAATGCAGTTCAGTTCCCATCACCTGTATTTGATCATGTGGTTTCCATAGTGTCACGAGATTGGCTACAACTTCAGCTATTTAATTTGGCCTTTATGGAGCCGATATTACAGAAGTACTTTAATAAAGACTATTCTTAAAGGGAAGTTCTTTAAAAAGGGACCTCAAAGAAATGAAAAAATTATAATAAAAACATTTATTATGTTTTTAAATGCAATAGAGTTATGAGTCCAAGAAAGAGCATAATCAGTAATTAGAGTTTAATTTCAGGTTAATGTTAATGTTGATAAGACTTGAGGTAAGGTTGAAACAGAAACAGTTTAATGTAGTTGTATTTTAGATTACAGCTCAAATTAATTAAGTGGGATTTTGTTTCATTCCCCAATACATGTTTTAGCAGAAAATTACAAATTGATTTTATTTCTACCTTGTCTGACTAAAACTTTCATTACAAGGATGAAATTGATAAGTATCAAGTTTTGCTGTTAATCAGAGTTGGAATGAAAATGCAAGGTGTTTCATAAACGTAACATTTGGTTGTTAGTAATGATGGTGTGAGTGATTTCACATTAGTAGCAGAAATTACTGCATGCAAGGCTCTGCTTGATGTTGGCAAACAGGACATGGTGACTTTCGTTTGGTGTAATTTTGAAGACAGAGACACAGTGCACACCTTCTATGGAGCTAGCAAAGAGGAGGAACACGATGTGAGTAGATGTGGTGAGCTTGGCTTAATTTGTTACTAATGAAATTCCCTCTTTCCCATTTTGCCGTGTGCCATATCTTCACTGTGGAGGAGAACAGTCCAAAACACAGCATTAGAAAAACCTTCCAAATGGAAACCGAATGCTTTAGGTGTAGAATCATTACCTGAATTTATTGCACATGGAAAGTTTGAGGAACTATGGTGAATGGAAAAGGTAGAACATGTAGAAAACAGACATCTTTATTGAATGCGGCCACCTCCACAGTTGTCGCTACATCATGGTGCAAAAATTGACAGCTCTGTGTTGGATTACAATCATTCACACCGCAGCCACATGCACTGCGATCAAATCAAAAACGATCTGATGGTTTGTTTTTTTTTTTTTTTTTGACTCCAGTTGGTCAGCTTATCTACAAAAAGTTCAGTTTCTGAATAGTAACTGATCATGCACATGTGACAGCAAAGCCACAAGCTTGCTTTGCACCTAGTGCTTGTCCTGATGAGAGCAAATGCAAATCTTGGTAATAATTGACATGAAAATGGCATTTCACAGTTTGATTGTTACTGAAACTGCACCTCTGCCCCCACACTGGCAGAGTTATCTTCACTGTCTGTCACCAAAACACCAAACAGATGCAAGTGAATAATAAACCTGGTTATGCAAAATGCTATTCCCTGCCACCACCATGAGCCATGAGGTCTGTGGGAAATGCTGTAGAGCCTATAAAGGTTTGATCTGTCCAGCATGTGGACATCTATAAAAATATGCTGCGGATGGATCTAAAGTAAATGCTTGTTTTCATCACTTTTGGCAAAAGGTCAAATCCTGATTATGACAAGGAGGTGAAGCTAATTTGAAATGCTGCTGACATCTCTACCAGCATGTGCTAACCAGAGGGATGGCTGCAGTTTTCTGAATCTTGATTTTTTTGGAAATATTAATGTGCTATTGTGTGGAGTGTACAACTTCATTAATGCCTTTGTTTTTTCCCACTCCACAAGTGCTTTTCCAATAAAGACAGCTGCACTATTCCAAACACTTTCAATATAAATACAAAAAACACCAAAAATATTAGTCTACAAACAGATACAAATTAAACAGTATACTAAGATTATATCATAAAGAAAACGTTACCAAGGATAAAGTTTACAACAGCCATGTGTAGACCATGGTGGACTGCAGCCAGGCCAGGTACCTTTACAAATAACTTCTTTGTAGAGGGTCAAACATCTGGAGCAGTTGGAGTCATACAGCTGTTCTATGCTGGCCAGCTGGCACAGAGAGAGTAATAATAAAGTTCCCTTAAGAGCAGGTATAAAGAGGTACAACCCTTTGTGGAAAAAACACAAAAGCAGGTTAAGATGCAGTGGGAAAATATAAAGACAATGCAATGATTTGCTAATATCTCAGTTCGGGGCTGCAACCTTCCAAAACTAATTTGAAGACCAATTGCGTCACTATGTCTTGACGATGTCATCCCATTTCGAAGGCTCCTTCACATGTGCCCGGCTGGCAACAAAGACTCCAATGGGTGGATGCAATCCCAAGATTCTTTGCACGTTGCCGATCAAAAGAGAAAACAGCTCTCTTAGAGCCCAAGGAGTACAATGATACAAAAAATAATAATAAAAAAAGTTGCCAAAATGTGGCTCGGCCAGATTGACTGACCCCATCGAACCGGGAACAGGTGACAAATGGGCATCATCTGTAAACTAGAACATCTTATTTCAGCTTTTGTTGCCTACAGTCTGCAACTGCCACATGCCTACAATGACTGTGTATACAGTGTCCTCTGAAGGATCTGGTCTCAAAATTGAGAAATAGCTAACATATATATTAAAGCTGAGAAATTTCTATTGTAGATGATACAAAACAGTGAAATTCTTTACAGTTTCATAATGCACACAGTTTTCTCCAGGCATGGAACCGGCATGTTTTTCATAGAGAGATGAACCTCACTCCGTCCTCATTCAGACTGTCTGGGAGGTTCTTTTTATACCCAGTCATAATACTGACCTGCTGTTTTTTTTCTTTTTTTTTAATATTTTCTTTTTAAGTCTTTTCTTTTGTTGCCTCTGTACTTTTGTTGAGATGTGTTGCTGGCATCAAATTTAAAATTTGCAGGATTAGGAAAAAGGTGCAGTGAGTTTCGTCTTATTTACATCACCTTTAATGCTTGTCATTTTGTTGATAGTCAGCATTATATAATATTCTATCTTATGTCTTCGGATTTAGTTGTCAGGAACATTTTCTAACACAAACACAGGCTGGGTGGAATAATGCATGTTTTTTTTACATGCATTTATAGTTATATTTTGGGATAGTAACAGCTGATAGAGCAGCACCATTAGGACTTTAAGTGGAAAACTGTTATGTTTATGACTTCCCAAAGAATATTAACAGGAATACATCAAGCGTGCTTGCAACCACGGTAACTGTACACAACAAGGATAGCAACACATTTGCCATTACAATCCTTAAAAGATACAGCATTTCATTGTCAGGATCCCTTTAAACAATGGTTCTCAATCTTGGCCCTCATGCCCCACTGCCCTGCACGTTATCCCTGCCCTACCCTCCTACAGGGTAGGATAACTGGAAGCCGGAAAACAAGTAGCCCAGGGGTGCTTGAGGACAGCCTTCACTCCAAGACCCCTGTCTTGGGGGCCTTTTTTTTTTTATGTCTGTATTTGTGGGCACCAGGCAGTGGTGGAGTGGTGAGAAGAATTCCTCCCACCTACTGAGTCTGCCTATGCATACAGATAAACTAAGTTCATCTCAACTTAACTCAGTTCCAGTGCTATACAGTCCATGTTCATGCCTCTCCATCCCGGATTTCAACCAATCCCTGCACAGTTTTCTTTCTTACTTTCTGTCTTTCTTTTTTTTTTATAGCATTTTTAGCACAAATGTCACTGCATATAAACAGGGGAAGCAGCTGGCTGCAATTTGTTTTGGTACCAGCACACAGGACAGCCGGTGTTCCTGCAAAACTCGCAGGGTTAAATACATCCATGACTGCAGTTGTCAGTGAGAAGTGCTTAAGTAGGTTTTCTAGTGTTTCTTGAGTGTCCACATTGACGGAAACATCTGTATTTGTAGATTTAGACCATTAACATTTATACTTTTTTAACAATAACTTTTATTTAAACAAAATACAGTGTTTGTGTTAATAATTGTTAATTGGAGACTAATGAACTGTACAATACAGTTTTTCTGTGGACTATCTTCTGTGAAAAGGTCATTGTAAAGAGCTTTAAAGAGACAAAGGCCCTTCATGCTACCACACAACATAATACAATATTGGCTCCATAGATATTACATTTGCTAAGCCTATGTGATTCAAAAACATGAGATAATGATAATAATCCCAACACTGTGTTGCTGCTGGCTGGCTGAAGGTAGTCTTTCAGCAAAATACGGTTTCTCTCCATTGTTCACATGCATTGTCAGAAACAATGGCACAGGCTTTTTAGGATAGGTGACACAAACAACACAAGCATGTTTCAGTTTGCAAAACAGTGAATGGTATTGTGTTCTCAAACACTTCATACCATTAACCAAATCACACACCAAGGTGTCTGAAAAGAAAATGCTCACCTTGAACGTCACAAGTGCTTAAGAAAGTGGATGGTAGGACAATTTAAAGATGCTCAGTATCCTGCCTGTGCTTGATTGCGTGTCAAGTTTTGTATCCACAAACGCTGCGCTGATTTCATCTGATCTTTTCTTTGAAGGCCTCCTCCGGTGCACCCCTGTGTCTCGCAGCTGCATTTCCGACTCCCTCCGCTTCCAGTTTTTGACATACTACAGTTTGTCTCCATTGTGCTGATGCATTGTTGGAAACAAAGGGCTCCATTTGGAAGACACAAAAAGACAAAAAGAAAAAGAAAATGAGTTGTGTCAAAACTTCTCATGCAATCATTTCACACCTGCAAAAATAAAACTGTCTGTTCAAGTACTGCTATTTCTGTCAAAATAAGCTGTACGTGATTAAGCAAACTTAAGCATATTCGTATGTCATAGTCATGACAGTTTATCGTGTAATTTGATGTGATCTGATATTCTGGAACTTCACATTGTCCAGTTTGACTCTGCTAGATAGAGGCTGTCCTCTTTATCTCACATCTCACATCTGCACTGCTTTGTCCCCTTTGCTTCTATTTTTATGTCAAAAATCTGGTAAAATCATCTGCACTCAATGCCTGAACCTGTGTTATGAAATAATGTCTTTTGGCCAGGTTGCAGATCTGATTGTGTGTGTCCTTGTTTTACATACAGTACAAATTAGGGCTGGAAATCCAGTTCATAGGGTGCGATGAAACACCTGGATGTGTTTAGTGTTATCGGTTAGAAATGCTGATGTGTTTAGGCCCTTGTGTCCAACAGTGAATATAAACAATAGAAACAGTCTGTAAATTAAGGCTTTGTGTCAGTTTGAATGATTTCCGCAGCCATGGCTTAGTGTTTTATTCCTGTGATGCTTTTTGACAAATTGTGAAATGCTCTAATTTGTGTTTGTCGCTGGATCCTTTTCCATATTGCCAGTTTCATGCAGTCATGGGTTATGTAGTATTTAGACTTATTACTACTGCGTTTTCCCATATAGCAGGATTAAGATCAGAGACAATTTCTTTTTAAATGAACGAAGCTCTGAATTTATCAACGGCAGTAAAATTTCCTGAAAGGTCGGCCTGGTGGCTCAGTAGTAGAAGATTTTGTAAGGATGCAGAAGGCTGCAGACTCAAATCCCACCCCACTCAGCCAACAACGACCACCTTGGTGCCAGGCCCAGATAATATAGGGGGGTTTTGGCAGGAAGGGCATCCGGCGTAAAAACTCAAATTAAGGTGCTGAACACGTTCCCCTGTGGCGACCACTGAAGGGACAAGCTGAAAACTGTTGATCTTTAGTAAAATCACCTGAAAATGGTTGTGGTGGATGAAAAGCATACAAAGGGCATCACTGTAAAACCAGAGACCTCGCATCTGTGGTTAGGTTTAGGCAGCCTTTCTGTAACCTAACCCAATCTGTGTAGGCTGTCCTGTCTACTGGCATGGATGGTTGCATCACTGTAACACCACAGAACTGAGTTTGGGTGTGTGGTAAGGCTCAGGCAAGAAAACATTTTTAGTTAAGACTGTGGTTACGTTCAAAGGTTGATAAACGGTGTGTCTGGATTCACCGTTGGGGTTTTTCTCAATTAAACTTGACCACAATAGCTCTCTAACCTTAAGTACCTAATAACCATCATTGTGTGGTATGTACCTCCTGTGCCTCAGGAGGTAGAGCAGTTGTCAACCATGTCAAGGGTCTTGCTCAACTGAGTTGCTCCCGTTGAGTGCAGCCCAGTTGAGTGCTGATGGGTCAATGAGAAGCAGTGTAAAACGCTCTGGGTGTGAGTAAGGTAGAGAGGTGCTATAGCATAATAGAAGACCATTTACAAAACTGTGTAGTTAGACTTGCTGCATGTTGCACTGCAAGGTCCGATAATTTGGTGGACAACAGTATGTTGCCTGTGATCAGTTTATAGATATGCTCAGTATCAACATGTTTGCAACTTGTCATATGTGTTAATTGTTAACACATCTTACGTATGTTAATGGGAAATGTGATGTGGTCGGCAAAAAAAACAGTTTGCTTTAGTTTTGTCGTAAGAAAAAGTCCTTTTTAGCCGATAAGCTGATAGATGAAGCCTACTGTATAAATGTGTTATCACATCGGTCTTGCAAATGAAATGCTGATCTATGTTATATTTCCAGAATAAATAAAACTGAGCACCAGACAGCCACTTATCGCTTAACCAAGGGAAGCAAATATGTTGTCTGTGAACATTTTATCGATACCATTCGCATCTACATAGATGCAGGGTAATAAATGCATTCACAACATATGCACATCATGTTAGTAGAAAACATTATCCAGTCACAATTTTACTGCAGATTGGTTGATTATAAACACAATTTCTAGGGCATGTCGCTGTCTACACACGCATGTGTATATTACACAAATAAAATTTCAGAAAGTAACAAAAGGATCAAAACCACCGCACCCGAGAACTGGCCACAATGCGACTTTGACATCTTGATTGTTATGCTATACTACTTTTATGCAGTAATAGTCTGCAACACTGTAAACATACTTCGGAGGAATTCTCCTCTAAGAATAGTATTTATTTAGTAGATTTTAAAATGCAGCACAGCAAGTTTGTAGACTGAAAGCAGCTCAAGGAAAAACAAAACCGTCTAGTGTAGATGTGGAGCCACATGTGTCGGGAAAATGTGTGGCAGCTACATTACCACCTGCTTCATTCTTTATTCATAGAATCTGATGTAACCTCACTGTCTAGAAGTGGCTAAACAAAATTAGCCACGACTCTGTTTCCCTTATTAGAGGGTGAATTAGTTAGTGAGTGAATCTCCAGACTGTCAGTCATCCTAAGAAACTGAACATCGTAACACAGAGGCAGCATGTAGCATGAGCCAAGTCTTCACATGTACAGTACAACAGCACATGTGAGTGTGTCAGACAAAAAGAGAAGAAAAGATGAACAAAAGAAAATAAAAGGACATTAGTTGAAAGCTGAGGAAAAGAGTTGAGTGAAAGGGTAAAAGAGAAAAGGGGAGATGGAGAGAAAAAAGAAGTGAAGAAAAAGGTTTTGTAATCTCAGTATAGTGGTGTTGTGCCGTCTCCATGGTGACAAGCACAAAGGCCTGTGGTTGGCCATTGATGGCTAATTGTATTCTTCACAGCTCTTTTGTTAATTGTTGTCTGCCCAGCTCCCACTTCCTGCTGGGCCACGGCACAAAGCCACGAACAGGAGGGATTAGAAATGGCACATCAGCTACCCCCGATTCACAGCCAAGGTCTCCTCACCTCACACACTCTCTCTCCTTTTCTCTTTCATTCCCTCTCCTTCTCTCTCTCTCTCTCTCTCTCTCGCTTTCTTTCTCTATCTCTCCCTGTCCCCTTAGAGCCGCACCTCCTTTTATCTTGTACTCGCCATGTACACTCCCATGACCTCACCGGTTCTTTCTTCCTTGTTTTCTTTCTTTCTTTTCTTTTCTTTTTTCTTGATATGTTGTGTTGTGTCAAAATTTCCTTGTGCAAGACACTGAGCCCCCAAGTCCTTCCTGTCGTGTGTCCTCTTCATTGTAAGTGGCTTTGGGGAAAAATGTCCGCTAAATTATTATAGTTATCTAAAGATAAATGTAAAGAAATCTAATGAACTTTGACCAAATCGCAATTTTCTACTCGTCAAGTCAGTTCACAGCAGAAACGTGACATCACTGACAACAGCTCCCATTTATTCTAGTGTATAGAGATACAAAATAGGTGGTGACAGTCAGAGGAGACAGAACCATACACAATAACAGGTCCATCACTTCAATTCAACCTCAGAAGCTTGGATTGATACTGTTTTTAGTAGGTTCCTTGAACCACCAATAAAAGAGGAAGGAAAAGATGCAATTTAAAGATAAAAGGAAGCACTTCTCAGAACACAACCCTTTGCTGGAACATGGTGCATCTTCACTCGTAGGTGTATGTACATCATATTACATTTGCATCCTGCAAATATCCACACAATCTCTCATTCATTGTCACAATTCATTGATGGATAAAACTTTTTTTGAGCAGTAGCTGGTCACTTAGACTATCATAAGTGTCACTAGGTGAGAGGCAGGATACACCTCTATCACTATCCCTAATTAATTTAACTGCATGCTTTTGAACTGTGGGATGAAAACCATGCAAACACAGAAAGAAACTGCTAACTCCACGTTTAAAAGCCATAGCCCGAAAGAGGGAGTAAAGGGTCGTTCTAACAAATATGGGTCTCTGAGGATAAATCCTAAAGACAACCTGACTTTTTTTTAAATTTGTGGTTATTGGATGCGTTGTGATTACAATTTGGAACAAACATTTATGTTCCATTCAGGATGAATTTTAGTGCCTTTTGTTTAACACTTGTAAAAAATAATGAGATTCCCACATACAGCTGTACCAACATAAACTATTAACAATCACATAACAGCACATTCACTGAGAAATATTAGCAACTTAACACATTATATTGTTCCTAAAATATATTTAATGTGTAAGGAAAGAAATATGAAACTGTGCAAGACAACCATAATAATTCCATGTAAAGTAATAGTGCAGCTGTAAAAACTTGATTTGGGGCTTTATTATGTCAGAAAAATAAGTGTACACTATACAGAGCTGTCAAACAGACTGTGTGAAGGTTTTCCTTTCACTTCTAAAGAATTTAAGTGACATAAACAAAAGATTAAAGGCTAATGGTGCCCAAATTCCAAAAAATGTAAGTTCTTCCCACGCTAGCCATTTTATTTATTGAGGTTTTGACATATTTGTCCCTGAAATATTTGTTGCAGTATCAATCCAATGAAGATGAGATGGAACGTTCAAGGTATCGAATTATATTTGACTCAAAAGCAACTAGTTTTATTGAAAAAAGGTGATAATTCTTCATGTTTTCATCAAGTCGAGAGAATCAATATTTTTGTTCTGAAGGTCATAGACACAATTTGATGTTTGTGGATTATCTACCATTTATTTCGTTGAAAAACACATTTCTTTTGAGTTTGTTAAACAATGTTTATTATGTTGCTCTCACTTGGACATGGATTGCTTTTCATCTCTGGAGTAACAAGGTGGTGGCAGATGTTTTGGTGGTGAGCATCTCAAAACCTTTACAAATAAAGCCAACAGGAAACAGTGGGTGCTGTGGGTAAATTAGGGGGTCATTTTATCTGGGCTGGGGCCGGTGGTGGGGTGGGATTTTAGCCCGCAGCCTTCTGCATCCCAACGCGATGGTCTATCACTGAGCCACCACGCACGCCCCCAGTCAATGGATGGAATAGTAATTGTTACATACTTTAATTATCTATAGACTAACTAAAGCAATGTATTATCCAAAACTACCAAATGTTTGGCAATTCCTGTTGCATTGTGTGACTTGATTGTTTTGTTCTTTTTCTTGATGTAATTGTTAAGTGATCATCTGTTTGTCAGGTCAAAAAAAGGGAGTGTATGAAAATTACCAGATTACCTGATTCCAAATTCATCCCAAAGTTTAATTTTTTTGATCTTTTGGCTTATGCCATGAGTTCAGGGTCATGTCTGCATGTTGATTTGGCACAGGTTTTACGCCGGATCCCCTTCCTGAAGCAACCCTCCCCAATTTCTACCGGGCTTGGACCCCTCCAAAGTTTTATTAATAATCAATATTATCTTAAAATAAATGCAAAAGGAGCTAATTGCTACAATGTTTCTTGTTTATTTGTTTTTCTGAGTGATATACACTCACTGGCCACTTTATTAAGTACACCTTCACAATCTAATGCAATCCAATGCATGCCATGAATTCTACTTTTACAACGTTATAATAAGTTGAAAGGCGATAATTCTACTATGTAATTATTATTGTCATGATAGTGGGTGGGGGCTAGAGTGCATTATAAGAAGAGGTGGTTCTAATGGTTGGGCCACCTCATTCATTTTAAATAGGGTGGCCTCTTCTCATAATGCACTCCAGTGTCTCTGTGGAAGAACAATTGTGTGTGTGTGTTCAAATCACCCAGGATGGATGAGAAATCCTGCAGCTGGTTCCATTTTGGATCCAGGTTTCAAGTTGGTAAAATACAAGTATTGGTTATGCTCTAGAGTTCACTTGGTGTTGTCCTATATGCTCCTGTCACTGAAACTAGTCATCAACCAAAAAATATAAAAAAAGAGGCTTATAACACATACAGGTGTATGATTTTTCAAAATGGGAGACTGGCTCTTCAAAGTCAATGAAATAACTGCGTTTTAATATTTTTTAGAGGGTACTCATGATAAAATGGCAATAATAATTTTGAATATATCTACCATTTAGGACAGCATGGTGGTGGACTGATTAGCACCGGCATTTTTTCCCAAAGGTGGGTAGGATGGATAGGCTCTGGTCTAGCAGTTATGGATAATAGATGGATGAATCTACTACCCAAAATATAAGAGGACCATCTAAAGATTCTTTTCTGGTCTCCACCCTGGAACCTGCAAAACACTGACTGCATTTACATGCACCTAATTAACCAAGTTACTTTGAGAAACCAACTGAAGTTAAGGAATGGAGCTTATTCCACTTGCCATTAGTCGAGAGACAGGGTACATCCTGGACAGGTCTCAAGTCAATCTCAGGGGCAAGTCAGAGAGACATGCACAGGCATTCATGTTTACACCTACAGGCAATTTAGAGTCACCTATTAAGCTAACATGCATGTCTCTGGACTGTGGGAGGAAACCCATGCAAAGGTTAAAAAACCTACCAGGTTAAAAAACCTGGTAACTGGAAATCCAGGTATACATTCAGTCAAGTAATCTGACTTCTTCTCCTCTCCAGTTCGGAATTATTTTGGAAGCACGGCTCAGATTTTACTTGTTGCGTGACAGAAAACACTGTGCTTTTCTTTTTCCTGCCGTGTTCATGTTGCTGCAGACTCACAGCACAGGGGGACAGAGGTAAAGAGGGGGGAGAGACACACATCTAATACACAGCATAAAGTGTCTTTCATTTTCGGTCAGACTTGTTTGGCAAAGATCTCTAATGAAGAACTCTACTAACAAAATTTAGAGCCACAGTGAGGTGCTGGAAATTCCAAATCTGAGCAACCAATGGCTTTATCCCCAAGACTGCTTTTAAATGGACACCACCTGGAAAAAGGAGACAAGGCTCTCTCCCAAAATAACATGGCAGTGTACAGTGACAGCTGGGTTGAAGGAAATAGGTCTAAACATGGGGTGAGGCAAAGCGGGCTTCTCAAGACAGATCCCAATGTAGGCAAAATTGTTGACACCTTGTATACCTGCAGAGACTGAGGATGACTAGTTAGAACAATTTGCAATGTGTGATGTTGAACTAGCAATATAAACTTTAGCTTTAGACATTGTGCTTTTCAAAAAATATACCACAAAGTCTGAGATAATAATATAAACATCGGGACAGAAAAAAAGTCTTTGGCTGCAAAGCTAATCTACACTTTATTCAGCAAAAACAATTTTTGTACAGTCCCTAGGGAAAATGTGTTTACTGCCTTTATCACAATTTCCAGACATGTTCATGTTATGGACTGAAGGGTTATTAAGTTATTTAAAAAACGATTCAATATCAATTTAGCGAGTGTTGGCGATGCCTACATTCATAGAAAGTTGTATAACATTATCCACGGGTTTCAAGCAGAGGGAATTCTCAAAGTCAACTCTCTTTGTGTCCCGCTGCCACCACCTGGAAATCGGTCCCTCTCTCTTTAAGTGGGAGGTGAGCGGCAGGGCGCTGCGGACGGTGAGTGTTGGAAACCCAGACCAGTAGACAGAAAGTCACCGGGAGTGACAGTGAGCAGGGCTGCGCTCTCTGTCTCCAAAAGCTTTACGCACCGCGGCAGTACTCCGTGTATTTGTACCCTCTGTGTCATCTTACCAACATTAAAAAGCTACCGCCTCTGGTTAAGAGGACCGACAGCAGAAGCCCGTGCCGAGCGGCTTCTGTCCCAAACCACCGCGCTTTGCATGCGGTGAGCAATTAAAAGCTGGCGAGGAAGAGGAGGAGGACGGAAGTTTTTTTTTTCTCTCGTGGAGAGCTCAGGGCGCACCGGTGACTGGTGAGTGGAGGCTTGATCGCCTTTCAGTGTCCACACGCTTACCTGTAAAAACGAACTTTAGCATGTGGATTTTAGGGACCCGTGCATACGCATGGAAACGACGTGTCACGCAACATTGTCTTTGACAACTTCCAAAACTCTCCTAAATGTCAGGATCGTCCGGTTTATCATGTGTCAGCTTTTAAAGAGTTGTAACCCCTTGTATCTAAATCTGCTTTTGCTTTCCTTCACCAGAGACCAAACAATTTATACACTTTACTACGACTTTGAGCAAGTTCTCTCCTTACGAACATCAACATTTCGTTCACTGTCTTGTGAAATCTTTTTTTAAATGTGCCAGAAGTGAGAGACAGACGGAGCCAGTGCTGCTGTGCTCTGCTCTGTACTGTATTGCGGCTGGCAGCTTACACAACTATCCATTTGGAAGGAAAATGATGTTGATGATGATGATGGCGATGAGGAGGATGATGATGATGATGTCAGTTCTGTTGACAAATGCAAATGAGCGGATATCAGCAGGTTCATCCTAGAATAGGTACAGACGTCAAGGCTTCAACACCCTTTTTTCCCCCCTGGTGATTCGCTAAAGTTTGAGGGTGCAGAAGAATAAGGAGAACTTTATCGAGTTTTCAGAATGATTTCAGAAGTGTTGAAGTAACATTTTATCAGCTGGCATTATTCCACAAATGATGTTTAACAGTGGGTAGAAAATTGCCACTTGCTTGACTTGTCATTTACTGCATACAGTAAAGGTCAGTAGTGTCTGAGGTACTTTTGACAGTGTTCAGGGGAAAGCAGAATGCAAAAAAGTGAAATCAGCGTCTGTCGGTGCTGCGGTTGTGCTGTTGTGAATCAGATGAGGAGACCCTCACTGTGAACTCTGGGTCTAGGATTGGTTCAGAGATGACAATTCGGGCTACAAAGTATGTCAAAGCTTGTGGGAATTCTGCCACAGCAGGGGTCAAACTGAACAGTGAAGTAGTTGGTCTGTGCGATGTTTGTGTGTGTGTGTGTGTGTGTGTGTGCGTGGTTGTTTTTACAGTGGCTGGCTGTGTACAAAGCCGTCCTTCGGTGGGGAGTCCCTGACCTTTCTTTCCGTCAATCTCCTTTCTTTCGTCTGCGCTCTTCATTCCCATCTTCACACCCCCTGCTGCTGCCACCACTCCTTGTCTGTTTTTTTCCCCCTTTTTCCCTTTCTTTTCTTTCAGTCTAGTTACAAGAGCCGTAATGCTGGAACCCTATGTCCTGCACATGATCCCATCATGCTCTCTGATCTCCACAGTTGACAACAGGATGGAGCAGCACAGATCTAAGAAGTGTCTTTCAACACCACTGTATAATGTGCACTATATATCATTGCTGCTCTCTGTCTTTCTGGGACGCACACACACACACACACACACACACACACACACACACACACACACACACACACACACACACACACACACACACACACACACACACACACACACAGACATCTCAAGGAGTGGTTTGGCATTTCACCTTTCACCTTTACCTCCCATCCCCCCTTTTCTTCTCTCTCCGTCTCTTTCTCTCTCTGAGCTTTGTCTTTCCAGGTGAACGGGTTCATGTAGGACAAAGTGTGACCCATGCTCTGTCTTACTCGGCCGACATGAGTGCTGTCGTGTCTTATATTGTAGCTGCAGGAAATGCTACTTTCTGATAGCCTGGCAGGTGTCTGTATAATGGCACACCTGAAACACATCTTTAGCTGAAGTTGAAATCAGAATAAAGTTAGATTAAACGGCAAAACCGTAATAGATGAAGTGGGATTCAGAGTTTTCTGCACCGGCTCTACAGGACAATAGAAAAAAGTAAAAAATGTTTCTAAAGATTTGCTCAGGTTAATTTATGACAGATGGGGATTTTCATAAAATAAGTACCTGGTGATATTTGAAAAACCCAGCAGGTTGTGTACTGCACTTCTGAAGGTATTTTCAAAAACTATCCCACCCATCTGGATGTTTCTGACCTGCCTTTTAAGTTGTGTGTGTGTATGTGTGTTTCTAAGCCAAGATAGTTCCATTTGAACAAAATAAAAGTTACATGAATAATCACTTGTACTGCTAAATATCAATGCTTCTTTGCAATATTGCAAATAGTGTTCACTGAGTTTTTGTTTAACAAAAAAAAAAAGATTTTCGCAAAGCTGCTTAATGTTGTTTCTTTTTTTCTTTGTGCAGCACACAAAGAATAGTTTTTATGGTTAGAAAAGTTTTGGGGGATTTTGGGAATCGCTTCACAATAGCAGTAGGACCTAAACGTTGTAAATGACAGAGTGGGGTTTGTGAGTCGAATGAGAGGCCTGACCTAAGACCATAACCACAATTTTTCTTAAGGCATAAAAACTTTTATTTTATTACACACCTCTGTTGAAATGTCTGTACTACACATGTTCCAATATAGAAGAAAATGGGCGCCATCGTATTTTTTTATACTTGGTATTGGGCACTTCATGGTGCTTTATTTTGGAACATTTCTTCATAGTTGTATTACAGATTGTTGTATTGGAGTTTAAGTGGTTTGTGTGTGTGTGTGTCCGCTGTTTCCTATGCATCAGATGTCTCCATAAGAGCAACAGAGCAGACAAAGGTTTTCTCTCTCTGTCCTCCTGACCTCTTATATACTCTGGACATTGTTCTCTGAAACTTATTGAACCAGGAGTCCGCAGAGAAGCAACACAATGGAAAATAATGGTGTGCATGTATGTGTGTGTGTGTGTGTGTGTGTGTGTGCGTGTATGCACACTCCTCAGACTCTCCTTTAGCGCAGTGTGAGGCCCAGACAATCACAGAGGACAATGCTGAGTTCAGGGAACCCTTGTGATCTCTTTAAATAAAGCCGACTTGCTGCATGGTTTCCTTTGGAATAATCACAAAAACTGCAATCGTTTAAACACGGAGGTGGACGACTGATGGACAGGTGCCACTTTTATCACATGTGCATCTCAAACTTCCGTCTAGACTTCATCACCAGCTCTCAGGCATGTATTTTTCTCATGTCATCTTTAAAAGTGCCTAAAAAAACCCACTGTCTGCTGCTTCCAAATGTAGTTTATCCCCTGACTCATATCGTGATAATGCATTAGTTTTAGTTTTACACATACTGTGTGAGCAGTAGGAACTAATTTTGAATATAAGTTTGATTATTTTCAGAGCTGAAATGATTATTAAGCAAGATATCTGATAATCACTTACTTGTTATGCAAAATTTCCAAACACTGGCTTGTTCTTTCGCCAATTAACAAGGTTATTAGTAACAAAATAATTCTAAATGCCAATCCTAATAATTTTATGGCTGACTTGGCACACAGTTGCATTACTGTGATGTGCTATACTTTTTTCATTTTGTCAATTTGCACTAATGCATTGACTTTCCTGTATTTAACCACATAAACAATCTGACCGAGATTAAAATCCCTGTTTTGAGAAAGACCTGGCACAAATGGCAGTAAGAAAATTCGGTATTTTCTATGAGGCCGATGGGTTTGTTTACTGTCAAATGCTACAGTACAAGTTAAACCCACTTTCAAGTTCTACCTGCTCATTGATCTGAGTGGTCTTCATGCATCTCCATCATGTTTTTGTGGAACATTTTTAAAAAAAATTGTTTTAAAACTGATCTTAACATCATGAGGTGATGTTGCCTTCTGTGACCCAGACTCGTTGAACAGCACTGACAGCAGAGTTGTATTATAGATATTCATTTAAAAAAGAATTGACTTGCCCTTTTAACCAATCAGAGAATTTTAATGATTTGATCTTGATTAGTAAATTTTGCAGCTTTCTCATTTACTGTAATTTGATCTGATAATGGAAGGATGAAGGATAATGATTGATCTGAAACACTGAGCACAGTGTTGCTTTCTCGACTTGACTTTGACCTTCTTAGGATTTTATATATTTGTGTCATTGTGAACAAATCCCCATGAAATGCAAATGAACTGTATTTACTTACACCACAGAGCTCCATCATGTGGCTCGTTCTCTAACTGAGACTGAACGTCTCTTCTTCCAGTCTGCCAAGTCAAAAGTTACGGACATTGTTAGGTGTAGAATAATTAGCTAAAATCAGGCTCTGGTTTCAATGACATTACTCTGAGTAGATGAAATTATTTGTTGGTTTCAGTCTTTTTTGATTGGGTGTTTTAATAATAACGAAAGATTGTATTATTGCACCAGGATTAGTTCATGATAGGTAAAGTAAGTAAGTTAGTAAATCATCAACAAAAATGAATCAACCATTTTGATAAACAGTTTTAAGTCACATTTCATGGAAAATATGGCAAAACCAGTTATGAGTACTCTCTAGCTCCCTTTGTCTTTTATGATACAAAATGAAATGTCTCTGTTTTTCGGGCTCTTGGTCAAAAGAATTAAATACTATGCTGGATATCGAGTAATATATATAAATATGTGTATATATATAGATATAGATATAGATATAGATATATATAGATATATATATAGATAGAGAGAGAGAGAGAGAGAGAGAGTCATCAGTCATATATATATATATATATATATATATATATATATATATATATATATATATATATATATATATATATATATATATATATATATATATATATATATATATATATATATATATATATATATATATATATATATATATAGAGTCATCAGTATGTGTGTGTGTACTGACAAAACAATAAAAAATAAGGCATTGAGTGGCAGTTTAAGCTGTGTGTTATAGCCATGAAGGTCTATGTCTTGCAGATGTGGTACTTAGAGTATTTTAGTGTCATTCTCTCCTAATTTGTGTTTCTTTCAAGGCTTGATAGGTGACAAAGGTGCTTTGCTTCTATGTGCCTTAAAATGGGGATATAGTGATATTCAGGTTAATTCTTCACTACATCCCTGATAAGACTGTACTATCACAGGCAGTTTGATTGCCGCACAGTGTCCTCTTTTGCATTATGTAACAGCCTGTTCAAATGAAGTTCTTTTTTATTACCTGTGAAAATGAAGTCCTTGATGATGCTGTACATCAGTATCATGCAGTACATTTAGTGCTTTTAATCAGAAGTACCTGAGGTGGGGAACTTTTCGGACACATCTCATCTTCAGTTTGGTTTCGTGTCTTAAAAGGCAAAGAAAAAGCCACAATTATAACTGTGGAAGAAGAAAAATGTGGAACGCTTTCTTCACGAGTCTTTCTAAAGACACTTTTTACCTGTTGACCTAGTGGAGGAAGGAACAAAAAAGATGAGTGCAGAAACTTCATGTGAAAACCACAAACAAACACACACACACACAAAGGACACACAGTAACTGGGCGGATGATAAAGTGCATGTCTTACACTGGTGAGGGACCACTCTCTGAGACACCTAGAGACAAGAGACGCTGCATTCACTCACACAGGCACACACAGCCTTGTGTGCATCTACACACACCTTCAAGGTAGGAGTCCTGCTTTACTTGCAGCAACAATACGCCTCAGTGGTATGAGTGAGTTGGCTCTTGTAAGGGTTTTCATCTGTTTGTGTTAAAGCATCTCATCAATTCTCTGTTTGTGTGTGTGTGTGAAAGCTGTAATGAAATGTTCACATGTTTAAGTTTCCGTTTCCCAAAGCTGTGGATTAACCGGGGGTTTAATAAATACATGCAAAGTGCATTTACATTGTGCCAGCTGTGCTTTGAATGTGCACTCACTTGTCTGTAAATGCTGCCATAAGCTCATAATAAGGCGCTAATAGTGCAGGAGTAAAGCCCGCGCTTTCAGCCGTGGCAGGCTATTTATCAACAGCTGTAAATCAGTTTTGAAGAAGAAAGAGCGGAAGTAATCTTGAAATGCTGCCTCACATTTCTCATGAACTTTTTCATTTGTAAAAACGATAATAATAATAAAAGCGGGGTGGGGGGTGGGGGGGGTGGCAAAGTTGCACATGAGTTTTCTGAACTTTTCCTCCGTGTGTGTGTGTGTTCAATCAGCACGCGATGTCAGGCTGCATGCTCGTACAGGACTAAGGTGTGTTTCACTAAACGCGCTGACTTGGGAGGGAAGCTTTTGTTAGGAAGTATGTGGTGTGTTTTAAGTTCTGATCTTGTGTGAAAAGGGCCGTAACTCCAGCTTTCTTTTGTCCCTCTGTTCCCATAGTGCTCGTCACATAACGGCCCTGCATTGTTCAGCGCACGGGACATGAATGAGCAGGTTCATGTGCAACAATAAAACACCGTAGAATCTCCCTCTCGATTTAGAGCCTTTAGAGAGGGAGCATGCAAAAAATATGAGTTCTAATAAATGTAGAATTTCATAGAACGAAATGGATGTTTGTCAGTTAAAAAGACAGGACTTATGCGTAAATGACCGACTTCTAGACAGTTTGAGATTTTACTCAAAGACAAAAAGGCTCTGTTTGCCTTTTAGCACAGTATGTTTCAGCTCCTTTTACAAACCAGCCCATTTGCATTGCCATCAGAGAAGTGCGCACAACAGATGTTTTTTGTTTGCTGTGACTGAACATAAAGGTATAATCAGTTTGTTGCCATCCTTCATCCCAGCCGATTTGTTTATTTCTGCGCCGATCGGAGAGAATTCACAAACACTCTATTGATACACGAGCCCTACGCGCACAAATAAAATGCAACCAGTTTCCTGGTTCATTTACATGACTTTCCCCTAGGCTCAACAACGCTGCCCTGTTGTATAGGAAACCTTAAGTAGATTTTTTTTTTTTTTACAGAAAAACACAACTCCTGCTGTGTACCTGTTTGTTACGGGTGTTTGTGTCCGTCTGAGTCTGTTTGTGGTCATTTGCAAATGACCGTTTGTTTGCGCGACAGTAGTCCAGTGGCATGATTTGCATTTCCTTTTGAAATCAGTGAAATCTAAAATGACAGTGAGCCATTATGCGTCCGCTTTGTATAAGCTGTTTTTTTGTTTATGGTGTCCGTAACACTTATTTGAATTATGAGATAATTATAACTTACCAGTCATGGTGCGTTGAGCCGTTTTGATACATTTTTCAGTGTCCAGGAAATTACAAAAACAAAGTTTCAAATATGTATTTTACAGTGACAGCTCAAGAAAAACGTGTCCCTGACAGACTTTCTGCTTCTTCATCTGAGCCTGAGAACTTCTCCCACACCCTGTGATGCCCCCTGTCCCTGTCCCACGTATCCCTCGCCATTCTCAAAACTTCAGTTCAAATAACAAGGCCCTGCTTCACAATGTCAGTTACAAAGCCTACGCTTACTACTACACTTACTTTATTTGCTGCTGCATGTTCGCAGGCAGCTCACTGTCGTTCCTCTGCAGGCAGATAAGGATTTCTTTCCATGTTTGAATTCTTTTCCATGTGTCTTGCTTTTATCATTTTGCTGAAGTGTAACACAATTGAAGGAGAAAACACCCAGATAAATTTTGGGACGTGGCATTTAGCCACTTTATCAGCGTGTCACCTCCAAAAACAAAAGTGGGATGCAGATTGTATGGAAAGAACTTTGTCCTTGGTTTAAAAAATAAAATAAAATAAATAAATAAAAAATAAATATAAAAAATATATATATATATATATATATATATATATATATATATATATATATATATATATATATATATATATATATATATATATATAGTTTTTGCTTGGAGCTACTCGTGTTCTGTAGTCTTTCACATAGGAGGCACTGGAATAACAAGGTAATAAGGTGCAAAATATAGTTCTAGTTCAAAATGACCTTAAATGGTGCATTTGTTGGGAAACTCATTGTAGTTTATTTTTCTTCAGTCCTTCATACACTATTGTGCTCCTAGAAATGCTCACTACAGCATCAGATCTGCTTTTATCCACAGTCTATGTGTAATGATGGAAATATATCGCCTAGTGCAACCTTGTGGCTCACTGATGTGGTTTTTTAGCAGTTCTTAAACAATGGAGCGCTATGGCACAGATGAGTAAGATACATTACACAATACTTGCTAGTTTCATCAGTTTATTGTTGGTTTTGGTTTGGTAGATAATCACCAGTCTTATCCTTTAACTCTGGGCAAAGAAGCACGAGAAAATAACAGTGTGGTCTTCTTGAGTGCTTTAACCTTTTGGCAGTGCAGCTCAGTTAGCATATCGGGAGATATCGATTTTTACTTGAGCTTTTCCTCGTGCTTGTATCTCGAAATCAAACTTTTGTAGCAGGGAGAAAATTGTTCCTTTTAAAATAGTGTGAGAAAACCTTTTTTTTTCTTCTGTTCAATTCTGGAAAAATGTCTTTTCAGAAAATGGAAAAACAAGATAAGACTTGAAATCCCTCCTCTCTACTCTACCTAGCCCTCCCTCTCCCTGCTCTGCTGCACTCTCTGCTATGCTCTACCAGGTGCTTCAAATCCTCTTATATGTGTTTATGAAATTACAATAAACAAGAATGCTGCAAAATGTACTAAACAAGCTGTTGTTCTTGTTTAAATTCTCAAATTAGTTAGAAGGATGAGCCTCACTCTTTCAGAGGCAAATATTTCAGCGCTGCTGCCAGTTCTGTTTAATGAATCTGGGTCACAGGAGGCTTCAACAGCACCTCTTCACATAAAAAGACGTTTTGGACCATTTTTCTTGAAAAATAGTATTTTGAATTATACCTTTAAAGTAATAACGACCTCTAGAGTCTGTTGTTACTACAATAGGAGCAAAGAAGGAAGTCAGGTGATAATGACACATCTGACTTTAACATGGAACTGCTGTTTGTTTTTCCTACTGACAGTGAACTTTTCAAAACTTCATCACAATTGTTTTCTAATCAAATCTTTATTATAATTGTTTTTTTTTTAAATATACCATTGTTCTCTAATCATAATTATTATTGTAACAACACTCCCCCAACTTTGAACTCACACCATAATCTTTTCCCTAAATATAACCAAGTTCTCCTGCACCTCACCAACGTTCATCCAAAGCATTGTTGCTTTTATTTGTCTTTTCATTTGCAGACTTATCTGACCACAATCAAGTCTTCACCTGTGTCGTTCTCGTGTTTGCTGCTAATCAGGTTGCCAACAGCAGCCTCTCTGAGCCTTTTCCTTGAAAGCAGCTGACACTAGAGGGGCAGTGAAAGTGGAGCAGGAGAGTGAAAGTGAATAAAAACAGTAAAGTTGTGCTCCGTTAATGCACAGTGAGCAGTAGGTGACTATGAAACCCTCTAAAGCTGAGGGGAGCTGCAGTTTAAGGTAATTATTCTCCCCCTTTAACATCATAACATTGTTTTGACATGTTACATTGATTTTGGCTGATTTTTGGAATATTTTTACTAACTCACACAACAATAATGATGCTCCATTACTCTCGCTCTTTCCTGCTTATGGTCCTGTTTTTAGCGCTTTCTGCTTCTTGACTTGACATGTGAATGGCTTTTCCAATAAGCATGTATGGGTTAATGGACCATGTTTTAATTTGTATTTTATAAATGTAGCCTCTACCTGTCTGCATTGTCCTCTTTTCACACACTCTTGTGTGTGCTGTGAAGTAAGGTCTGTGGCGGGGCCTGACAGCGTGTCATTATGGTGGTCAGCCAGCAACGTCAGACATGATCTTTAGCTTATTGGAGCTGGTTAAGACCTATGGCGCTAAGTTGTTTGTAGCATAAGCAGATATACTTGTGAAAGACACATACACGCACGCACACAGACACACACACAGACACACAGACACACACACACACACACACACACACACACACACACACACACACACACACACACACACACAGAGCGAAGACCTCCTGTCGTTTCTCAGTGCGGAGATGAACAGGCCCTCGGCAAAATCACCTGTTGTGCTCCTTACTGCTCAAAGGCGTTTCCATGGTAACACTTCAGAGCCCTGGCCCCTTGGTCTATAAGACCCTCAGCAAACATAGACCCCCACTACCACTACCATTACCTACTGCATAACACACACACACAGATAGGTTGTGCACATGTGGGTGCTCTCAAGAAGCAGCAGTGAATAGAGTGAGGATATAAAGTGTGCCGGGCTAAAGGAGAGAGCACATTGTGAGAGTCGGGCCCCTTTTGTCTGAGACAGCCTGAAGGAGCATGGGGTGGAAAGGGTGTGGGGATGTTGGGGTGTGTGTGTGTGTGTGTGTGTCTGTGTTCGGTGGTGGTGGGGGGGGGGGGATGTGGTCTTCATACACATCCTTTCTTTCCTTTCTCTTGTTCTATCTCTTTATTGGGAGTGTGTTTTGTCTTTACCCCCCCCTCCTCCTTCTCCTCCTCCTCCTCCTCCTCCTCTCTGATAAATGCCACAGTAGCCTTTCGCTAGCCGCCACAATAGACGACCTGTTTCAGAGAACGCAAGGGAGAGAGAGAAAGAGAGAGAGCGGGAGCAGGGGGGACAGGGATGAGAGGGAGGGAGGAGGGCATGAAAAGAAAAATGGCTGCTTTTTAACCTGTGCT
Source organism: Channa argus (assembly GCF_033026475.1). Lineage (NCBI taxonomy): Eukaryota > Metazoa > Chordata > Actinopteri > Anabantiformes > Channidae > Channa > Channa argus. Next base: position 262,278 of record NC_090201.1, read on the forward strand.
TCTGAAAAGCAGAAGAATAAAGGGGCCGTGACTAAAGCCAGAGTCCTGTTCTCTTCTCTTTTCTCTCTTCTCGGTGTCTTTGTGAAGGGTGCAGTTGTGTCATCAGCCTATTTATACATCTTATTTAGAAAGCCTTTGACAGAGAGAGAGAGAGAGAGGGAGATGGAGGCTGATGAAGTGTATTTGTGCAGGATGGAAACACAGCACACTTGTTCACTGTATAGACTAACATGTAATTCAGTGAAAGTGTCTGTGATCACTGCAAAATGATCAAATCCCACTGATTTATTGTGCTTCTCCTTTTCTTCTTATTACAGGGCATTTTTCTAGCGGATGGCATAAGTGGTGAATGCATCCAGAAGTAAAGTGGTAATAAAAGTAATTCAGAGTATTCAAAGTTGACTGATTCAGTGTCAAAAGTAAAACAGAGAATGACATTTTACTAAAATCATTGATACATTTAAACAACAGCTATGTCCTACGTAGTCTACATAACACCTTTATTCATCTTCTCTAGATCCGAATGCTAACTTTATAAGCTTAAATTATTGATATGAGATTGATGGAATCCTCTAGAGTGAAGACAACTCCCTCCACTGTATTTTCCTGGAATTGTACCATCACTAAGTTGACACTGTGTGCCAGTAGTACTTCCAATACTCAAGTGGATCCAAATGGAGCAGAGTGTACACAATATCAGGTGTGTTTTACACGAGAGGGAACAACATCTGTGAGCTTCCGAACTCAAGTTAGTTTGTTTATTTGACTTTACCGTTGGTCTGAGGACATGATTAATGTGATTACGCATTATGGTGCCACGTTCTTTCTTTCTGTTTGAGTCGAATCCTTTTGAATTGGGTGTAAGTAATTATCCTTAGGTTTGTTTGGAGCAAGACGCTCTTTGTGAAACATGCATTTATGAAGATTTGTTGAGATTTGTTTTCCACTAGTCTGTTTGGAGGTGGGTCCAAACATGTGAAATGAAGAGAAGCATCTTCTCTCGCAAACAATCTCTGGCTGTTGTCTTTATAATCAGTAAGTGCAACAGTGCAGTACGTTGAGATGTGTACAACATGCTAAAGTTCTGTAAAGTAAGAATAATTGAAGACATGCCTGATCCGATCCTGACAGATATTTTTAGTGGCATTTGTCTCCACAAATAAAAAATTTGAGACACAGTGACATATTCCAATATTGAATTTGTTTATGTCTTCGTCTTCTTCTTGATATTATTATTTTATTCTTAGCAGTTCTCTTTATGTTTGCTTTCCAAGATACAAAAATAAAAATCTAAAACTTGTAGGTTGAGAAGACAGACTGGTTTGAGTGGCAGCATAACTTGCAGCTACAACCTGACAACGGAATCAGACTGAACCTAATTATCAAAGGAATGTCTGTGCCAAATATGCTCAGCATGTATAGCAAAATTAAGTATACGGTGAATACAGCTGCACATCTTGAATTAAAGATGTGTTTACATAAGCCAAAAGCTAAGTGATTAAGTCGTTTGGCAAATGGGATGTTTGGTCGTGCATTCATTACGCAAACGGATTAATTTACGTCACTACTGCAAATGGAAACACCCACTCCTATACATTCTCCATGAGGAGTAGGAACTCCCCCCATCACCCCCCCCCCCACCCCTTTCAGTCATTTACCTCTTAACTGGTATATGACTTAAAGTGGAATTTCTTTGTTTTTGTTTTTAGTGCAGTGATTTTACTGCCTTTGTAAATACATACAGTATGTTATTTGTATGAGACAAGTATGTAAAAAAAAATAAATAAAAATAATAACTAGCACCTCAATGACAAGAACTACTTTAGAATTATGTCTTCATGAGCCATAAAAAAAGGCTAAAAATAGCTCTTGTTTTGGAGCATTTGGAGCTGAGTATGTACACCTTGCAACTAGGAGGTACATGCTCAGAAGTGTGGGCTGCAGTTGTGTGTGCTGAATGCCATGTTAATGTTAAAAGTGAAACCTTAGCTGACACTACATAAAGCTTTGTTGTTTTCTGCATTAATCAGTTCTACAGAAACCCAACCACAGCACAAAGATATGAATAAAACAGAAACCACAACCGTCAACTGTGACAGTCAATAGAACAGCGAGGAAAGTGCAGGCACATGTTCGATGCAAGTTTTGGTGGGATGACTGACTTTGTGACTCTGATGGCCACTACCAACACCCACACACCTTTGCCCTGATCGGGACACAGATTTAATAGGATTTCTTTGACTGTAAGTGATGTTTATGATCGTTCCATTGTTAAAATGTCCTGCTTTTCCTTCATAAACTTCCTTGATTGCTTTCCGATGAATGTTAAAAATTGAAGTTAGAAAAAAGAAAAACATGCAGAGACCTTAAAAGAAAGCTTGACTCACTTTTAAATGAAAAGAGCTGCAGCCTACAAAGAACTTTATCTAAATAAAGGAGTCAGCCCTGATCTCCCCTTTTATGTAGAAAAAGAGCGTGTCTGCGTACAGTCGGCTCCACGTGAGACCTTGTAAAATCTATAGCAGATCCGTTTGGCAAGAGGAAAAAAAAACCCAGCTAAAAATTGCATGAGTTTATTCTGTGTGTGCTTACCTGACAAATGGGGGCTGATTGGTGCACTGCTAATATGTATGGAAATATAGGATTAACACCACCAATCAAATACACCTGTGAGTGTACTTGACCAAATGCATAGCGTAATGCCACCTTTGCACTTCGTTAGTTTTTTTTTTAAGCATAATCAATTATTTTTTACTCCCAATTCTAAAATAACGTCCTATTTGCTACAGCAGTTGATTTTAGAATTTACATCATGTGTAATTAAAAATTTAAAAAGAATTAAATCATTTAATTTGTCAGCTTACAAAACCAAGCAGGAAATAGTCATATGTCATAGCTGATTTCTTGTGTTTGAGTGGCAACCAGCAATGTTCTCCAAGTCTGAACGTGGTCTCTTTTGCAAACTTATCAATGTGGTGATTTTTGTAAACTTGAAGTTACAGATTTTATTTGGCTTCTCAGGGTCAGCAGAAACAAGTTGTGCAAGGACCTTTAGATTAAATATTATAACATTTTAAGGTAGTTGTTAAAAAGTGTTTAGTATATATTTGGACTGATGTTTCAATATCCACTCTTGTTTAGCAGTGTTCTTGTTGTTTTGCTGTGTAGGTTGTGTAGAGCAGTGCTTGTAGTGTGCTGAAGGGATTTCCCCAGTTTTGTCAAGAATTTTGGGGGGAAGATGATTGAATAATCACTACACTAAGCATGCAAACACCTTTCCAGCCATGTGTGGAGTAGAGGCCACGACCTTCTTGTATTTAGTCTACAAATGTCCGGTGCTAATGGGAAGTGGTGCTCTTTTAATGCAGCTACAACCAGAAATACGACTTTAAATTATTTTTTAAAAATAATTTACTCCTCTACCCTTATTTTTAAAACAGAGGTGTGTGATTATGCAATATAAAAAAAAAATGAATGTATTTCTTAATGCATCATTTTAACAGCATATTCGGCTAATTAGTGCTAATAGTGAGTGACTGTAATGAGCTTTTGTTGAATTCACATTGTGCTGATGAAAGGCATTAGCTCCTCAAATGGACTTTTTTTTGTTATTATACTAGGTTCACAGATTGTTTTCCTCTTCCGTGTCCCACACACTTTTGTGTTTTCTTGTTTAACCACTGATCACTGGGTTTGCTGATGGATGAACATCCTATTTTTACTCCCTAATATCACACTCAAATTTAAGACTGCAGCAAAAATCCAACACAAATCGTCTATTCATTAGAAACCGTGCCATACGGCAAATATGTTCCACATCACTATCCGCTAATTTGTGTAAGAATTATTTTGTATCAAGTAATTGTGGTTTTTTTGGGTTAACTTCCTCTGATATTAATGTAATATTTGTTGCATCATCGTGAACGAGGGAAATTTGTGTATCAGAGATATGTTACAACGGCCTCTATGGGGCTGCCCCCTAAAGTCCAAGAGGAAAAGCGGAGTAAAATGTGGTCTTTGTGATGTCTCTATCACTCAGTCACAGTGCTGGAGTTCCCAACACTGCTCTTTGTGCGATGAACTGACCAGCAACCACAGAACAACAGCACGCTATCAGGGCTTGTAGGTCTCTGTGTTCGCTTTTCGGCACACACACGAACACACACTCGACTTAAGATTAAGAAATAAAAAAATAAAAGAAAGTGAGCGTGTATTCCTGATGAGCTTTTTCTTTGGACGGTGCACTATGGTTCAGTACCCTTGACATCAAAAGGCCAAGAGAACAGAGGAAGAGAGGGGAAGGAACGGAGAAGAGAGTGAGGCTTTTTTGTCTCCGGTCCTGAGAGCTCATTCTCTAATGAGGCTCCGTCAGCAACGCAAGGAAGCTTTGTTCAAGATCTCTGTGCATCTGTTGCTGTTTGTGCATTTGCGTGTGTCTAACCAAACTCAGCAATAAAGAGAATATCAAGACACAAAACACACATGTACAGATCTTTGAGACTTTATCATCTTTCAGTGTGATGTGCAGAGCATTCAGTGGAAGTGTTCTCTTGGACGGCCTTGAAATTTCACTGAAAAGCTGTGTTTTCTTTAAGTCATTCAGGTAGTGGTAAATAAAAGCGAGGTAAACTGATTGAAAAGCAAACAAATGCGGTATGAAAGGCTATGGGAACCGAATAAAAATGTGTGTATGTTTGAAATGCGGGAGATTGAAGTGTGTGGGTTTTTTGTTTTGGAGGTCACTTGTTTTTGCTGGAGAGTTTCAGTTATTTCGGTGATTTCATTTTCTTTTTTTTTTTTCTTTTTTTTTTGTAATAGGCAGCAAAACACGGCAAAAGAAAAGATTTTTTTTCCCGATCTTGTTTACTGTAGACTAGAAACACATCACACAGGTGACTGATGTTTGCATATTAAGCATTTAGTGAGTTCAACACCTTAGTTTACTTAGAAATTCACATCGTGTGTTCCTGATCACACTAGATCAATAATTTCCATTTGTTAAATGACCGGTTGACACAGATGCAGGCAGTTGAGCTTGCGATTGTAACACGTGGATGCGTGTTTTCCCTCTGCAGTCACTGCATTTGCACCAAAGTCATTCAATCTGCTTAAAGCATGTGATACAGAAAGTGTGTCAGAAAGGATATTTATTGACTTTCATGAGGAAATGTGGTATTTCTGGCCCTCAGTCATAGTCATATTGTGGCAGAAGTAGCTGATGCAACTGCAACCAACAAAAAAGTCAAACTAATTGGACTCTTGAAGTTTATTATAATAAATGTTAAACTTTATAACAACTGCTAGGAAAACTGGCCTCCAACAATTTGCCTTTGAGAACCAAAATCCGATTTAGTAAAAATCAGAAAAGTTACTAATGCAGTTTTTGGCATTATTGATTTAATAACCTTCAATAAGAAATTGTATTGACAGCAAAAGGAGTTGGATTCTGTGTCACTTTGTGTGAATGTTCATTTATTCCCTAATCTTTACACCAACCCTCTCTCGCTTTATACTGACCTCGCTTTCAGCAGTGTAGCTTACATGTCCAGGAAATCATAACTAGGGATAAAGCCGACTTTGTTCGAAAGTTTCTGAGGCTAATGAAAGCTCTTATCTCACCGCAATCACACCTGTTGGTAGGTTAATGCTCGATGGGCATTGCACACCTTGCTGCTGCAGTGAGGGTTAAGCTACCTGTAACAGCATGCTAATTATGCAAATGAAGCCCCAGTATGGTGGGATTTGAAGAGGCTCTTTGTACTTCCCCTCTTGAGAGGAGAGATGAGGGTAGGAAAAGGGGAGGGGGGGGGGGGGGGGGGGGGGGGGGGGGGGGCGTTGGCTGGGTCAGAGGTAGCAGAAGAGTTGAAAAGACAGACATTTTACTAGCGAGGGACAGTCACTCACTATGACTTGTGTCAGCAGCACTGCTCCAGTCAGAGAGAGATGTTGGATCTTCTCACGTCCCCTCAGCTCTACCAGGTCAGTACAGCAAACTGAAGCGTAAATGGTAAATGGAAAGACTTTGTTTTTTGATTTTTATCTTTTGAAATGATTTTGTTTTTACAAAAATTGTTCCTCAAGTTCTGCACAATATTTAATTTCCGCTCTACATTCTGTTTAACCTTCGTATGTCTTCAGCGAGCTGAATCCAAGCAAATTGACACCCCTCACTAGATTTCAATCAAACATTCAGCTTACTCCGATGATTCATGAGCAGATTTTCTTAAAAAGAGGGATTTAGAGATGAGATTCTGGCGTGATCAACCCGTGCCAGGCCCTGTGGGCAGACAGGCAGTAGCTGGCGTGGAACGCTGAATTGTTTTATCATCCCTAAGCAAATACTGCTAACTGTGAAACATTTCCCCAAACATTTGTTTATACATCGGTTCGCACTTGTCTTAACACGACTGCACAGCAGGTTGGAAACTCACTCAGAGCACTGTCATGACACGCTGTCGACGACCGAACAACGTGTGAGAAAATTTACTGCAAGTGTTTCTTGTTAAGGGACAAAGTGTGATGGAAACCAGCTGTGGAAATATGCAAAGATCTAGGTGTGAGATGTTTTACATTATCTTTTTTTGGGGGGGGGGTTAGTTGATTGACTGGTGTGTTAGAGCCAGCTGACTGAGACATGTTGGTGGTTTGATACGTTCCTGCAGGGAACCTTCTGCCATTACAGCTGTCAGTCTGTGAGTTGACTGTGGGAACATCTTTATTTGTTTATCACCAAGTAAAGCTGTTTAGGTGTCTAACACTTTATCCTGCTGCTCTCAACTGCTGACACTGGCTCCCGGCCTTCTTTCTTGCAGTCTATTGTGCGCTGTCTGCTGTTCTGCCTCAGGCACTAGTTGGAAAGATGACAAAGATGAAAAAAACAAAAAACGAAAAGCCGCTCCTGTCAGGAGGGAGGAAAAAACAAACATCACTGAGTAAAAGAATAAGGAAACAAAGAAAGAAAATAAAAGAAAGGGAGAACAACAGAAAGGATTTGCAGTGCCAATCTCCCCCGGGGGGCGGGGGTAGGGGTGCGGGATCTTACGTGTTACAACTTGTTGGGTAACTGAAGGTTTTGTGTTAAGTGACTCTTGTGTCATGGGAAGTGTAATGTTTCACTGTTGTTGGCCCTCAAAGGAGAGAAGCTGATTTTTATCTGAGGGCAGAGGCATGTTCCCTCTGTCCACTGTCATCCTCCATCGCCTCCTCCTCTGCTGCAACAGGAGCACTCAGTTCACAGCAAGGGGGAGAAGGGGGTGGGGGGGTGGGGGGCAGCACAAGTGTAGTTCTTCAACAGCACAGTAACAATGAGCTGCTTTTGAATGGTTAGTTCACACAAATCTTACTTGCTCCATAGTTTCACTTCTATTTTCCAAATTTGAAAGTCATTTGTGGGGTGTTTTCCACAAGATTTCCTGTCAGTTACAACAACCTTAAAATAATTATAATAACTGCTCCATCAGCCGGCCTTTTCTGCACACACACGGGATCAAAAAGTCATCTGAGATAAAAAGCAACAACTCCTCCTAAAAATTCATACTCATTTAGATACCAAAAAAATTCCCCTTCAGTATTTTTTAGTCATTGATTTGTTGTTGTTGTGTGGTGCATTTATTTTTATTCCACTAGCAATTACCCTGAAACTTTTAAGAGTATTAAAATCTAAATACATTTTTGGAACTAATAAAATGTAATAAATCATGTTTTTAGAAATATTTTCTTTTCATCTGAACCTAGCTAATCACTAACGCCCGGCACATCTGACCTTTGTCTACATACCTGCCGTACTTTCGTTATTGCCAAAGTGCCACCACGGCGTCTATTTATGTTGTGGAAAAGCAGAAGTCTGCAAAGGTAAAAAATTCTATTTTTAGTTAGATGACCAGACCAGAGTCTTCCCCCTGGTGGACAGCATTTTAAATCCCGCAAACGGAAATTAACTCTGTGAAGAATGATGGCAGTGACACAGCTGTCAATTTCATGTCCACATTGATGCATAGTCATTTTAACTGTTACTAACATAAACGACAATAGTTAGCGCGGCTTTAAGTTCAGTTTAGAAACTGACTTCACAATACAACCAGGTGAGTGTGGCACAGTTGACTGATGCCCTTCTCTAAAAACAAACAATCCTTACTTCCTCAAACAAATAGATTTGCATTGGAAGCAAAATACACCTGTTCAGTTGGTTTATTCACAGTTTCAGCTGAACTCACCATCATTGGCCAGTAATTGGTTCAGCTATGTGCAGCACATGGTTTTATTCAATTTGAGACATGGTTGCAGATGTGTCAGAGTAGTTTTTGGTTACTTTGTTGCTACTTGGTTTAGTTTTTATTTTATTTCTTTTTTTTGTGCAGCATATGCTGAGTGAGTGTCAAAGCTACAGGTGGTCGGAGAACAGGTTTCAATCGGATAACCTCGTTATGCTATCATGCAAACATTACACACGTTAGTTCCCAAGGTCAGGTTCCACATGGGTGCAGTCATCTGCAAAAAAGCTACAAGTGTTTAAGTACTGTACATGAGAGTGATATAGAGAGAAGCAAAAGCCTTGATTGGTGTGCATTGTTCCTGCTAAGACGCTGAAGGCATTGTTAAAAAAAACCTTTGTGCTTGTAAAACACACACACACACACACACACACACACACACACACACACACACACACACACACACACACACACACACACACACACACACAAACACACACACACACACACCTTGGTGCATTCCTTGCTGTTGACAGCTCTGTGGGTTGCTGGGATTTTGTGCATACCTCTGCATTGGGTGACACACAATCACATTCTGTGCAGAAGCGTGTGAAAGCCACCTGTGGCAGCTCGACAGTCCAGCCTCTGTGGAACGTGGAGGGGAGACCCAGGAATAACTTCCAGCGTGGGACAAAACTCAGTGTGCTGCCGCTCCCAGTCCGACCACCCGCCATCACACAATCAACCCCTCGCCGATACTGATGGCGGCTGGCGGCATGTTGGCTAAACAGTTTCCCACTTCTTCATTGCCTCCTTACACGCACCACAAAACCACACAGCACACCTGAAAACAGCAATCAGCCACGATTAGACTGATACCGGTCCTTGTGGGTTTAAAGCTGCTGATAGCTCATGTTTTATTCCAGTGGTCAAACTGGTGACAAGTTTCAGTGTGTATCAGTGTGAAAACAAGTTTGAGATTATCAAACACTAGAACTCAAGAGTAACGTTGTAAATTATTGTTTCCGTTTTGGATTTTGGTCAAAAGACAGTGTATATACACACACACACACCCACACACACGCACGAATAAGTGTGATATCATTTTCAAAGTCAACAGTAGTCAAGCAGGTGGCATTAATGAGATAGAGTGGAAATGTCCACCCCCTCCCTGACTTGCAGCTGTATTTTATGTGCTTCCGAGCTTTTGTTTTATGATTCAGAGTTTGAATAACCACACACAGCTATACTGTAAATACACACACATTAACACACAATTCACGTGGGGTTAGAGCCTAAACAGACACATGGCCTTGGGTTGAAATACTGTAACATCATTTTCTTTTGGCAGAACCCCTGGCAGATTTTTTTTAGTTTTCATGTTGCCAATTTGTAGCAAACTTCCACACCAGCCTCAGTGAAGATGTTCAGTGAACATTACTGTCCTTTTTTTTAAAAGTGCAAACCAGTTTTTTTCTCAATTTCTTAGTTTTGGTCAATGTCAATTACAAAGGAAGTTATTTTAAAAAGCATAACAAAATGTTTTCCTGTTCCTGTTTTTTACCATTTCTTAAACCGAAAGCAGCTGGGTGGGACTTTTATTTCATATTATTGCTCAGCAGAGTTTTATTGGAGTCATACTGCAATGACACGTTGGAGTAGATGCTATGGTGAAGAGTGGCATGTGCAATTTATACTGTGTATATTTATAAATGACAGTTAATTCATTTTCATTAAGATATGATTGGGTGATACTGCTCATAGATTGCAAAACAAGTGAAACATGAGCAGTATTTATTTAACTTAGTTTCAGTTGTACAAATGTTTTAGCAAGTTTTTGCAGATCTTTAATTTTTGTTTGACTTTAGTTTTTTGCTCAATGAGAATAATACAAATAATAAAAGAACATTTGTACAAGCTGAAAGTTATTATTTTATGGTTAAGGTTAACTTTGCATATGCAAATAGTAAACAAGGGGACTCAACCCAACTCAATGCAAACTCAACCCTAAATCCAACATAATAAAACTTTATATTTAGTGAGTTCTTTAATGTTCTTTAATCATCAGAAATAACACAAATGGTGAAGGAGTTTGTAAAAAAAAAAAAAAAAAAAAAAAATGTAATAGTATAATGAAAATTACAAAAGTGAACTTTTTACCAGCTGAACGCGTAGTAAACAATTATGGGGATGAAAAACAAAGTATTGGTTTTACTCTTTTCAACATGTCAAAATAAAGACATGCAAACGGTGTCTGTAGTAGCTAAACTAGTAGTTGTGGCAGTTTAACTTAAAGGTAGAACTAAAAGTCCCCTGTGCAGTTTTTGACAAGTTCCGTGGAGCAAAGCTGGGATGAGTTTTTGTATATTGTGCTCCGATAGCAAAAACACAAAGATAATGCATGTGATGTGATCTGTATCCTGTCTATGGTGTTATGTTATTCCACTGGTCAAAGGCGATGGTTATTTTCCTATTCGTAGCATGGCACCACCTTCAGGCTGGAAAAAGAATACAAGCTAGCGAGCACTGGCGTTAACAAAGCAGGGAAATGCACTGAACATGTTTCATTCTTGCAGTATGCTTTGCTAGAAAACAAAGCCTAAATATAATCTGCGCCTTTGATTAGTAGGTTTTCAAAGAATTGGTTGTATTTTGGCTGCCATCCAAAAATACAATCCAGGGGTTAACTTGTGTTCAATCCAATTAGGTTGCACTACTTAAGTTCTGACTCATCACTTCCTGTGTGAAGAAGAGTAGGTGGTTGAACTCATTGCATCTCCATGTGTAGCAGATGAACAGGCCTTTACCGGCCTTGGCTAACGTTGCAATTTAGGCTTGTAGATGCGTTTTATTGTGCTGTCTTCGATTCACAGACATCCGCATGCATGTACATTACTGAGGTTTGGAGCCTTGGGCCCTGGCAGACAGGTGGCTTTGTTCGGAAACACAGCGTGCAGGCTGACAGAGCAGGGTGAAGTGGAAGAGCGAGGGGAGGGGGCTCTAAACATTATTATGCTTTCCGCAGAATGGTGGCGCTCCGCATTTTTCTTTTTTTTCTTTTTTTTTTTGCCGTGTTCCCGAGTTGGTCGGCACATTCCGCTGGCATTGTTATCCGGCCTGTTTCCTGCGGCCGGTGGCTTTTGTCAGCCTCTCCCCCATTGTCCTGGCTTCCTTTGTTCCCCGGCTCCAACAATGGCTTTTTTCTGCCTTTTTATATATATGTGCACTTTTTGCCCTTGTGTGTTCTGTTTGTTTTGTTCTGCTGTCTGCTGTGTTTTTCTTTCCTCCTGCTGCAGAGATGGGAAATAACAGACACACACACACACACACACACACACACACACACACACACACACACACACACACACACACACACACACACACACACACAACCTGAGTTGATTTGTTCAAGTTCATTGTGGTTCAAACCTCTCTCCCTCAACCTGTCCTCTTCTCCTTTCTTTCATTTTCTCCCTCGGTCTGTCTCCCTCCCCTATAACCTCCTATTATCTACGTTCACATACAGTATGCACACACACACTTGGAGATACATACACACTCATACAATAAGCCCCATTGTGACTTTTGATGGTGGTAATATCAACACCTGAACCTTAAACTGAACCTCAACTTGTGAAATGTAACAAAAGTGAATACATCCTTTTTAGTGCTTTATTATTTTAGCCAATTTTATTTTAAATAGTGAATATTGCAGACCTAAACTCCCTCTATGTTTATTTTTTAGGATAATGAATTTACCATATTGTGCATAAGTACCAAGCTACTTCCATCAGTAACGCTCCCCTCTGTATAGTTGTACATTCTACTGCTGACAGCTGACATCAGTAAATCTGCATTTCCTGCACAGATGTTTCACTCTAAAAGCCTTACCTGTCCATGCTTTAATGTGAAACTTTGGCAGGAAGTGTGGAATTGAACTGACTGTAGAACAATAGTAATAAAAAAGAAATGAAAAAACTTTAATTGATTTGCAGTGACCTAATGAGGTGTTTAAAAGTAACTTGGCAGCAACTTGGGCGACTTTTTTCTTGTTCAGTAAAGAACAGTTTGTATCGTGAAAAACAGAGGTTTTGAACTTCATCAATGTACATTATGCAAAATGTGCTGTAGATGCCTTGGGCACCTCCGTGATCATCCATTTATAGGATGAATGACTTCCAGCGTTTCTCACAGTTTTTGTTCATACTCAAAACTCAAACTCCCTCCCTCAATGTACAGGGAGGGCAGAATAGACTGGTATGTGTATTATTTTCCAAGAGGTACCATTTAAAACTAAAGTTCATTTGTACACGCAAAATGGGGAAAAAAAGAGGTCAAGGTGTATAAATCATATTAGTAATAATAATATTGTCAGCCAAAAAAAGTCAAAGAGCAAAGTCTGACTTGTTCTAGAGTAGTTGTCGACTCTTGGGCTTGTTACCATTTTATCCACAGCTCCTTTGCTTTAGGGCAACTTTGTCAATCAGCTGTTAACTACCTACTTTCAGTTCCACGTCTCACAAAATCCGTAGAAGTAAGAAAGACACATATTAGTCAGAGAGAGAAATTAGTAAACAAAGTTTTTCGAGTGTGTTCTTGGTGTTCTCTGTTCTTTGTTGTAGCGATATCAACTACCAAATTCAAATTTGGCGTGGCAAGTGGCCAAACCTCACCACACCCATATATTACCTTTTATTGTGTTTTGTTCTTGTCTTTCAACAGAATGGTTGAGCCCTACCCTCCAGCACTGCACCTTCTCTCCAGTGGAGATGTCAGCATGGCAGGTGTTGGTGTCAAAGTAGAACAGGAGGAGTCCAGCGGAGGCGGAAGAGTTATTGCCAATCCTGAGCCCTCTAGGAAATCTCCCTCACGTGATTGGCCAGGAAACCAGCCCGTAGACGCTCGCCAACTGACCCCACCGCTCTCGCGCTCCCCTTCGGTAAGGATATCATTCAAGGCGCGACAGAGCACGAAAGCTTGTCAACATGGATTATAGGAAATGTATCAGATTGCTACGGTTAAGTAGACGAGGATGAATATGATTTGTGCTCTTTTCTCTGTGTTGCAACAGGAGGGTTCTCCAGGTAAGGAGCTCCCTCACAGGCAAAGCCCCATGGAGGCCAGGACGCAAGATCGACCAGAGGGACAATCCAAATTCAAGGAAGGTCTGTGTAAATTCTCTTTCTGTTCAGCAGTGCTGTTGATGGAGCTGATAAGTAACTGTCCATAAAGACATTCACTTCTGTGCCAACGGCTCTTTTTGTTGGGGAGAGAGTGGTTGGCATTGTCTAAGCTTTTTTTATGTTTTTATTCCCTTAACACGTTAATCCTAACACACACAACAGGTAAAGGTTTATTATACTTTCTGTTGGGTCTTGTTGTAGCCATGTTAGCAGCGGGCAACACTTAAGTTTGATTAGTGCCACCTTGGAATCAACATTTATGGTTCAATACCTACTGGACTGATTGCTGTGAAAATTGCTACAGTTATTTAGGACCAGTAGAGGATAAACTGTAATAGCTCTGATTGACTGACTGATTAGAGTTTCCCGAATACTTTGCTTTATGACCACATACCTGCAAAATTCTAGAGGGACTTTTTGTCAAGTGCTATTTAGCCAGATTTAACAAGCTAACCGAGGCTGAAAAGCAATTAGTTTGTACAACATGTCTCCACTTCCACAGCAGGTTCACACAGGGCTAAAAAACACGAGCTCAATAAAAACAGCATAGAATCTATTTAACAAATCAATTGTTGTGATGCTGAAATCGACACGTTTTCCCCCAAAATTCCGCTTATGTTGATGATTGATTTTCGTACAAACACTGGATCCAGTCGTTAAAGACCGAAGTCGTGTTACCACGTGAGACTGAACTTGGTGACTTGTAGTTGGATCCGCACGAAATCCACCTCATCGAGTTGGAAGCGTTTGTGTCAGTGCACCTCCGGCCTTTCTGTACCACAGTTTGGTTCCCTTCTGTGGAGGCCCCCCTTTCTCTGGCCCACATGTATACACACCCGTACACAACTGTCTAACGGACCACACTTTATCAACTCCATATCTTATGTGTTTAAGTGCACTACATTCTATTGCTATTCAACTTTCAACAATGCAGTCTGCTGAAAATCGATGCATAGAAGTGACGGCTTGTGTTTTGAGGCGAGGGCGTTGTTTTGCTTGCTGAATGGGTTCGGGGGCATCTAGCTGTTTTTTTTTTTTTGTTTGTTAGTTTAATTTTGTTCAATCCCTCACACGTTGAGTTAGAAGTGCTGCTGCTCCCAGAGCTCTTCCCTGCCTTCAAGTCTTTTACTGGCCTGCACTCCTCGCCTTAAATTTTTCTCAAATTCTCTTTACCTGCTGACCTTGGATTGTTCTCTGTCCAAATATTGATCCACTCAAACACTCAAAACTTCTCGCAGACGCATAAACAACCTCTGCCCTTCGGCACCTCAAATGTCTTCTTCAATCAATGCCATTAGGAAGGCAGACGAGAGGCTGAGAAAGTAGTTTGGTGTCAGACAGATTTTATTTGACAGAATATATTTTTCATGCCATCTAGTGCAGCCCAGTATGCTCTTGTTGAGTACCTGTTGTGTTCTGTTAACAGTAATGCCAACCATTGAGAATCTGCTGAATGCTGACTGGAAGGAGAAACTTCTGGATAAAAGCACAGTGGGGGCAGGACAACTGAAAGGTCAGCTTTCAGACACTACAAACACCTTTATGCTTTTTACAGCAGATACCACTATTTTCCAATACATTTAATGCTGCAAATAAAGGCCTAATTTTTACATTTGTACTGATCATCATCTGCTTTGTCACTTCAAAACTGTTCTATAACACTACAGCACACAAAATGTGCTCGCATGTGCTCGTCATTTGGTGCACCGATCACCGCAAATATGGGACAAAATATAGGCATGTCTCACGAAGTCACAATCCTGACCCAACCCTGGATGCTATTGTCTCACTGTTGCATCCACACTGATGTATTATGTGTGTTTTTTGCTTTTATCTGTGTCTCAGCATTTATTAATTTCTCTTATTTCCATTCACTGTAGCTGTTTGTCTTGCTTTCTGCCATGGCAATTGATGGAATATACATGATTAATATCCCAAACATAGTTTCTTCTTAATAAATAAATCCAAATTCCCACTGTCCTTTTTCTTTCATCGGACACAATTAAGGAAGAATGTCACTATGTCTTATCTGAACTACAGTATATAAGTATAATAAATCATCGGGCTTGGATGTTACATGGCTACGGGGTAGACATGCTTACAATCCTAAATATAGCGCAACAACTTTGTTACTTTTATGCAAAAAAAACAAACAAACTAGAATGTTAGAGTTAGGGTAAAGGTTGAGGTGTACAAGTGTACTGGGAGGTAGAGTAGGGGGCCTACTGAACCATAATTAAGAGCATGATAAGCTTTTAAAACCTTTAAAACATGTAACACTGGATCATGTAACAGCAGCCACTCTGGCATGAAAATACACGCACAAGCTATTGTCAAAAACACCTGACACTATGACCTTCTCCAGGTACCCCAGAGTCTCTGGCAGAGAAGGAGTTGCAGTTGCTGATGATGATCAACCAGCTGAGTGGGCTGAGGGAGCAGCTACTGGGAGCCCACTCTGAGCAGAGGAACATGGCTGCCTTGCTGCTGGAGAAGCAGCAGCAGCAGATGGAGCTGGCCAGGCAACAGCAGGAGCAGGTATTAATAAGAATTTACGCATCCACCACCATTCACATCCAAACATACAAACACTATGTGACTTGAAAACAAATTTTTGTGCCGTCTCTGGCTGTTATCTTGATGAAAACAATAATGGGCCTCTCTGACCAAATAAACCTGTAAGCCGAGGAATCCCACGAACTAAAAGTCCCTTCTGTGTGTGTAATTTGACTGTATACGAAGAAGCAAAATGACTAGGCAAATGAGACAGATCAAATTTAAAAGCAAACTTTGTTCCAGATGTCAAATTTCCACAGGAGGAGACAACAGTCACTGTGTTGTTCTTTGTCATTCACTGCTGCTTGTGATATTTGAATGGATGTTAGAAAAGTGCAGGGCTGAAGAGGAAGAGCATTGTGGGATTGTCAGCAAAAAGTGAGATGCTGTATAGGATCACTGGCCGATTTACTACGTACACCTGTGGAGTCTAATGCAATCCAATACAGCCAGATTCTACTTTTACAATGTTATAATTTCTCAGTTTTTATGTTGAAACTGTCAGAAAAGGGATAATTCTGCTAGTGGGTGGTGGACTGGTACTGGAGTGCATAAGATGTGTACGTATGAGCTGCTCTGACTTCTAATAATGATTGGTCTGTCTCAGCAGCTGGCTCAAAGTAAAGATGGAGAAGGTCCTGCACTTTCCACGGGCACTAAAATGTTGACTCATAGCTCCGTAGGTTTCTTCAGAAATGGTCCCATGAAAAACGGACTGATCCACCATAGAAATTACATGAACTCTGTCAAAGTCTGTGAAACACAACCGACCCCATGATTGATGTCAGAACTCAACAACACTGCCTTAGAGTTGCAGTAACAGTGCAAATTAAATTAAGCCGTTGATTTGTTCACATTTAGTGAGTCACACTAGTTAGATGGGCATTAAGGGGTATGTTTACTCTTAGTTTTCTTGGTGCCAGGGGCAGTTCCAGGGGTTGGCATCTATGTTTGCTTTGACCTGTCGTCCGAACTAGATGAGCTAAGTGTAGTCTGATCTAAACTGGGGTTAGTCATTCTCACAAATATAGTGGACTTGACAGCCAAATGCAATGGCAGCTGGACATTGTATAATTTACAGCCTAGATTGGTTTACTAGGTCTTTATTTTTGTGAATAATCTATGCGCGTCAGGGGTGAGACTGTTCCACGGGTCTGGTTTACGTTGGGTCCAAAAGTGTGGACCAAAAAGGCCAATAATACAAAAAGACAATATTTTAGATCCCTTGGAAACTACTACCAGCTCCTAAGACAGACCAGTCTGTGAACATTATAAGAACTCACACACATCATGTGGCCAGATGGGATCATTTTCCCACCCCTACAGTATTTCAAAGCAATAAGTATAATTGGAAAAATTAACACATTTTCATTTCAAATGACTATACTATACTATAGTGCGCAATATAGTAAAAGATGCATCATTTCTGTATTTATTCCACACATTCATTTTTATGTTAAAACCTGGAGCCTTCATTGCCCCCAGTGTGACTGCTCCCGTCTACATACAGAATTATGTGTGTGCATGTGAACATGTCTTGTGTCTCAGATTGCAAAGCAGCAGCAGCAACTGATCCAGCAGCAGCACAAGATCAACTTGCTTCAGCAGCAGATCCAGGTCTGCTCCTCTTAAGTCCTTCACATGTATTTTCACCTCACGATATTCTGACATTGTCGGAAATCTGTGCTCAGATAAATGAAGCTGGAACCTTCGTTTAAGGTGTGTTTGTCCTGGCTTGTCCCAGCAGGTGAACATGCCGTATGTGATGATCCCTGCTTTCCACCCAAACACCCAGCCTCTTCCAGTCACCTCTGACCCACAGATGACCCTGCCTCTGCAACCAATCCCTTGCAAGCCAGGTTAGTCATCAGCCCACAAGAGAGACTTCTCATTTGAAAACATTAAACCAAAAAATGTGTTTTTTGATCCTGTGCTTTAGTGGTGCTCGTACTGAGGTTAGAGACTCAGAGTCACAGCATTAGAACAAAAGCAGCACTCACTTTTTCCCCAAGGTCCAAATTCTGCTATTAAAAGTGGTAATAAATTTGCTTTTCAGCTCAACTACTGTAGAGATTCTTTCAAAATTAGGGTGATCTTTCAAAAACTTATGGTATGATGAAATACACATCAGAAGGTCCAGTTTAGATTCATTCATTTCTCTCCTGTCCACCTGAGTGGACCAACAGTAATTTTTTATCAGAGCTGGGCTCTGTTCAATCCATCTTTAGTTGTCATTGTGATCTGTGAACAATCGTTCTAAGATTCTCTCCACAAGATCTTCAGTGCTGGAAACATTGGGCTTTGTCTCTTGTCTCTTAGCTACATTCCCTTGCTGTGAAGGAAGAATGAACACTCTGCTTGAGTGTTTGTATTGAAGGCCAAAAACTTTATGTAGGGAAGCTGATGCCATCAGTGGAGCTTCAAGAGGTCCAATCAATGCTGGAACGTCATCCAGCTCAAGTGCTTTGTAAAGAGAAACTTTAGCATATTTACATACTTCAACTCAGGGCCTTTTGCACAAAGCATGGGAAGAGAAACAAATGTGGACTTTAATACAACAATATGGCTGATGGCACTTTTCGCACATTTTGCTTGTACAGTTAGCAGGATATACGAGGGCACAGCTTTGTGCAGTCTTGTATTCACAAGTCTTAAAAGCTGTGCTAGTGCCTGACCTTGTCTTCTCCATCAATTCCAGCATAAAAGAGACAAGGCTGCTCTTTAAAACACTCTAGGTAGAATTTAAGGAAATCCATTCATTGGCTTTTTTTTATTTAAAGAAATGTGTGTGTGTGTGTGTGTGAGAGAGTGCGTGCTTTAGAACAGGATGTAAAACATAATGGGACTGTAGAGTTATGTGGAAGTTAAAGTTGTCTTTTCTTTGACAATAATGGACATAGAGAAGGGCTATTCGGTTTCATTTCAGTTTTGTTAGTGCGTTTTTTGTTTAGCATCTAATTTTATGATCAACTGGACATTGTATTTTCAAGTGCTCCGTGCAAGTTTTAAATGAATGTGGTCTTTGTCTCAACATGCTGACAATTATTTTAAAAGCCAATTCATACTTAGTCTATCTGTGCATATGAAAATTTCATCACCACTCTGGTCTGTGAGGATCAGGACAAACTCACTACAAACATTCACATTCAGCCCTAAATTGTCCACGTGGACTGTCCACATTGCCAATGTCCTTGATGCCTTCAATGTGAAGTGGTATTACTTTTTGTTTTTTTACTTCTTCTATTCATGTATGTATCCTGTATGTATTATGAATAGAAGCACATGCAGGTCCATAGTTCCAATATATGTCTGTCTAAACACAAACATAAAGTATGAGTTGACATTAATGCTCTGGTAAAGCATTTTCTATTTCAGAATGAGCTTTTATAATGCTGAGTGTAAAGCTATAAAAGATTACAGAGAAATAGCATTTAATTTTTTTTACAATGTATCTTAAACTTTGCTGTGCACCTTTGTGGGGTGACTCCACAAAGGTGAATCTAAGGTATCAAATATAAAATAAGGTACACACATCAATACCATCAACAAGAGGACAACAATAGATTTGGTAATTGAATAGGCCAATTCTGTTGTGACGTGGATTAAGGTTGGGTAATATAACCGTACTATGTCTTTCATAACAGGGGTGGTGAAGTTAACCCTGATATGTTTGACCCTACCCGCCCAGTAAAATGTACTTATCAGACAATCCAACAAAATGAACAGAACCTCGATACTAAACTACACAAAAGTGCTCATATATTAGGAATGAAATGTATAAAACACGATTGTAGAAAATATACTAAGACATGTTTTATCATTTACTATTTGTGTTAATTAAAACTCTGACACTCACTCTGAGAAAGCATTTTACCACCCAAAGACTAGATCAGCTAAAAAAAAAAAAAAGCATGCAAACTAGTGATGACTGGGATGATGTGTTTGCCAGACTTTCCACTTAGGTCATTTAGAAAATCACCAAAACTGATGACGATGTGTTTTCATGCAGAGTTTTTTTCTTTGTTATAGCTATGGACTATACCATGCAGCTGCTTCCAAACCCTCACGCCACCCCTGTCAAGAGGAGCAGTGCTTCCTTCCGACAGGTACCATGTTAGTAGAGCATAAACTATGTATTGGATGTTATCCATTTAACTGTGCATGTCATTGTAACAAGGCTATTTCCCAACTTTGTAAACTCCATTAATGGACACACCTGTATATGTTACTGAGAGAACACTGAATTATGGTGTTTGTTAACTGCATTTGTGTGTGTGTGTGGTTTAAGGGATGTTAAAGAAAGTGAAGCCCTCCAGTCCAAACAAATGCTGCACTTTCTGTTATTTTGGAGGCTGAAAAGCTTTTGGAATACACCACACCCTCTGTTTAAACGTTTAATGTGTGTGGTATAGGTGTGTGTGTGTGTGTCGTGTGTGAGAGAGTTGGTGCGTGTGTGCAGCATGGACTGTATTTGCACGGCAGGTTTTTAAGCAGGATACGGCATCACAGCTAAAGTAAACAAAAGGAAAGAGGATGAGGTGATTGTGGAGACAAAAGAACAGAAACACTACAAAGGTGTGACAGATGCGCTGCGACATGCCAAATTCGCCGTGCCTAACCGGCATGAATGCACGCCCTCGCCCTTTGCAGTCATGCCTAAATGTGTGTTAGTGGCCCCACCCCTGCTCATCTGCCCTTCCTGTGTGTTTAGGAAGCCAGTCAGCCCTTGAACCTGACGTCCAAGCCAAAGGGACTGGAGCTGGGGAAGACCCCCAGTCCCCAGAGCCTGGAGCTGGGATCGCTGGCATTGCAGGGGCCCTACAGACCCAGAGATCTTCAGACAGAAGTGTCCCACAGTCCACCACGATCCGCCCTCAGTGAGTCACAATGCTGAGAAATTCACAGTTACTGCTAAGTCATCACAGCTTCTCCAAGACTTGTTGTGGTATTTGCCATCCTCTGTGTTTATGGATCCTCGTTGTAACATTGTTTAAACCGCCCCCCTTTTTTGCCACATGAACTCTCCCTCAACTTCACCAAGCTTTAAATACATGAATCCGTGCTACAGCAACCAACCTTGTCACCTCTTAGATTCCCCAGTAACACAGCTAGACAAAAAGAGTGGGCACACTATATCTCTTTAGTTCCACAAACTGGGGTCAGATAAATAGGGTCCTGATTTGGTTTTAATAATTTTGACACTCAGTAGCTACTGCTAGACTCCATACTAACTCTGTCTTAAGCTATAGTTGTCTTGAAGTACTTCTAAGGAGCCATGGATTGGTGCCATGCACTGCCTTTGGGACTTTTTGGAACCTCACATGTTTGCAATAGAATGATAAAGCCATAATCTTTAAGTCAGAACCTCCACCCCTAACCACAGGTTTCATATCGTTATGAAAATGTTATGCAGAGAGGAATGCAGGCTGCACAGTGTTTGATTGACAGAAGATCTCTGTCCAAACGCAGCACAGTGACAATGATTTGGCAACAAACTTTAAGGAACTGTGGGTTATGACGTTAACTAGGCTTAAGAAACACAATGAAGCAGTTTAAATATTTGGGATTTAAATATCAGAAAGTGGATACAATTATTTTACAGGACACCGGATATGTTTTTGTTACGGCATTGGCTTCCACAAATAAAGAGCTTTTATTTTTCATTATCCTCTGGTTCCTCCCATCGATGCTTCTCATCCTGCGTTGTTGTCTTCAGGTTTCCTGGGTGATGGCGGTGTTGTCACTCAGGCCATCAACGACGCCCAGCAGCTCCTGAGGAGCCACAGCAGTGGAGGGCGAGAGAGGGACAGAGACAGGGACAGACAGAGAGACAGCAGTTCCAAGATGGTGAGCTGGTTTTTAATTCAGACAGAATTACCTCACAGAGTCACAAGGTTCCTGTCCAGAGTCCTTTTCTGACACGAACTTATAGAGAATGAGCGTAAAGGCTGCAGTATGGGGATGTCCTGATGATCGGGTGTAATATTTGCCACTAGCCGAAGGTTATATAACTAGAACTCAACCTTTGTTTTACAAAGTTATTTTACCTTCATATTTGTGTGGAGACTCTACGGTCCATTTTTCCCACGCTTCTCCATCCAGCATCTCACCCCAAAGTCTGTGCTTTTGTTTGTTTGGTTTTTCTTTTCTTTTTCTTCTTTTTTAGTGAAAGCTGTTCCTTTTATAAAACACTGGTTGCCGCCATATTTATCTTGCAGAAGAACCTGTGAGATCTTTTGTTCTCTCAAGAGTTGCCTAATGGATTGATGAGGATTTTACTGTCCAGTGAGGGAAAAAAAAATCTATTTTCATCTGTACTCTATATTGGCGAGAACTCAAATGTAAGGCGATATCGGGACATCCCTACTACAGTCACATAAAGAAATCTCTACTGTGTGAAATCTCTACTTGCTGTCTTTTCCCTCTAAAACACTGCCTGTGGCATCTTTGTACCTTTTTTATTGTTTTAGCAATAATCTCTTTCCTTTTCTCGCTGCTGGCCTCTTTGCATTGCCTGTTTCGACGTCCACCTTTACTAACAGAGCTGGGGTTTACGTCTTCTCATTTCCCATGCTGGCATCTGGTGATACGGACGTTCAAACAAACATCAAGCAAACTCTTTTCAATTAAAATTCGCATCGGTGTCACTGAAAAGATGTTTTTCCCAAATAACCTTAACTCGAGTTATAATCCAGGCTATCGCTGCTCAGAGCATTATTTTAGAACAGCTCCATTCTTTTTAGGCGTCGCAATTACTGGTTGTTCTCTCCTTCTTTTGTCCACTTGGAAACAGCAGAAACAAGCTCCAAACACAGTATTAGCAAATGTATTACTACAGGCTGAGACAGGTCCTTATTAAGACATCCAGGAGTCGCGGTGCAACATTATCATTTATGTGGAGCTGCCACACGGTGAATGTCAATCCAATTTTCACTATTTGTGCTTTGTTTTTGGTCTCCACCAGCTCCAGAGTGAACACATTACAAAGCTCAGTAAAAGAGCTACAGATCCACATCTGCTCACCATTACAAAGGAGCCCTGATCATATTGTCTTGGATCTGTATAGTTTTCACAATCTTTTTCTGGAAGACAGAAAGCCACTGCTTCCACAGATACATAACCAATAATATTGTGAATTCTGTGTCTGTGAAAATCTTACTGCACTTCCATGTTTAACAGCTTAAGGAAATGTAAATTGGACACTTAATCTCACCACTTAACTTCAGAGCCAGGTTTAGGGTTACAGGGATTTTACTGATTGAAGACCCGGCTGTATTGTAGCCATACACAGAAGCACAGCTCAGTACTGGAAAATGCTTTTAAGTAAACAGTGTATGGAAAAAAAATCACTCTGTTTCCATTATTAGGAAATGAAAAGGGGGCCACATGTTTTGTATCCCCTGGTAAAGACAACTGCTGTTTATAACTTTTATTTACAAGTGTGGTTATGTAATACACTTTTACTATACAGAGATTACAAAATGTCATATTAATTACACAAATGGCTTTAGAAAGCAAACTGACGCTTTGCACTAGTAAATCTTGTGCATTAAAGCATCGGAAAATGAGAGTTGCTCTTGGTTTTGATTCTTTGAGGTGGCTGAAGCTTAGGTCTCAGCCTTGTCCTGGAGGAACAGCTGTTGCAGCCTCACAATACCACAAAGACCTCAGAGTGGCATTGACTGAGCCACCTGCCCTCTCTTTTTGTCCACAGTAACACTGTACTCTGTGGTTCTCCTCCATTATTGTGCTCCAGCTCGCCTCTGCTGCTGCTTTAACACCAATACTATTGACGGACCTATTTTGGTATTACACTCTGCCACATGGGGATAAATAATGTTTTACAGCACGCTGCCTGGATGACAGATAATACAATGATGGTATGATAGTTTTGCAAATTCAGAGTTGCTGCATTCCCATCTATGCCTTTTCTCCTTCACCTCTCCTCCCTACAACAATAAACACCATTCTTCCTCCTCCATCGTGTTGTAATTTCCTTTCTTTGCATTTACAGTTCTGCATTTCAACAGCAGCTGATATGGGACGCATGCCTTTCCCTTACCTTTAATAGCACCCTCTGTAACACATGCAGGCGTCGGACACACCCCTTGCACACAGGGTCATCTTTTTACTGCAGTCTGAATTCAGATCATCTCTTTGTGCTCAAGTGTGAATATTTGTGTTCCTTTACTGCATGTCTGACTTCACTTGCCTTTGTGTTTTCTTGTATTTAGGACTATAAAGACTCTCCTCGCAGTGAGAGAGTTTCTCACTCGGAGCGGGGTGAAGACAGACATGGCCTGGCATCCACTGAGGACCACCTCAGCAGTGACTCTGAGGGTGGGTGTCCCAGGAAGGGCGATGTAGGGCCAAATAAATACTGGACAGTTCCAAGTAATACATTCACCATTTCCAAGGCAGTATTCTACATTAAGTATCAAAAATGTTGGATTGCTTTATTGTTCCCTCAGAATATCATACTGACATTTAGATATTCCAAATTAAATTCCACCACCTCCTGCAGATACAACTCTTATCAGAATACATCATTATATTCTTGAAGTTTAAGAGCTGTTGTACAAACCTTGTGGTTGGAGAATGTGTGTGGGGAATGTGAATCATAAGTTCGTGTGCAGTAGGGTGTTCGTGAGTGAAGGGAAAGATTTCTTTCATTGAGTAAAGGTTAATAAGCAGGTGAGCTGGTAGATATTCACCACTTTTACGGGCGTAACAGAAAAGTTTAATTACAGCAAGTGTACCACTCCTTGGAAAGGAGAAGGATATGTTTAAGGACTGTACAGTAGTAATGAGTAACATATTCCAGCTCCATTTGGTGTGGTCTTCTGACTGTAGCCCTCTTTCCTGTAGGTGCCCTGCCCATCTCAGTCCCAGGCAGCTATCCTGAGGCTCGGCCCCCTCCCTCCTCGGGCCACATCAAGAGACCCATGAATGCTTTCATGGTCTGGGCCAAGGACGAGCGCAGGAGGATCCTGCAGGCCTTCCCCGACATGCACAACTCCTCCATCAGCAAGATCCTGGGTGAGCCCAGCACTGGGTAGGGGTGGGTTTCACTCTGTGTCTCTATTCTGAGATGCTGCCTGGTGTTCATGAGGGCACTGACAACCACCTGCTTCTGCTACCACACAGTCTCACACACACACACACACACACACACACACACACACACACACACACACACACACACACGCACACACACAGGATCAAATCCCTTTCCTTGGACCAAACATTTACATTCCTTTCTATTGTGAAGAGCTTGTGTATGTCTGTGCCACCATCCTTCACACAGATACACACAGAGACACAGGGATGTGGAAAGACGTGCCAATTATGTGTGTCATAATAGAATCGACTTAAACACAATCTTATTACTAATTACTTTCTTACTCACTGTACGAAGCATTGTCTTTTTCAAATACACTCCAAAGTGGTATGATCACCTCAAAGCACTGTTTAAATATGTGTTAACCACACCTTTTCCCACACCAATTAAATTCGCTTTGTTTTGAAAGTGAAAATATTTGTTGTAATGCGCCACAGTGATGTGCAGCTAAGCCGATGACAAATATGATGCTCGTGATCACACAAACAAAACGAACAAACAAAAAAATCAATATTTTAAAGGAGGAATTCTGGTAACTTGTAAAAGAAGAATGAAAAGCTGAAACTATAAATGCTCTCTTCAGTACAGTCAGGGATCAACCTTGGCAGCAAATCTTAACAAATGCTTACTGTTTAACCGACACTGATCTGTTCTGTGGATCTGTGTTCTTGTGATGCATCACTCACAGTCCAATTAATGGGCTAATACTAAGTCTGTATTTTGTAATTTGGCCTAAATGTAATATTTTCTTTTTCTTCTCCATTTTACTAGATGCTTTTTTGATGTGAGTCATGCTCATTTTTTTTTCATAAAAGTGGAATATGCCAAAATGAAGTTTTTGCAAAAATTAAGAATTATGTCAATATATAATATCAATTAAAAAACTTGTAAAATTGATAAGCAACTGCTTACTGGCAAAATGAGTAGAAACTAACTAACTAGTAGAAAGTAAAAATTATAGTTCCAAAGTAACTAAAATTAGTCACATTTTGCCTTTTAAATCTTTAGTTGTAACTTAAGAGACGTTAAGTGTGTATTTTCACCAATGCCTAAGATCCAATATAGGAGCTGAATGAATGCAGAGGAAATCACACAAAAACACAATATTGTGTTTTTATTGGCTCTGTCACAAGACTTTCCTGAGGCTTCCAGAAGGTCCCACACACTTTTTTTGAAACGTTCCTGACAGTGCTACATACAAAAATTGTAGCCAGATGTCCATTCTGGGTCCGTAAAGTACACAGTCGCACTCACCCACTGTCATATTACATCTATGGTTTCCTGCATTGCTCAGCACACCGGCAGGCTTCTGCAAGTTGAGTGGACTCAGCGTGCAACGGTTTAAGAGTTATCGCATAAAGGCCAACTATTATTAACTGAGTAAAGCCCCAGAATAAAAATATAAAACCCAACAGTGCAAATGCATAACAGGGCCTCTTTAAATTTTATTAAGTTTTACTTTGGGTTAAAGTTCATGGGAAGGTTTATTTTGACTAAATTCTGTGCCCCCAACAGCCCATTCCCATCTCCAGCTGTGCAGTGCTGGATAAACCGAAAGGAAAAATAAAATAAATAAAATAAAATGTTGACAAAATTCTAACTGGCCACCATGGACACAACTGGATAAAGTAACTAAAGGAAAACTCTTTTGAACAGTACGTATTCATTAGACCAAATTGTAATAATAGGAAATAAGCAAAATCTAAAGCTACCATACAAATCCCAACAGTTAAAGTAGCAAAGCCTTTGAGAACCTCTGTGAAATAATTCACCTCTGCTCTTTTACTTATCCCCTATCCACTTTGTGTGCCCCTGTCTCTAGGTTCGAGGTGGAAGGCCATGTCCAACCAGGAGAAGCAGCCTTACTATGAAGAGCAGGCGAGGCTGAGCCGGCAACACCTGGAGCGCTACCCCGACTATAAATACAAACCGCGGCCCAAACGGACCTGCATCGTGGAGGGACGGAGGCTGAGGGTGGGCGAGTACAAGGCCATGATGAAGAGCCGCAGACAGGAGCAGAGAGCGACGTACTCGCACAGGTAGATGCTGATACACGTGCACAGGGCCAGTGTGTCTCACACAGCTTTGAGGCAGACAGCAGCAACAATTCAGTCTATTGACAAGAGGTTGTTCTGCACCTCCACACACTGTAGACAATATCTGCAGCTACCACAGCTCGGATTTTTATTCTCGAAGACACGAACAAAAGTGGAGTATTGATACTGCAGCTAGGCTGTTTTTCAGTCTGTCCTCAGCGATGAATAGCATCCCTCTCCATTTGTTCACTCTAACTCCTCCAGCTAGTTAAGCTGGAGGATTTGGAGGTTGGAACTGTTAATGGCTTTGTTTTGTGTCTGTGCTGTTTGTATTTGCCTTACGGACATACCACAGGTTTTCTCTTTAGAGAATCTCTATTCAAAATAAAACGTTAATATCAGAATGTCACAATGACCTTGGCCAAATCTAATTATCTTTCACTTTTTGACGGAAATACTTAATTGCAGGATTTCTTCACTCTTACCTAACTTTGATGGATAGTGTAATAAGCCTGTGTTATGTTAGACATTTTTAAATGTTTGATTTTATTTCTGAAATTGAAAATGGATTTAATTACTACAATACCTGTGGTATGAGCCTTGGGCCACAGTGGCTAAGGACAAGCTGCTTAGCAGGGAAACTTCAAAACATTTGGTGGATTTTTTGTCTGAATTTGTCCTGAAGTGTGCCAGAGTCTTAAAGTACGTCTTTAGTCAAATTAAACTTGCTTCTTTTGGTTCTAGTTCAGGTAGCACATGTAAATGAAGGCCATTAAATTTCCCTCTGACTTCCCTATATTTAAAAACTCCTCCAGATGATATAACTCACAGGAACATTCAGTTCAGATTGTGTTATCTTGTTGCTCACACTATGGAGTGTGTAATTATGGTCAACCTGCTGTTCCAGAGCTCCTCCTGATGACATCATCTGAACTCCTAATGAAAAACTCCTCTGGGTGATGTCATCTGGAGGAGTTTTTCAGCTAGAAGCGGAGAAATATTTTAATATAGGGAAGTCAGCCGGAAGTTTAAAAGCATTAATGTACATTTACATCATAAACTAAAGCCATAGAAAGCGAGTTGACAATTGGTGAAGTCGCACTTTAAAGACAGGATTCTGTAGATTGTACCCACTGTTACTGTACTGCTAGTGATGCAAATTATAAATGAGAATTGTTCAACTTTAAACTTTAAACTATAAAACAAGGATCAACAAGGATCCAACTTATTCATAAATGCTTGTTTAAACATTGATGACTCACAGAACTACCAACATATAGACAGAACCTCACCATGTCCATCGTATCTCTGAAAATCAGCAAACTGAAATTGACTGAGTTTATCATTTCATTCTTGTCTTTTTAGTCAAACAGAGCCTCAGCAGATCCACTACTCCCACGGTGAGGCCCAGTACCAGGGCAGCGCTGGCTCGGTCTCTGTGGCAACTGTGCCCTTCCACCCCGCATTACTGGAGCATTACCTGCCGCAGGTGGCACCAGCTGCACGTCGAGCGGAGAGCCACATCACACCCACCTCCCTGCCCAGGGAGAGAGAGAGGGACCGGCCTCCGTACAGTGAAGGAGACGAAAGCGACGGGGGAGAGAGGAGTGAAGGGGAACTGGTGCTCCTGACTGACTGAAAAAAAAAAAGGGGGGGGGAGTGGATGGGAGAAGACAAAAAAAGGAAAACTGAGGTGAGGAGAGGCAAGCGGTGCTCTGTGTTGACTGTCAGTAACAGGAGAAGACTGGAGGATGAACGGGACAAACAGGGAGAGATTGAGTATTCACTGACACAATTCGCTCCTCTGTAAGAAACACTTACTCTCTTGTAAATTAGCACAGTCTCCCACGAAACCCTGCTCTAAAACACACACACACACATAAAGTTGAGCTCTTATCTTACTCATTTCCCTTCATAGACATCACATCATCAACTGCTCTGTGTTGGAGCAAAGATGTTTTATTGAAGTTATAGTGTAGAAATTTCTTGATTAATTCCTTACGCTTCACGTTTTCCTCCCAGTGTTGACTTCTAATAAACATAATGTCCCACAGGGATTCAATTTAATAGGGGAAACTTCAGCAGTCTTGTACTATTCCTATTTGTACCTGTTGGACCTCAGAGCCACTGAATAACTGTTGTTATCAGTATGTCTGCACTGCCCCCTGCTGCTGAAGCCTGGTTATTACTGCATGAAGACACACAAGAACAGCTCCTGACTGCTAATTGTCACATAAGATCCATATGCACACATAAAGTATGTTGTAACATAAGCTGTTGCTGAAATGTTACAACTAACATCCACAATTCAGATTCAGATAACCTGCCTTCAAATGGGTCTAAATGTCACATCTGTTTTGAATCAGGTTTCCCATAAAACGAACATCCTGTTGCCACCCTGGTGATATCCAGTAAATCCTCTCCTCCCTCGTCCGCTCACATCACACTGTTCAGTCAGGCTGTGCTGTATTATGCTGTATTTGTGTGTCGGTGAGTTCCCTCTCCATAGCACGGTGGGTTGACCTCAGCTTTGCCCATTTGGCTTTTATACCTCTGCGTTGGCTTCTTTTGAGTGTTTTATTGTCGTGTTGAGAACGTCCCATGTATGTATCCCCAGAAATATATCTGCTGTTTCGTCTTTATACAGGCAGCCTCCCACAGAATTGCAGAACATATGCACAATCATGTGAATTGTTGAATTAAATTTTTTAAAAATTACTTTTTGAATTTTGTCCGCAATCCTGGTACTAGTGCATCGAGTTTCCTAAAGCTGCACTGCAAGAAATAGAGAGTAAACGTAAAGCTAAATGTTAACGAAAAACCTGAAATATCCATCAGTCTTCGACATCTTTGGCTACAGCACTACATGTCAACAATTCAGCTCGCTGAGCATTATTATGATCCATGTTAGCACTTAGCATAGGCCTGTACTATGTTTCTTGAAAAGGCTGCATTCACGGATGTTTGTAATTATCTCTATTGTTGTGTTAGTCAATTTAGACATATATGATTGATGCAGCAGGAGGTGTTTTAAAGCCATTCAGACTTGTAACAGTAAAATGTGAATGTTACAGTATTAGCGGTGTTTATTTCTTGTGTTTATGCAAACACATTCGACTTCTGCGTAACTAACAGCATTAGATGTGTTTTCTTCATAATAAATGGCAAATCCCTAATTCCAATACTAAAACACAGAAAGCTCCCTGCAAATGATGCTAGTAGTTTTGTGTGTTAAGTTTAAAATTGAGTGAACGAGTTAAACTAAAAGGTGTGAAGTGAAATGTCAATAATCTTAATTAACTTTAAATTAATTTGTACAAATCTGAACACTTAAAATTTATGTTTTAAAAAGTATTGAAGGGCAAATTCACCAATTATTAGCTTTCTTTCTATGCTTTTAGTTCAGGAGGTACATGTTTATGAATGACATGTGTCTTCAGTGTAATAACATGTATCTGCAACAAACTAAAAGCTCCTCCAGATGATATCTGAACAAAAAACTCGTCAAGATGACATCATTTGGAGGCTAGCTCTTAAGCTAGAAGAAAAGAGATACTTTAATATGGGGAAGACAGTGGGAGGTTTCATACTGCCTAGACAAAAACAAAGTCACACACTCATATTTAATAATAATGATAATACGATTTTGACCACCTTTAGCTCTGATTACACTCATTCTCCATGGCATCATTTCAATGAGCTTTTGCAAGTCATAAAATTAACAATGTTCAAAGTTGCATACATGTTTCACCAAGATCGTATATTGATGATGGGAGAGTCAGACCACTGTCTAAAGTCTTCTACACACTTGGTGTTGGCCAATCATTCACTACTTGAGCCTGATGATTTCTGGTGTTGTCATCTTTGAATAGGGAAGAAAAACTCCATTGTTGGGAAAAGTGGCTCATTCAGTATATCCAGGTAGTCAGCTCCTCTTAGCATCACTTAGGGATGAATAATTTGTTGCCAGCTGAGACTTTAATCACTGTAGCAATTATCCAATTGAAGGCTCTTACAGTACCTATTTACTAAGTTCAGTCCAGGTGGTTCTTTTTTTTTTTTTTTTCTGGCCAGGCAGTGTGCATGGACCATGCAAACTACAGCCATAGGAAGCTAGTTTACAAAGGTGAAGTTGGCCTTTAATAACTAGTTTGTCAATTCTTTATCTCTTTTAATTCCAAGTGAAGGTGGTGCGGCAGCAGATAAAAACATGCTTGCATGATGTAAAATAGTGGCACAAATAGAACACGTGGAAGCTTTTGCTGTCTTGGCTCTCGTCTCTCAATAAGCATGCTGAGCAATTTATTACTACCCTAATAAAACTGGGGTCAATCCACCTTTAGGTTGACAAATCACAAGACAAGTTTCAGACCTCAGGGTTGTGGCTCATCCTATCCAAGCACGGTCAGGGCTGTGTGGAGGAACGATGCTGGCTTTTGTGTACAGAGATGGATATCAAAGGAAAAAGTTTATCTGATTTTAGTGGAGACATTCTGAGGAGTCACCTATAGTTACCCCTGCTGATGTAAATATAGAAAGAGACTTTATTTTGTTTATAAGAGCTTGTGTAATTTAAAGGTGTACATTTCTATGTTTTCAGAGTTTTGTGCTGTTTTTTTTTTCCTTTTCTTGAAAGACAATAAATTGGTTGTGTTAATTGTGTTTGGTATGATTTTTTTTTTTAAAGATGCATGTGCGTGTGTGTGTGTGTGTGTGTGTGTGTGTATATATGAGTCACAGAACCTCTCCCTACACACCCAGGCAGGGACAGTAATTACTTTGCTTCATAAATCATGTTCTCCAGGATAACACATTATGTCAGCTCAACACAATATATCAGTGGGACAGAATATTTTTCCATTATGTATTTTTCACCAAGCAGACAAGCACAGAAAAAACTTGAGAAGAGAACATTTTGATTTGTCAAACAGCTGTAACTATAATTACTGCACTCCAGTCACATGTTCCACATCCCTGTTCTAGTCTCACTGGTGCTGACGCACCTAAATGATCACAGCTGTCATTTGCGTTAACAGTAACACCTGCATTTCTCTTGCTGTTACAACTGTCACAAGTTCAACAACTGTCTGTCATCAAAAGGTGGAACCAGTTTAGAAATTGGTTCACGGATGCTTGAGAGGTGTAAAAGAGATTTTGTAATAATTTAAGTACTGACGAACAAACCTGATCATAATAAAAGTACAAGTTGGATCAACATTTCTGTGATACTCTTAACCAAACCTGTAACATATAGTTTCAAGGATGTTGGAGTCAAGTGTACATATCAGACAGGTACTTATAGTAGTGTCTTCTAATAAGGAAGCATACATCAAGGGAGAGTTTATGGCTAATAACGTTTTACTGATGCTTTGTAGATCAATTAAAAGCCATTAATAATGTCACGGTTGCCAGGTTGTCCTTAATTCCCCCCAATGAATAGTTTGACATTCTGGACAAATCGGGCAAAATATCTGGACCTTGTACATTCATAGACTGCTTTTAGACGACATATTACATTTTTATTCTAAGAGGATCACACTCTGTGGTTTGAAGACTCTAAATAAGTATAGCATCATAATCATGGGTAAATCCAAAGTGGTTTAACATTTTCTGTTAAGTCATTAAGGATATAAATGTTTTTATGACCGAGCATCATAAAATTAGTCACATTTTTATCAAAACTACAGGTATGAATCAAACTAAAAGTGTAATACAGTCCCGGTGTAATGCGCCACCTTTGTTAAGTACTGTAGGCCCTGAAACTGTCCTAGACCAACTAGAGAGTAAGTATAAAATGAGCTCACTAAAAAGAAACACCAATAGTGGGATTAGCAGTTCGATTTCAAGCTCCTCCCGTTCATGTGTTACAATAGACACAGGGGCAGGCGAGCATCTGGCAGAGCAGCTCTGTGCCATCACTGGAGTGTGAGTTTGTTTGAGGGTGAATGAGAAACAGCAGTGTTTTGGGTGCAGACAATACACCAATTAGCCACAACATTAAAACTAGCGGTCTTTACGATGTGACCGAGGCCAAAGGTCAACATGGTCACTCTGAGCAGTCTGCAGCTACACAGCAAAAAGTGATACACTATGTGCAGAGGGGGTAGAAATACATAAACAAAATTCAGTGTTTGAACTCACCATTTCTAAAAGGAAAGTGTTTTATCGGTCTTACATATACAATAAATACATTAAAAAAATGTGGCATTGCAGTATAGCATAAAAGTCAAACGTAAAAGAACATTAGCGAACTCATAGCTCAGATTTTGTAACTGCAGCTCCTTTTGGATGAAAGCTCCAACTGTCATTAGTGTTATCAAGATGTACTTGACTCAGCAGATAAGTGTCACTTTCCAATACTATTGTCATCTGCAGTGAAGGTCGAAGAGGCAAGTAACCATAATAATTTGGAGTCAGCGAGTGTGGGTTTGTTAGAGATATGAAATTCTTCATGCCTGATATTATGGCCACAGCCAGTGTCAACGTGTTTGTGTTTTGGCAGGAAGTCAGGAAGAGACGTTTTCTCTTTCCTGTCCCGAACCACCAGGACAGACACAGACAAACATGGGCGAAAACTCGAGCATGAGCTGAAAAGTCATTTTACATTCTTTAAGTCAAATAGCTTTCCAAAGAAATTCAAAAGCTCCAACACATTATATTTTTAAAACATTTTCTATATTTTAATGGAAATATTTACCAACAGCTGTTAAATAATTCTTCATGCTACTCCTACAGCGATGTGAAGGATCACAACGCTTTTCACAGTTATTTCTTACAGTATTTACATCCTCCATCTCCACTGGCAGCACACACACGGACGCAGCATCACCTTTAGCAGTGGATGAGCACATTTACAAAGTACATCTGCAAGTCAAAAACACTGTGCCCCTCCACACGTCGCTCTACAGTTCAGCTCACAAAGCAAGATTTACAAAAAGTTAATAATGGCATATAAAGAAAAACAAAATCATCTGTACAGTGTTTCTTAAAATTAAGTTAGTACATTCAAACACAAAAATAGTGAATCTCGAAATGCAATGCAGATTCTCAAACCATTATTGTTTGATTAGAAAACAAGAAAAGAAATGCAAGATTAGACTCAATAAATAAACCCCACTTAAAAGTGTTTAAAACATTATCATAGGTCCAACACAAAGAGGGGGGAAATCTTTGCATGGAAACAGGAAATTCAGATCCTCACGTTCGCCCCACATGCAAGTAGTTGGATGTATTGGTCTTTGAAATGTAGAACATTTCCAGCAACTTGATAGAATTTTAACAGGAATTTGTTATTTCGGTTATCGTCACCTCACCCAGTGTGTAATGCATAGAGAAAAACTGTCACGCAGGATTAAACTTGCATTATTTAAAGTGTGAAAAAGTTTAGTTCAGTGCAGCTAACAGTGCAAAACCTTCAGCTTTCATTTGGATTGCGCATTTTTTTCAACCATATATATTGTTGGTTTACTGTTTGTACAATCCGGATTAGTTAATATATAACTTTAGAAAACTACACACGTTTCAGAGAGGAGAAAAACATGTGTGGGTTCATACACCATGAACTCACTGTTGGATGTGGTTACAGATGCAAGGTCACGCAACAGACTCAACTATTAAAGTGACAGTAGAGTTCAGGCTTTAATTGGATGTTTAATGGTGTAGTTAAACACTGTGCCTAATATTATGAATACACAGTGGAGGAAATGTTTTTTGTTGTTTGGTGACTACAAACACAGAGTGTTAGGCCACCAACTACTATTAGTGCACTTCTATAAAGTTTTTTTAGGGCAAAGTTTTAATTCGAAATGTGTTTTTTTTTTTTTTTTTTTCACTTTAATGCAACATTTAAGTTGAAGTATTTAACTTTACTGTCTGCTCTGCCAATTCAGAGCAAAAACAAAAAGAACCCCACTGTAACATTTCCATTCAAAATCCTAAACTAATTTGGCCTTTGTCTGCAAATCTACTCAGCAGCATAGTTCACCATCAGGTCCCTAAAATGAAGGGCCTCTTGATTATTCTCACATTGAAAACTACAGATGTGGCAGATTCGAACCTCTTCAAGAATATAGCTGGCTCCCAAATACAGTATGGGCCTTCATGTCCCAGTGAGAGTACTTCACCCTGAGAAGGCCCTGATCATCACGTCTAAAGAAAACAAATGGATAAGACAGGCAAGGACACAAATGCGATCCCCCCTAAAACACTGAGCACGCACTGTCCTCACCGCCTATTATCAGCATCAGTTACTGTACGTCTCTGTTTGATGTGAAGTGCTGCTGCTCACCTGATCCATTATTAAACCTGCAAGTTACATGAGACCCACAGTAGTACACAAAGGTCACAGCTCAGTGTCTCCCCCTGCTGGGTCAATAAAGGCGAGTTAAATAATCCAAAAAGACAGAGTGTGTATGTGTGTGAGAGAGAGAGAAAGCAGACGTCCCTTTTCTGGAGTGTGGCATAAATGAACAGCTTTAAAAGCTTATGGATGCATTTATCAGTCTAGTCTAATCAGAT
Organism: Channa argus; assembly: GCF_033026475.1. Lineage (NCBI taxonomy): Eukaryota > Metazoa > Chordata > Actinopteri > Anabantiformes > Channidae > Channa > Channa argus. The sequence goes on from NC_090201.1 coordinate 297,901, forward strand.
CAGGTGCAAACTCCTCTAAAAGCACCAATTCTACACATCAAGGTCAGTTTACTGGGTGGGGGCCTGGTGGCTCAATGGGTAGAGAATCGGGTTTAGACGCAGAAGCATACGTACACGCACGCGACAAACGCGACACACACACACACGCGACACACACACACGCGACACACACACACGCGACACACACACGCGACACACACACGCGACACACACACACACGCAACACACACGCGACACACACACACACGCGACACACACACACGCGACACACACACACGCGACACACACACGCGACACACACACACGCGACACACACACGCGACACACACACACGCGACACACACGTTGGAAGTTTCTTGGGCTAAGACTGGAGAAATCGAAGTGTTAAATACTCTTGTTAGAAAACAAGGATGCCAGGTTGACAGAGCAGTGGTCCAACAAGAGCTGGCTCATGGAGAAGAGTCCACAAGCTACAGAACTTCCCTAGCAATACACCTTTTTCTAACCTCCCCCATCTTCTCTACTCAGTTTGGGATCTGCAGGGCCATGACTGCAGGTTTGGTCTTGAAGTACTGGTTGAAACGTAGCACAGCATACCTGGAGGAAACAGAAGAAAGTGGCGATGACACGGAAGAATCTAAATCTACTACTGTCACTGTTTAGTTTTTTCCACCTCATTCTTTCAGCAGATCAGATATGTAATGATAAAAATGTTAAGATGGACTTTACCTTTTGCTTTGTACACCTTTGTAACATTAAACCCAAACAACAAATTCTTGTCTCCTTCTTTACAATAGTGCTTTAAAATTTGGGAGTTTACACCTACTACGTTACAGGCTTTTTTGTGAACAGTGAAACATGCAAAATATGAGGGATATTTACTGTAGCACCCCAAGGTGGGAGTTTAAAAAAAAATAAAAAAATCAGCTTTAGAATGTCAAGTGTCAGCCTTTCATAACACAGTTTAACCCCCACTGACACATTCACACAAAGTCCAATCTGCTGCTTATGCAATATTCTACACAGGGGGTCACCACAAACAAAGCTAATCCTTTCCAACACACACACACACACAAATGCATCCTGCAACTTACCCGAGGAAGTCAAAGTCAATGGTGGAGTATTTGGCCTGGATGAGTGCCCAGAAGCCCCAAAAGAAGTGAGAGGCCTTGAGAGAGAAACATAACATATTAGAGAAAAAGAAGTGTGAGACACAGTTGGTGTGAGTGTGTAAGATAGTAAGAGTGTGTGTTTGCCAACATATTTCATCTCACCAGAGCAAACTTATTAACTTGTACGTAGAGCGTCTCCAGCTCCCGTGGGCTGACCTCCTCGCTTTTCTTGGTGAAGAGTTTGTAAGCCTGCAGATACTCCCTGAGCCACTCTACCTGCATCTCCCGACTGGGGTACAGCCCATAGTCCAGGTCACTCATGCCTTATCACATGTGGAAGCAGTTGAAGAATAACGCAAACTAAATGATGTTTTATTTTATTCCAGTCACAGTATACAACCGTTTTTTGGACAAACCTGCAAACTCGTTGAAGTGGTTGCCTATGTCAAACGCCTGGTAGTTGTAGCTGGAGTATTCGTAATCTATGAATCGAACGTGACCTGAAAAACACATCACATGACCAGTAAATAAAAGGAGCAGCAGCTATCTCCACCTTCAGACAGCCACTGTGAAGAAAGAGCTAAGCAGTGCGCTGACGGTTGCTGCTTTAACACTTGTTAGCTAAAGTGGAAGGGCCATTTCTAAATAACTTGAGTTACACGCAGGGTGCAGATTAGGCGAGGCATCCTGCGAGGGTGGGGGAGGTTGCTTCCAGTAGGCCATGTGTTGACCAGTTTGACTTGGCCTATGTATGTTTCCCTTGGTGAAAATACTCTTATATGTTCATTGGTTAAATGGATAGAACAAGTATCCAAAGGAAGAAGACCCTGTTTAGTACCAGTGAATATTAAATGGTCTCAACTTGTATAGTGCTTTTTTTCTACCTATTTGCACTCAAAGAGCTTTACACTGCTTCTTATTCACCCATTCGCACTCACAATCACACACACACACTCACACACCGATGGGGGAGCTGCTATGCAGCTGGACAACACTCACCGGGAGCAACTAAGTTGGGGTTCAGTGTCTTGCTCAAGGACACTTTGACATGTGACCGGAGGAGCCGGGATCGAACCAACAACTGCTCTACCTTCCTGCACCACAGTCTGACATTACTGACTGAAACAACTGCAAACCTGGCATTAGCTCATAACCATGGCGATTATCTGGGCAATACAGCCAGCAAAGCTCAGCAACATGTAGCAGAATCTCGAAAGTACAACACTGCTTCAACCTTTGTAAAGAAGACATGCTGTCAACTAGTCGTTTAGCAAAATTCATCTATGTTGGTTATATCATATTGAATGAGACCACATGCAGTGAAGGGTCTCTGTGCAGTTAGTTCTGACTGTGATTGCTAAACGATTTAATTGTACTAAACAAGGTAGATGGTAATCAGGTACCAACTGTACTTAATAGTACTGTACCTTGATATTGATATCTAATAATCTTTGCAATCATGCCTGCTTGACTAGACCCACGTTTTCAAAGTATGACCCCCTCTGTGCTCACCACACTGTGCCTACTACAACACTGCTCCGTTTTGGGTTTTTTTTTTTTAATTTAGCTCCTCCAGGAGGCTCCTGACAAAAGCATTTGTTTTTTTCCTTTTCCATTTGCTGCTCTGGGAAACGGTGCATTTGAGCATTACTTATTATGTTGTCAGTTCTGATGATCAATCAATCAAAAATACTCAACCAATGGGGACAGTTACGTCATGCAGTTTAAGAACGGGTTACATACCCTCTTTGCTGTTGTGGATGATGTTCTTACAGAGCAGGTCATTGTGGCAGAGCACCACAGGGGATCCTAGTGTGGAGAGATGATCCTTCATCCACGCCATCTCCTCCTCCAGCACCTCCTTGCTGGGAACCTCCTGCTGGATTCTGGACACAAGCACAAGGATGAAGAACAATAAAGGTCAGCTGTGTCGTACACGCACAGAAGAACCAATTGACAACTATTTTAACACACATAGTCAACACAGAGAAACATATTCTCAGTGGACACTTGTGTTTCTGCTGACTGCTCATGAGTCGCTATGGAAACAATACAATGACTCTTTAGTTATGAGGTCTGTTTACAAAGCTTAGCTTTTTTTCATGAATCCACACTGTTGCTTGAAAATGGCAGTGGGGCATCTCCTCCAACTGCATATCTGCTAGCGCGTGTGACAGAGGTCTTAAGATCATTCAGCCAAGGTCACATGACCCAAACAGACCCACTCAGGTCAACTGCAGACGTCAGGCTTTAAGTGGTTTTCTTGGCCAATTTAGAGAGACTAGCCAAGGATACCAATCTTAGCCAAGCCGAGTGGTGTGCTGAGCAGAGACCCCAGTGCTAACTGTAATGGGATTATGAAGCCTAATCCACAGTCAGACTGATAGCAGGATATGACACACATATGTGTCTCCATGGGGATTTTTAATTGCCTTGCTTCCTCTTGTTCACCTGTGGCTTCTCCCAGAGTCTCAAAAGTTCAATCCCTGTCTCATGTACAGCACAGATATCACACTATTTATCCACTGTTCAGCATGTGTGGTGGCAGGTAATCGTATTTAAATAAAAACCCTATATTACAAAAGGTATGTCTGAAAAAGCCCATTAACATGTGGGCTTCCACACAGTCTGCTTCAGACTGCATAGTGACAAATGTCTGCCACCCCAGACAAGGACACTCTAGCTGTGTGTGTTACCAAGGCAGCGAGTAAAGTGAACCTGATACACTGAGCTAAGCAAACATCTGCTGGCCTATTGCATGCCTCAGACTCTCTAATCCAGCCAGCTATTACTGTTACAGTTACATAAGACATATGCTAGGCTAACAGCCATCAGGACTAAGGTTTTAGCTGTGACTGGGGAGCTGGCCAGGTTATGAGATGCTCTGTGATCCAGTGCTAAGGTGCGAACCAAATAGTCTTTAGCTCTCAAGAGGTTATTTCTGTTCTTTATAATAATATTATATACTAATGAACCCTGTCCCACACAACATTAAAACCACCAAGTGCTACTGAGCAGAAACTCTGTTCTCAAAACTAATGTTACAGCCAAATTTAGGCTGCACCTCATGAGCTATATGCATCACTCTCACCAAAGTGTACAGAACAATAATCAGAGGTGAAAAGCCAAAATATCACCTGATGTTGGAGGCTTGGTCGGTGAACTCCGTGGCCACGAGGGAGAAGTATTTTCTCATCTTGATCCAGAGGTTGGGTTTGGGGATGCAGCCATTGTGTGCATGGATGGCATGGATACGAGCCATTTCCCGGGCTATCAGTCTTAGAGGAAACACACACATATACAAGATCACTATGACTGTTATAACATTTAATTTGTACAATATTAACTATATTGTTCCCATATTTAAAGAAATGTCTCTCATGACAGGCAGCACTGCTACAGAGTTAAGGAAATTTTATCTGCAAAGTCAGATGAGGACCAATGTCCTGCAGAGTTCCTGAAAAAAAGTCTAATGAAAACAACTGAAAACATTATGCAAGACAGACTGAGCTGGGATAAAGCTTTTAGAACCATTTGTTTTTGCAGAACACCAACTACCATTTGCATGTGACTTACAGTTGTATGCAAAGGTTTAGGAACCCCTGACGATGTCCATGATTTTAATTTATAAATATTTGGATCAGCAATTTAATTTTGATCTATCAAATAACTGAAGGACACAGTAATATTTCAGTAGTGAAATGAGGTTTATTGGAAGAAAATGCGCAATATGCATCAGAACGAAATTAGACAGGTGCATAAATTTGGGCACCCCAACAGAAACATCACATCAATATTTAGTAGAGCCTCCTTTAGCAGAAATAACAGCCTCTAGACGCTTCCTATAGCCTGTAATGAGTGTCTGGATTCTGGATGAATGTCTTTTGGAATCCATGCGACCCTCAACTTTAACCAGATTCCCAGTACAGATTCCCACACAGCCCCACAGCATGATGGAACCTTGCCCAAATGTTACTGTAGGTAGCAAGTGTTTTTCTTGGAATGCTGTGTCTTTTATTAGACAACCAAAAGAATGACAATCAAGAGGATGCAGAGATCCAGTCCTACACTCCTCTCTGCAGTGTCCTTACAACCGTCACCCCCCCACAACTCCCGTATACCTATAGAGACTCTGTCTGATTTAGTACTTAGTAAAGATAAAGTCATTATAGCTGGTTACTTTAACATTCATGCAGATGCTGACAGTAACTGCCTCAGCACTTCGTTTAACTCCTTATTAGATTCAATTGGTTTTTTGGCCAGTGCTGGTACTGGGAATCTGGTTAAAGTTGAGGGTTGCATGGGTTCCACTCAATATCTGCAGATTCTTGAGAATAATGTTGAGGACTCAGTCACAAAGTTTCACAAAAAGGCGACGACCCAAAACACTGATCAAAATCTACTCGGGCCGTTTATGCAGAGGAACAAGTACAATGTTCTGGAATGGCCATCCCAGTCCCCAGACCTCAATGTCATTGAACATCTGTGGGGGGATTTGAAGCGGGCTGTCCATACTCGGCAACCACCAAACCTAACTGAACTGGAGATGTTTTGTAAGGAGGAATGGTCCAAAATACATTCATCCAGAATCCAGACACTCATTACAGGCTATAAGAAGCATCTAGAGGCTGTTATTTGTGCTAAAGGAGGTTCTACTAAATATTGATGGGATTTTTCTGTTGGGGTGCCCAAATATATGCACCTGTCTAATTTCGTTTTGCTGCATATTGGGCATTGTGTCCTTCAGTTATTTGACAGATCAAAATGAAATTGCTGATCCAAACACCCAAATATTTATAAATAAAAATCATGGACATTGTCAGAGGTGCCTAAACTTTTGCATACAACTGTATGATTTGCCTCTGTCATTTGCAGGATAGATAAGATAGTTCAAGATAGTTCTCCATTGTAAAGTAGTTTATGCCTAAGCTTGGACAATTTAGAAACCCGCACAGTTTTATTTTTTTTTTAACCATCTCTAAGGCAAGTCATTCAAATGTCCCAACCTGATCAGGGAGGGATCCCTGACATCCTGAGTCCCAAGAGCATCCCCCTGCATGAACTCATAGCAAATGCCGTTCAGAAAGGTGCAGTAGAGGCGAGGAGCACAGCCATTAGCATGTAGCACCTAGAGGAGACACAAAAACACACGAAACAAAACAATTAGACAGGCAAAATATTTCAGTGGCACAGTGGACAGATCACACACTGATTAACACTACCTGAAAGCTTTTGAGCTCATTGTCTCGGTCCACAATCAGCTCTGTCCTGTTTCCGTATACTCTGACCAGGACCACATCTTCTGGACTGTCCTCCATGTAACAGCCCACTAGCTTGTTGGTGGTTCCATCAGTGAAGAGCTGCAATAGGAAGAGAAGACATAATTAACTTGTCACAGAGATACAAAGCCATCACTTACTGAGCTTCTATGGTCATTTTATTTAAAAGGGGAGACACCAGCACTGAGCTACATGTTATTACATGCTCAGTGTCGCATCAGAGCCAGCAGTTATTCAGAGCATGGGATCTTTTAACGAGATCCATAATGCAGTTTTTATAAATATAACATATATGCACATACAAACAATATACATCTTATATTGATTATTCAAATATTCTGAGACTGAGATTAAAATATTCTAGATTTTATATAGAATATTTTTTATGTTTTATACTTTTAGTCATAGAAGTGTTGTTTTCTCATATGAAGAAAACAAATACTATATTCGATTACTTGTGTAAAGCAGACGTTTTGTCATAACTAGGAAAAAAAACTCAGTAACAGAAAAGTGGGCAATTCCATATTTTCTCTAAAATGTGCCCCTTGAAGAAGAACCTGTATTTAAAGGCCCCTCTGAAAGTACCTGAACAGCAGGGTCAATTTATTTGTGTTTGCTGTTGGCTGAACACATTTCTGTTCAAAAGACTGGCCACATACATCCCAAAAGGACCAAATAGGGGCCTTACTATGTAGGATTTAATGAATGATGCTGCGTTTTATAGAAATTCTCCATAGTTTCCTGGGGGATAATCATTTTGACCAGCAAGCTAAATCAAAGAATTGGCCATCAAATTGTAATAGCTTTAGAGGAGACCGTAGACACACAGGAATGGACTTTGCAAGAAGCCGGAGTTCTGAGAATAGGTTAGGTTCCAACATGAAGAGTAAGCAAAAAACCCTGTTTGACTGGGTTTGACTTAAATATGAATATCAGCAATACTTCTGTAGAAAACAGTGGGACAGTCCATCCCACTGCTGCAAACACAATGACAACATACACATTTCCCCTAACCCAGACGCTCACTCATACATATCTGGCATTCCGCGCGTTGCTGCCCACAAAGTTGGGCGCGCAGGCATCCCTGTTATGACCGTAAATACACAAGCATACACGCATTTACTACCACATGACTGATCCCTTCTACGCACCACACAATGAGCCGCTAAGACCGGCAATCAATACATCGACAGACAACGATAAGCTTGGACCCAGACAGAGGTAAACATTCAGCCATATACTGCCTGATGGGACAATGATTGTGGCAAATTTTTTTTTTTTTTTTTTTTAAATGTACAATGGTTTTCTGCTGTCTCGTCGAGCACCCTGGAGCAAGCGGAGATGAATCATTGACTTTTCATCATAAGAATGTTGGAAGAGGAGACTTTTGCTCTGTTGCTTTTGGCATACTGCTGTTTTCAGGAACACTGTGTGGATTTGTGTGGATGTGTGTGTGTGTGTGTGTGTGTGTGACTGGAAGTGGACTGTGTATTTATGGTGAAAGTCTTCCTGTCCAGGTGCTGAGACTAATCAGGTGTTTCTGTCAACAGTGCTGCCCTGCTGCTCTTCACCACATTTGGTGCTTCCCGCTCCCATCAAAACAATGGTCCCACTGCTCAAGAACATCCTTCCCAAATTAAACAAAATATTGTTTTTTTAAATATATTCCAATCTCCCTCTTTCCTCTGCTCTTTATCAGCTGTGACCTGGTTCATGAATAACGCTGCCAGTCATGCAGCTGTACCACTCGCTGCAAGGACAAAAGCACCCAGTGGAACAAAGCTTGTTTGGGTGATAGTCATTGAGAAAAGTCCTGTCAGTCTGGGCTTTAGTGAGCGAGGTAAACACTGTGACATTCTCAGCTGCAGGTGTCTGTGGGTGGGGTATCAAATCCACAGAGATTACCCACGAGGATAAAAACATATGGTTACCAAAGCAGAGTTCAAACCATGCACTATGAGAATAGTAGCAGTAAATGGGGTCACTCTGTAGATTCTGATTAGCAACAACACACACACATATGCATATTCCTTACCTGACATGAACCTATCAGGCACAACAATAAATACATTCCTGCAATTTATTGCAATTGAATTGGCCATAATTTCTATTTTCTATTATATATTTTTTCTGTTTTCATTTGAAACTGTCAGAAAGGTGATAATTCTATCATGTATTTGTTATTGAGATCAAAGTGGTCGTGCTGAAATAGGGGATTATGAGAAGCCACCTCATCACTTTGCTGATGCTAAAAAAACAAAACAAGCAACTGAGGGAAAGAGCCAGAGAGATATAACAGACTGTGGTATCTTCAAATCAATGCAATGTGTTGAAAAAAAAAGGAAAGGAGAAAACTTAACGAGAGGATGCCATCCACCTGCTGTGCAGCATCGCACCACACCTGGCACCGCAGTTGGATGACACTGTTGTGTTGTGGACACTGTTTATAGACTTGGCAGAAAAATGGAGAAAAAAACAACAACAACAAACATCCAGTCATCATGCAGTTCACCACATATTCACTGCAATGATATCTGGAGAGATCATTCAAGCACAAGGTATGTGAGGAGATGCAGACTTTACCAAAGAAAACAAACAAGAGGAAAGGCTGGATTCAGAGATCCACTCACTATTGTCTGAAAACGTTCTGAACTTTAATTTCTACAGCACTCATCATAAGAGTTCACACGATTGTGTGCAAAAGTTTGCAACCCCTTATTACGAAAACAAACAATATACATAATATTTAATGCACAGTTAATACAAATGTTCCTTCTTCAGAAATTAATTAAAGTGCATTTTTATTAATTTAATCATGGGGTTGCAAACTTTTGCAAGAAAGTAAATTTCATTATTTTACTATAACTTTCTTTATACATTCCATGACCTTGTTTGCTACTTCTGATGAGGGAACATTTGTACTAACTGTCATAAAAGCAGCCATAACATTAGTAAAGTGTAAAATATTTACCATTAGTTTAGGACATCAGGTGTCATTTGTATCCCTGACAAAGTCGATGGGATGTTTAATGTTTTCAGCCAAAACAAAGATGAGATAAACTACACTGATCAGCCACAACGTTGACGCCACTCGGCGGTTTTACCGTTAACTGGGTCATCATGGGCGCTCTCACTGCTGCGATCAACACTTGTTGAGCATGTCCAGTACTAACATTTTCACATCCTGGTCTCTGTCTACCACAACTTTTAAAACACTAGCTGGTGTTCTTGTGGTTTCTAAGTGACAAATGTAACTGCTAGACACTAAATTACACAAAATTTGACGTAGAAACCCTCAGTCGAGTTTTTAACAATATGCTTGAAATCCTAACTTTGGTCTCAGACAGGAGTACTGAACTATTCCCTGTATGTAGACCTGTTTCCAAAAAGTTTTCAAATTGGTTCAGTCTACTGAGTTCATTTCCGACACAGACTTAAAGTTCCTCCCCCCAAATCTGTGTTGACTTATTGAATTAAGTTGAAAAGAAAAAAAGAATTGCCCCTCGATATCAATGAGCTTTGTAAAGTACAAACTTCACTACACCATCCACAGCATTTTTCAGTGAAAATTAGAACTTATTTGATTCATGTGTCAAGGTGTCAGTGTTACAAATGTTTAGTCAGTGTTTTATTGTTTAACGTCTGCACAGGGTCTTTGTTAGATATAATGAAGAAAAAACAAAAATGTAAACTACAGAAAAAACTAAACTGTACATTTTTGTTAAAATAGCATAAAATGGCAGATCTTAGTGGATCATGAACTTGAAGATAAGTTTAACATAATGGGCATCAGCTTTGAACTAAGTCACACCAGCACTGGAGGTGTAATCAGTAACTTGTCCTTCTACAGAGCTTCGACATTGCCTCAGCAGCTAATGTTTCTATTGCCGTAATATGCAGTCACGGTGAATTAAAACAAATCTGCCGAGTGACATCATAAAAACCAAGGTTGAATATCAATAAACACTCCGAGTTGAACCTCTCGTAAAACCCCGATGATGACATGTTTGCGCTTCCTTGATGAACTAACAATAACCACGTTACTGAACCAAACCACCATCACGTCACCACCAGCTGGGCGCTGTAACATATGTCGCTTTGGTGCTGAATTTACTAAAGATTTCGGTTTTGCAGATACAACATTCTCCTACCATCCAGGCTTTGGCATACTTGACTTCACTAGCTTAGAGTTTAAGTAAGGTTCAACCTTCTTTCTAGTAACCTGAACGTTTCCTCAACGTTACAGTTTAACTCCACTGAGACAGCAAAACGGAATCACGTTCTTACACATCTGCATTCGTCACTGAGAACGAAGTAGCGATAGATGAAGGGGCATTAATCCACGGGCCTCCTCTCAGCTGGCTGACGGAGCCGGGTGATGCTGCAGAGCTGTCATTAACCTAGCCCAACGTTAGCATACCCCGCTCTGCGTTGCTAGCATGAAGCTCACCTTACCTTGGTTTTGATGTGTCTGCTGTCCCACGCCGGTCTCAGCACTTCAATGAGCTTCATCGCCCCGTCCGTCACGTTGTGTTCGTCCACGAATATAGGGATTTTCCTAATTACCGGAGACCCCACGGGTACATGTATTTGCGTCTCCATTCTGTAACCGTATTTCTGAAACCTTAATCTCCGTGCACCTACGCGGATATTTTTAGAAACTGCAGCATACAAGTGTATCTTGATGTATAAGTAGCTAAATGTTTGTGTGGTTCTGCGAATAATTTCGCTTCAGCTTGATATTTCTCTTTGTGGTTCCAATGAATTGAAAGGCGTTGAAGACGTCCCCCTGAAACTGCCGGGTACGGATGCTCGTCGCCGGTTTTCTTGAGAGCTGTCAGCCAACTGTGCCATTTCCTCCTACTTAGCTCCGCCCGCCTAGAATCATCCGATTGTACCGCCAGTTGAGACGCATCACCACAAATGAGCACGCCCCTGTTTTCCGACTGTGTCCGATTGGTCCCGGGTTCAGTCGAATAAAACGGTGACCGCTAGTCAGTTAAAATGCGGGTTTGAGAATGAGGATGTAATAATTTGCTTTCCAGAATAATCAATGACAAAAAATTAATCTATTATATATGGGACCAGTGCCGTCTTCGTTTAATTCAATGATATTTTATTTCACAGGACTATATACCTGGACTAAATTAGAAACTAGGCCTAACTTAGGTGTATTAAACAAAAAATTTAATTTGACATTCAAAAAATATGTAATGTAAGATTTTGTTATTAAAACTCTCATTTATGTTTGATTTAGGTACGAAAGTGATTGCAGGCATGTAGCTTAAACAAAAGTTGAAGTTATGGTGCTACAGTGTTGGCAGTGTTGGGCTTACTGAAAAAAAAACATTACAGTATATTAAAAAACGTTGAGAATTGTTACATTAGTTAAATTTATGTATAAAAATGAATTTGTCAGCTAACAACAGTTAATCTTATATAGGCCTGCATATACTGACTCCCCCCCTGCTCATCCCACTACAAAAATAAGTATTGGAATTAAATTAATTAAAAATTAAACTTCTGATTATATTCAGAGTACAGATACATATGACTTTGGTAATATAATTGAAAAGAAAAAAATATTTAAACAAATAACCCAGAGTTAAGAAAACACCATGGCTTCAGACATATAATTAGTTTATCTGAACTCAGTTAAATCGTTTAAACTCATGAAAAAACATTATCCAGTCACTGTGTAGTAACATT